>NW_026252295.1:0-461539 GCF_025094135.1 Mucor mucedo | reverse complement strand
TATTTCCAAAAGTTCTTCTTCAGATATATATCCAAGGTCAACGAACGAGTAACCAACTGGCTTAACCTGGGTAGGACGAGCGGTATGGAGATACAACAAAGCTTGCTTACAACGGTTGTTGTTTAGTGAAGCAGCAATATCAGCACGAGCAGCAGCGGTGTAGACTTGTATATGGGATTAGCCAAATGTTTTTCGTCCAAAGGATCAAAGTCGTTGATGATACCGGCTTTGACGTTAGTCATGATCTTGATGAAGGTGGAGGCATAGGAGGCGTGCACAAGAACACCGAGTACACCATTCGCAGGAAAAGTGATATCAATAACACGGCTTGTATCAATACCAACTAATTTAAAGCGCTTACGAGTTTCTGGGCGCGTGATCTTACGAGAGCGACCAATATAGATATATTGGAAGCCTTGAGGTTCATTAGGGTCACGTTCCATGAAAGGTCGGGCTGCTTTTGCAATAGCTTCAGCGGAAAGTTTTTAGCTTTGGGCTTGGGCTGGACCGGCTTGCTAGCCTTTTTTGCTACAATTTCAGCCATGGTAGGCTTACTTTTGGTTGCTTGGGGTCTAGTAGAGGCATGGGTGGGAGGCTTGAGGAGAGAGGAAGGGGAAGTGCTTTACTCCAAATGCTAGCATTTGAGGATAAATCCCTTTCTTGAGAATCGACCTGCATACGGTTGTCAGTGGGGCGATAGGGAGAGGCGGTTAATTGAGCCTTTAAAGCTGCAATCGTATCACCTTGTTCACGAATGGTTTTTTCAAGACATGATTGTTGGTCTTCAATTGAAGATTTTCTTGTAAAATCTGATCAATTGCAGAGAGACGAGTTTCATACTCATCCAAACGACGAGCTTGTTTTCTGAGCTGTTGCTGCAGATCCAGGGCAAATTCAGGGATGCTGAATGCTAATGTTCACCAGCTATATTAGGTGATACGGGAGGGAGGGACGAATCCAGAGAGGACATGATTAAGCTATCATCGAGTTCAGTGATGGTAGCAGAAGGAACAGCAGAAGATGCTTGAGAAGAAGCAGGTTTTTGACCATTGGGGATGGTACCTGAAGAGACAAAGGTGATTGATGATGAATCAGGTGAGTCAGGAGAGCCAGCTAAGCGGCGAGCCGTGGCAGTAGCTATTTTCTTCTTATGAAGAAAATCTGCATCGGGGTCAGCGACGACATGCTTGAACGTTCCATTACGAGTCAAAGGCTTCGTAATATCCTTACGAGGAACAGAAATGGAGGTAGGTGGGCCTCGTTTCTGGGAAGAAGAGTTAATATTTGACATTATAGTAGGTTATATTATAAATACGACCTTATAGTGTCCAAATATGGGGCGTTCAACAATTAAGGTGTTTCTTGAATTACAGTATTGGGTTTAGCTGTAATAAGAGAGGGTTCAGAAAAAGTTTGAACAGGAAAGCAATAGAGGATGTTCACAGATGTAGGAATGTCTTGTGAAATCGTCGAAACTGGCGGAAAACAAAAGTCTTCAGAACTTGGTGAGTTTTTGTCTGAGGGCTTTGGGAGTTGTACTAAAATGAACAGACGAGTTTGCTTGTTATTTTAATGCGTAGTTGGAGGCGGTTCTAGTATTGCTTGATATTTCGAAAAATAAAAGATTGGTTACACAAAAAAAATTTTTATAAAATTCTTTAAGCGAAAGAAGGGTGGGGGTTGTAGCTCAGGTGAAAACAATGGGGGTTTTATTTATTGATATTAAGATAGAGGGTATAAAGGGGATTCTAAATATCAAAAAATAATGGAAATAGGTGGACTATCCATAGATATATGTCGATTTCCGAGTACGGGGTGAGATGCATGAAAAAAATAATTTTGTGTAACTAACTGTCAAATTAAAAAAAGGAAAAGAAGGGGTAGAGTAGCGCGAGCTTAATAATTGGTTGGATTGATCTGAGGGAACGGTCAACGGATGGGAACTTTGATAATTACTTACCACCGTGACGTCGCAACAGAAGACAAGCAAACAATGTTCAGCAAGGGTAATTGAACCAAGAGCGTCCAGGATGTGGATCCTCAGGAATGTTTTTGAGAGGGTGACACAAAGTGTCGATTAACCATAATACGGTAAGTAAGACTGGCCAAAAAGGGGGAGGGCGAGATTTTGCGTTGGTGGGCAGAGAAGATAAGGCAAAATCTATACGGTTTACACCGGGAGGAGAGACGGGAAGAGAAGAAATGAGATCGGGATCGATTGCACGACATGTTAAAAAATGGTCTCGTGAGAGTTGGGCACCAAAATCGGCACATGGGCATTCTTCACGTTCCATGGCAGTAAAACGACCTAATCGCCATCTAACCAATCGACTTCGGGCTGAATTATTCATTGGAAGGTACAGGATGGGATCAGGTTTGGTAGTAATTGGACGACAAGCACGTAAAAGTACTTGTGTACCGTTTCGAGCGTGGATTATCCGTTGGGTATCACAATATTCTTGCCAATGGCGACGATAATGATTTCGAAGGAGAATAGGTGATTCATAGATGGGATCCGGAAGAGAGGTATAAAGAACATTGTTTTGGAGGACATCAACAAGTCTTGAGGATTGAAGGGTTTCTTGTAAGAGAACGAGTAAAGAATCTTCGGGTAGATTTTCCATGCGTAATACATTTTTTGTAACCAGGACATTGTACCTATGGAGCATGCCAGGAATGCAAGTGATGTGTTTAGCAGTAGTGGTTTGCCGACTACCTAGGAACATACCCACCAATTTGTTTTGAAGATTATCCAATTTTTTCATATCACTGGCTGTGAAACGAGAAATTGCTAATCCATATTCAAATTGAGGTCGTATAAAAGTAGTGTAGAGTCGAGCAGAGAGGAGGAGAGAGAAACCATTTCGGTTGACACCAACAGAGTTAAGGAGAGCCATAGTCTGAATAGCACCAGCGGAACGTTTTTGGATATTACCAGCAGCATAAAGGCCTTTTTTATTAAACTCCATACCAAGATATGTAAACTGATCAACAGTTGGCAGATCTTGATCGTACAGAGTGAAACGAAAGTTAGGAGCTGAGGAAGAGAGGAGAGAAGGAGCATTTAAGATGGCACATTTTGAGGGTGACCATCGATAGCCTAGTTGAAGAGAATGTTGAGCGGCTAAATCAAGCATTTGTTGAACTTCAGAGCGTGTACCAAAAATGGCAACGTCGTCAGCGAAAAGAAGAGAATTAATTGGAGTGGGACAAGAATCACCAACACCAAAGATCCTCGGTTGTTGAACTAGAGGCAGCGCTACGCAGTACACCAGGAAGAGAGTTAATATACAGAGAGTATAAATGTGGACTTAGCACAGAGCCTTGCAACAAACCAGTATGAGGAATAAATGGATCTGATTTATGATTGGCCAGCAATACAGAAATAGAAACATCATCAAACATATGGATGAGGAGGTTGAGTAGAGGTCGAGGAAAAGAAGAGGAAGAAGCAAGTGAGTTCCAGACAACACGTCGATCGACAGTATCATAGGCTTGCTTGATATCCAGAAAAGCAACAGAAGGAAAGTGGTGATGTACTCGAAAGTAATCATGCATAAGATCATGCAAACATAGGGCTTGGTCCAGTGGACTTCGTTGTTTTCGAAAACCACCTTGAGCATGATCCAGTGGTGGAGAGAATTCAAGGACAGTATCAGAAATCACCATTTCAAACAGCTTACGGAGAACCGAAGTGAGTGAAATAGGACGATAATTGGCAGGATCAGATCGATCACCTTTCTTAAAAATTGGAAAGACAGTAGCTTGACGCCATAGAGACGGGGTATATGACCATTGGTAACAAACTTGAAAGTAAAGTGAAAGGAAAGGAGAGATAAGATCTTTAACAGGTTTTAGCATTTCGGCTTTGAGGTGATCTGGGCCTGGTGCTTTTCTGCTAGGGAGATCATTCATATACATAGAAATCATATCGGCGTCAAAAAAGGAAGTGTCTTCAACGTCGTGTGGTATTGATTCGGAAAAGGTGATAGGAGGAGGGCGAATATCAGAGGCAGGCAGATAGGAACCATTATACACTGATGATAAATGCTCTGACATTATATCAACAGCTTTAAGTGGACCATCGTGGTGCATGAAAGAGGAGGACTGTTGGTTGCGGCGTTTTATTCTAGAGATAGTCTTGACTGCTTTAGAAAAGTTTTTTTCAATTTCTTTTTTAAACTGTTTCCAAGATTCCCTTTTAGTTTTTTGCACCTTTTGACGAAACAACTTGTTAGCAGCAACATGTTCATTCCACCAATGTACTTTGTCAATGCCGATTGAACGACGCCAACGTTTGTAACAGTAGTCACGGTGTGAAGCAGCATCTTGTAAATCTTGAGTCCAGTACTTTTTCCAGTAATCTGGTCGGGGACGAGTTTTGCCAATCGAGTAATCAAGAGAATCATACACACATGAATTGAACAAATCGTTGAACGAGTCAAGAGATGGACATTCCAGAGGTGGAGAGGATATCCAGTCTTCTAATTGGTCTTTGAGGGGAGCGATCTTGTCTTGAATGGACTGTCTGTATTTCTGGAGGGGCTTGGGCTTTTTGAGCTTGTTAAGATTCCATAATTTACGAGGAGCCAAGGGACGATCGGGAACGTGATTGACATCATCTAGGAGCGGATCAAGGTCGAACGACAGAGTCATAAGACGGTGATCAGAACTAAGAGAGAGGTCAGATTCAACGTGGAGAGAGGAGTTAATGAGCGTAGAGGGTGTGATATTCGTGATGAACAAGTCAACAATACTGCTAATTTCTTCACCGTGTCTAGACCCAGTAAAGGTTGGAATACCATGTGCAAGTGATTCATTGAGGACGTGAAGTTGGCGGTCAGTACACCAGGACAAGAGGCGATTACCACGAGGATTTGAATGATGGTCACCGACAAAAGAACCGAGACGAGCATTGAAATCACCACAGATGATTGTGTTGGGAAGGAGCGGAATGGATTCAAGGATGTCGAAAACTTGATCGTTTGGCATAGATGGAGGAAGGTACACACAATGAACACGAAGAGCATCAATTTTTAGAGAGAGCGTGTGAGCATTGGTGGAAGGGAGTTGAAGGATAGTATAGTTGCATGATGGATTTAATAAAGCGGTTATACCACCTTTTCCACGATTGTTGGCATATTGAACTTTCTGACCATAGCAGTGATACTGAGGCCAGTCAGTTGGTAAAAGCATAGAGGGCGTTAGCCAGGTTTCGGTGATGAGGAGGAGGTCGGAAAAAAGAGTGTGGGAGAGTGGGTCTGAAATGGTCGTGGTTTTTAGGCCATTTGCATTAAAGAGACTGATAGTGAAAGGAAGGAGGGTCGACATAATTAAAGTTCGTCATCAGAGACTTGTTTAATTCCGCCTTCATTTGATTGAGGGGCCGTATCAAAAATGGCATCAATATCAATATCTTCCATAGTATCAGATTCCATAGGTGGGGCTTGTTCTGGACGATCACCAGGCTTGGTATTGAACAGCTTGGCTGCATCATCGTTGAGTGGGGCCTTGGGATCTTGGCGAGGAGTAGCAGTAATTGCAAAAAGATCCTCTTCACTGATATAACCTAAGTTATTCATAGAGTAACCAACAGCCTTAACTTGATGGGGACGAGTGTTGTGTAGGTATAGGAGGGCGTGTTTGCATCGATTGGAGTTTAAGTCTGCAGCGATGTTGGCACGGGCCTCATTGGTGTACGAGAGGTATACTGGGTTGGCGAGGTGCTTGGGATCCAAAGGATCAAAGTCCTTGATAACATTGACCTTGGCAGTATTCATGACATTGGTGAACACGGGAGCGTACAATTCGTGAACAAGAACACCAAGAACACCAGTTGCAGGAAAAGTGATGTCGATGATACGACCAGTATCGACACCTGCTAACTTGAAACGCCTACGGGTTTCGGCACGAGTAATCTTGCGATTTCTGACAATATAGACGTATTGGAAACCGTTAGGTTCAGCTGGATCACGTTCCAGAAAAGGACGAGCAATGTTGGCAATAGCCTCAGCTGTCAGTTTCTTTGGCTTGGCCTTGGGCTTGAGTGGCTTGCTAGCGTTGAGAGCAACCTTTTGGGCCATGGTTAAACCAGGCTTACTGGGGGAGTCTTTTGGCTTAGCAGAGGCCTTTGTGGTGCTAGGAGCTGACGAGGAGGAAGGTCGTTGACTCCAGATGCTTCCATTAGTAGATAGATCACGAGGTTGATCGACATCCATGCTGGAATTTGGTTCTTGTTGGTTTTCAAGCTGGAGCTGTAGATCAGCGATCATTGCAGCTTGATCTCGAAGTTTGTTTTCGAGCACCAGGGTCGAGGCTTTTAAAGCAATGTTTTCTTGGATGATAGCTTCCATTGCAGTAAATCTAGCTTCGTATTCATCGAAGCGGCGGTTTTGTTCTCGAAGTTGCTTTTGCATATCCAAAGCAAATTCTGGGAGAGAGGAGAACATTTGCGTGTCACAAGGTAAATTGGGTGTGACATGAGGCAAGGAAGAGGTGTCGAAAGAGGATTGAATTTCTTGACCATTAGCAAATTCAGATTCTTGGGAGAGTTCTGGACTTGTAGTGATCTTCTTTGGTAGCTTGGAGGTAGTGACCAAAGTGACAGAGGAAGCCTCAGGAGAGGGGACGAGTTGGCGAGCCGTAGCCGTGGCTAACTGTTTTTTACGCAGAAGCTCAGACTTTGGGTCAGCGACAGTAGACTTGAAACCAGTGCCATTCGAGGAAGGTTTCAGGAGATCCGATGCTTTAGAGGATGAAGCAGGAGCTTGTCCTCTAGTTTTAACAGGGGATTTAGTATTTGTCATTATAGTGGTTATATTATAAATACAACCTTATAAGAACAAAAAACGGGGTGGTCTTCAATTAAGGTATTCTTTAATTACAGTATTGTGTTTAACTGTAATAAGAGAGGGTTCAGGAAAAGTTTGAACGAAGTGGCAATAGAGGATGTTCACAGATGGAGGAATGTCTTGTGAAATCGTTGGAATGGCGGATTACGAAAGTCTTCAGAACTTGGTGAGTTTTTGTCTGAGGACTTTGGGAGTTGGACTAAAATGAACAGACGGGTTTGCTTGTTTATTTTATGCGTAGTTTGGAGGGTGTTGGTATTGCGGTTATATTTTAAAAAATAAAAGTTGGGGTTACACAAAAAAATTTTTTTTTATAAAATTCTTTAAGTGAAAGAGCGGTGGGGGTTGTAGCTCAAATGGTAGAGCGCTCGCTTAGCATGTGAGAGGCACTGGGATCGACGCCCAGCTACTCCATTCTTTCTCTTTTTTACATATTGTTAGTTATTGCCGAAACGTGTCGAGTCTGATCTTGTATTAATTAAGATATATACGAGAGTGGAGTAGTAGATAAAAGATGGTCTTTATTGTTTTGTATGATTAAGAAATATATATATGTATCTGAATTGTACTCCGACAACACCCCCTTTCCAAAATAAGCTTCAAGGTAAAATTTTTTGCTTTTCTTTATCTTTGGCTCGAGCAACGCGAGGAATATACCAAGTTTTGTCTATTGGACTACCATCGTATTTTACTGGGTGAAGCCTATCCGTGTGGACCCAAGAGGAGTAAATTTTTCCATCCACTTCAGTAATTTGATATGTATTGTAGTCGCTATTTTTTTTGAGTACTTTATATGGCCCCATCCAATTGAATTCAAGGCCTTGCTTGTTTTCATGCCTTAGCATTACATAATCGTCGACTTCAAAAGTTTGGGTTGTTGCTCCTTTCATTTTTTTGTCCCAGTTCGCTTTGTCTTTCTCGGCCTGGATCCTCATTTTTTCGCTTGCTTGTAATCTTTCCTCCCTTAGTATTCTAATACGTGATAATGTATTTTCGGCAATGAGCTCCGGATCTTCTTCTGTCATAGGTTCCATGAACGGACGTTTTGAGTCACCTGGAAGAACTGCTTCAACACCATATGTCATAAAGAAAGGGCTCAATCCAGTTGTGGCATGTTTTCTTACTCGACAGGAAAAGAGGGCAGTTTCAACAAATTCATCCCAGCTATGCACTTCTCCTTTTACATATTTTGTAATCATATGTTTGAAAGTTTGGTTTAAGCGTTCGCATTTGGAGTTAGTTCTCGGATGGAAGGCGCTGGTAAATATATGCTGTGACTTGATTTTTTTCATGTATTGATTCAATATTTTGGACATGAAGTTAGCACCTCGATCACTGACAAGTTCGACTGGACACGAAAAACGCATGACGATCTCTTCATATAAAAACTTTACTATTTCATCGGCGGTAGCAGACTTTAAAGCACGGGCAATTGGCCAATTTGTGTGATAATCAACTGCCATAATAATCCATCTGTTGCCGTTTTTTGTTGTGGGGAGCTCACCTATAAAATCTATGTGCCATCTGTGAAAGGGTGGTGGAATTTCTAACGGCTTCATCGGGGCATGATGCACATTGGATTCTTTACGCGAATGTAGTTGACATTCAGGACATCGTGATAACCATGTTGTAATATCATGGAGCATCTTAGGCCACCAAAATCTGGATTTCATAAGCTGGTAAACAGTTGCTTTTCCTTGGTGTCCGAACCCTCGATGAAAGTCTTCTACTAGGTCCAGTCTTCGTTTAAATGGAATAAATTTAACTAATTTGTCTTCCTTGTGATTGTCTGATGGTTTGATTTTCTTCCAAACGTGTTGATTTTGAACCATGAAATCTTCTTGTTTTTCAGATAATTGTCGTTTGATGGATTCTGGCCATAGATTGGAGTCTTTAAAATAAAACAGCGGCCAGTCTTGAAGTGGGTCTGTGATCAAAGTTTCGTTGGTGTTGTGGGATGTTTTTGTCAAAATTGCCGCAACCGTTTCAATAGGCTCATATAGATATCTAGGTTCGATTGATTCAGCATTTGGGGTGCAAGTAGGACCATCACGTCGACTGAGCAAATCAGGAATGATGTTTTCAACACCTTTCTTGTATAGAATCCGTGGTGAGTATAAGCTTAATTCCGTCATCCATCTTACCAATCTTGGAGAAACTTTTGATGTATCTTGATATGTTTTAAGAGGTTCATGATCAGTAAATACCTCATAATCATTGCCATCAATGAAACAACGCCAAGTACGTAAAGCATGTAAAATCGATAAACACTCCCGTTCTTGTACTGGGTATTTTCTTTCTTCCTTACTAAATTTACGAGATTCATATGCAACTGGTTTCCATTCATGGTTACATTGTGGATCTTGCTGAAGAAGTACCATACCCGCAGCATAATCACTAGCATCACATTCAATACGCCAAGGTAAAGTCATACATGGGTTGAGTAGCGTTGGAGCGGTAGTCATCATCTCTTTAATTTTTATAAAGGCTTGCTCACATTCATTCGTCCATTCAATATTTCGTAGCTTAGGACCTGAGCCTCGAGTAAGATCGGTTATTGGAGAAGCAATGGACGCGAAATTGGGCAGAAATGCTTTATAAAATTGGCATAATCCTACAAATTGTCGTACTTCTTGAACATTACTTGGTCGAGGCCAAGAGGTAATAGCATCGGTTTTCTTTTGTGCTGGTCGAACACCTGTATTGGCTATCACATCATGCCCTAAAAACGTCACCTGCTTTCTATTAAACTTGCATTTTGTTTTGTTTACTACCAGACTGGCATCTGCTAGCTTCTGTAAAACCATGTCAACATGTTTTTTGTGAAGATCTACATCATTGCCTTTTGTAAAAATAAGAATATCATCAATATATAGTAAACAAATAACATCAATATAATCTTTAAGGATGGTGTTTAGCATTTTTTGAAATTGTGCTCCACTGTTACGCAGTCCAAACGGTATAACTCTCCATTTAAATTGGCCGTATCTTGTGTTGATTGTTGTTTTTTCTGAATCTGATTCTGTTAGACGTTGTTGATGAAATCCGCTTTGCAAATCTAACGTGGTGAAGAAATTACTACCGTGTAACATTGATAAACATTCATCAATACGTGGTATTGGAATACGATGACTGATACTGTGCTTATTGATTGCTCTAAAATCACAAACCATTCTCAATTTCTTGTCGTCCACCCGTTTTACAAACAATACCGGTGACCCGTACGGTGAAGACGTTGGCTCAATCAATCCTTGTTTCAAAAGTATGTCCAGCTGTCTTCTTAATTCTTGGAGTTCAACGGGACTCATTCGATACGGAGGCCTAGATTCTGGTATAGCTCCTGGCTTGAATTTGATCATGTCCTCGACCGTGTCTCTCAAAGGAGGCAGACTGTCTATGACACCCTTGAATACTCCCGGATACTTTACTGCAAACTCGTCACACCATTCCTTATCACTATTTTCTAAGTTTTTATGATTAGTTGTTTTATGTAATGGTAACTTATCATCCACTAGCACTAATAAATCCTCCGTTTCCTGGTAAATTGTCGAAACATCAATGAGATAACATTCTTCTACTTTTTTCTTTTTAAACAACTGGTCTAATTGTTTTGCAGATAGTAAAAAATCAAGATCCTCCAATTGCCGTTGACTATTCTCAGTGTTTGCCTCGATGGAATTGATTGGAACTACTTTTGGTGACACCAATGATTTACTAATCAAATGATCTGGTAATGGATAGATCATTGTTGTTTGTGTGGGATCATTGCGAATTCGAATTTTCCACGTTCCATTAAACCAATCTGGAATAGGTTGGACCTGTGAAAGCCATGATCTACCTAAAATTACATCAAATTTGGTGTCGAATACATATGCTTGAATGCGATCTGTATATCCATTTAAAGCGATTGAAAATGCTGCTATTTTGTTGATATATGTTTGCTGCCCATTTGCTGTCTCAACGGATTGTCCTTGTTTAGCTGGAACAATTGTGGATACAAAAGGTAACATATCGGAATGAACATAATTTGCACTCGCACCTGAATCGATAAGTACTTTGCATGGATGACCGTTGATTAAAATTTTATATAACGGTAACTTGTAGTGAATATTATTAGCGTTCATTAAAAAGTCAATGTCCTGTTTCATTATCTTGTGGTCTACGCTTAATGGTTTAATATATGCCGAAGATGATGGTAATACACTGTACAATAGTAAAGACGAGTTAGAATATGATGATGAAGAATTTGCTTGGATTTTATTTCTCTGATCATTTTGTGCACTAGCTTTATTCACATTGTTAGGCACGGGTTGTTGATTTTCAGTTTCATTATAATCGTCCTCATAATAATTATCATATTCTGAGTTAATATAAAAAGATTCTTGTTGCTGTTGCTGAGGACAGTTGAATTGGAGATGTCCAAATTGTCCACAGTTCCAACAATCACGATTCTCTACTCTTGGATGTTGTTGCGTAGGATAAGCATAATTTTCCCTCGATCCTCCCCGATATCCACCACGGGTACCTCGATAACCACCACGATAATCCCCACGAAAACCACCAGCACCGCCATAACCACCTCGACCGCCTCTCGAGCCTCTAAATCCACCTCTAGGTGTACCACCACGACCACCACGCCAAGTACCACGACCACGATTATTCCCGTAATTGTTTTGAACAAAATTTAATACTTCACGAAGAGCGGATAGATCCATAGGATCGTCCACCATATCTGTCTCGTTAGTAGAATTGTTTCTGATACCTGGTAGTTGAAATTGCACATTTTCAATACGAGAGGATTCAAACATTTGAGCAGTTTGTATTGCTTCGTTAAGAGTTGGAGGGCATTCGTTTCGATATAATCCTCGAATCTGCGCACGAACATCCTTGTTTTTGAGTCCGCGAGTAAACTTATCAACAGCTTCGTCATCACTCATACGAGGAATTCCAAGCCTGATTGTCAGAAATTCATTTATGTAAGTACTAATTGTTGTCTTTTGTACTAAAGAGTGTAACTGTTCACGTAGTTGTACGATTGTGTTGGTAGGACGAAATTGCTGAATGATTGATGATTTGAGGGATGGCCAAGTTGAAATCTCGTTGTTACCTAAATCATTTACGTTGCGTAACCATATGGCTGCCATGTCTACCAGTAGTGTTTTTGCGAAACGGTATGTTTTTTCGTCATCCCAATCACGAAATAATTGGTAATCTTCAACAGAAGATATCCAATTGTCAATTTTAAATCGATCCCTCTCACCATTATATTTGGGAGGTTTGGTGTAGAAATCTTTATCCTCGTGGTTAACATTATTATTTTGCTCTAAAGCACGAGCTATGCCTTGTTGAATTGCGTCTGCAATTATCTGTCCCATTGCTGTTTGATTGCTGGCCTCTGTCATTGTATCTTGTTCACTGCTATTATCTGTTGATTTTGAGAATTCTTCTGTAAACTCTTTAATTAATCTATTTGCTATTCTCGACCAATACTTTTCTCTGGCAAAGGTTGTTGGTATTCTTGTTTGAATGCTGCTGCTGGATGTTTCTCTTAATCCTTGATATTGGTTGCGATATTGAACAGGTAGTCCTAACTGCACACGTTCTTCAATTTCAAATTTGTTTTGATAATGACTATGTGATTCCATAAATTTTTGTTTGACCTGTTACTTGCTGATTGAACTCGTATAACTTTATACGTCGTTCCCTTCCAATACTGTTAATAAAAAAAACTGGTGCTACCAGATGTCGAGTCTGATCTTGTATTAATTAAGATATATACGAGAGTGGAGTAGTAGATAAAAGATGGTCTTTATTGTTTTGTATGATTAAGAAATATATATATGTATCTGAATTGTACTCCGACAAACGCAGCCAAAAAAATCGCCTTTTTTGTACCAATTTGTAACCATCCTCTACCTTTTATGGGAATATTCACGATAAATTCAAAAAAAAATCAGAAAAATTTTTAAAGAAAATCAAAATGTTCAAACACTATCATAAATAATAACGTTTTTTGTTCATGAGAATTACTTCTTCTTTTTGCATATTCGTTCAATATATCAATAACTACCTTCTGTAAAAATTTGTAACGAAACAACGTACCAGAAGTATTTTATTTTTATTTTTTTATGAATTATTTTAATTATTTTTAATTATTTTTTATTTTTCACATATTAGGGAATATGTACTACAGTACCTTTCTTTATTTGTATTTATTCAAATAAAATCAGTCATTGGTCAACTTTTTTTTTCTCTATGTATTACTAAAGAACGGGGAGCAAAAAAAAATTATCTCGTTCATTGTATCTGATGTATTAAGAGACAATAATATTTTTCCTGATTCAAATATTCTACAAATATCAAAACTTGATTTTAAGTGCTTTTTTCCTTGCTCGTGCTTTAATTATTTAAAAATTGAAGGCGAATAACTTTTAAAACTTTGCGCTCAACCCTCAGACCCCAATCATTGGAGTATTTAATAGATGTCTCAACGTAAAACATTTAACTGTGTTAAATAGTTTCCAATCAAGAAATTATATTCAATTCAATCTGTCTGCTGAAAAATTATCGATTTGGTGATCGAAAGTTATTTTTTATTGTACTGCCGTCTGTAATTTAAATTCAAGTTTGTCCGTATCATCAGTAATAATCAAGCTAACATTCATTTCCTCCTTAATTGTTTTTCAGCTAGAATACATTCATAGGGTATCTTTGGCGTTTTCCTATTGCTACAATTAAAGAGGTATTAATTTTATTCTGAAAGTTTATTTCCTTAAATATTATGGCGTGGTACACTTATGGTCCGGGTTATTCTCTACTTCACTTCGTAACATAAAATTACCTGATTATTTTTTTATGGCCAATAGGGATTTTAGAAACTCACTGCTTGTTGTACTAACTTTTTTTATAATCGCTTATAAATTAAGATGTGTCTGAAAAATAGCTTGTGTCTGTGACAATTTTTATGTATCTCTTGGGGTTTTTCACTTGACAGTTGTTAATACCTATTCTTTATGTGCCTAGGTGAAATGATAAAGTAGCAATTGTGATTTTGTTTTTTAAATTTTACATGATACTCCGTCGCTTAGTTCTTTAGATCCATTTTTATCGATATCATCCAAACGGTTCAACAGTCCCAATACCATGGAATATACAACTAATAGAAGACATTATAACTTCAGTCTTGTCTTCTTGACTAGCAGGCTTTCCATATTTTTATTGAAAAAGAAGTACGCATTTGGATCCACTGCCTGTTTAGCTTTTTTTATATTAAACGTACTGATAATGTTTAAGCTGTGTCAAAATGTTAATTTTTATAGCTTGAAATAACAAATTACAGCTGTGGTACCAATTGCAATCAAAATACAAATTTAAAAAAGGCAAGCTTATAACTAGCAATATACTTTTAGGGTAATTATACGGACACCGTTTTTTTTGGTGTAAAAATAATTAGGGACACCGTTTTTTTTTCCGGGCCGGACTTTTTTTTTTTTTTTTTTTTTTCACTGTAAAATATTTTCAGGGACACCGTTTTTTTTTTACGGACACCGTTTTTTTTTTTTTTTTTTCTTTTTTTATTATTAAACACGATTTCACAATGACTGAAATGACCGAAGAAATGTTGAACGAAACTGAACTGCTTATTCAAGCACTTCTTTCCGAGTATAACGATGAGGAGAACATTAACGATGGCTTTGAAGAAATGTCTACCAATGTTAGCAAGAAAGAACGCGAAGACGCTCCTGTCAAAACAGGTCTTATGGACGAGTTTGACTGGAACACGGTCAGTAATGTTGAAGAAGAGGAAGTAGAAGCTGATGAAGAAGGAAGCTATGAGACTGATTTTCCAGTCCCATCTTTCGAAGAGACTGTTGGTAGCAGTGAAGCTGTTGTTGGTATGAAGGAGGCTTTCGAGAAAGAGTTTCCAAAAAAGAAGACATTTGCCGATAAGAATTCTGCAAGAGCGGAAATTCAAGAGTTTTGCAAGGCTCAAAACATCCCATTCGAAACTTTGAGAAGCGACAAAGTCTATATCAAACTTGTATGCAAGCACTTTGGAGATTATCGCAGCACCAGAGGTGTAGAAAGTATGTATTTTTCAACTTCAGTGATCTTATAATTATAGTAACAAAGTGAAAAATAGAAGACGGCAATGATGATGAGGGTGGATTCAAGAGACCCAACCGAAAGACAGGTAAGGTTGGGTGTACAGCCTTCATCCACCTAAAGATGGATTTGAAGGACGTGGAGAATCGCTGGTTTGTGAGTAAGACGTGCTTTGAGCATACGCATCCTGTCAGCAATAACCGCAAGATGTACCACGTTAACAGAAAATTGGAAGCTGAAGACCAGGAATTTGCGATCAAGATGATGCAAAGTGGAAGCACTCCCAGTGCAGTCTTGGAGGTAAGGGATTTAAAAATAAATAGTGGGTTTTGTAAGGAGTTAGTATTGTTTGTGATCTCTTTTAGTTTAAATAAAGAAATATTATACGTAAACCGTAGAACAACTTACAAAATAAGACGATACTTGCAGTTGAATATAAAATGTTAAATTGCTATTTTGTCTATAGATGTTGAGAACAAGAGACGTTTGTAATGTTACTGTTACAGATCTCACGAACATTCAACAACGATTCTGCAGAGATGATAGCATCTTTATGTGGGATTTTATAAGACGCTTGGAAACAACAAATCATCATGTTAGATATTTGACAAATGAAGACAATAGAATACAATCGATTTTTTTCATCCATGAACACGGCATCGAAGAAGCTCGTAGACTGCCAGAGTGCATAATTATTGATGCTACTTATAAGACAAATTCACATAAGATGGTCTTATTAAATTTCGTTGTTGCTGGTGCTTTGCGTTCGAAAGAAAAGCCAAAACAGCTAACAACCGTTCCTATTGCCGGCTGTTGGATGGACAAAGAAACAGCGGAGAGATACCAATGGGCTCTACAATGTTTTAGAGATATTGTGTGGCCTATTGGCACAAATGAAAATTTGTTACCCAAGTGTTTCGTTACCGATAACGAAGAGGCTTTGTTAAAAGCCATAAAATCTGTTTTTCCTAACAGTAAGCAGATCCTTTGTTGGATACATATTCAACGTAATTTTCTTCTTCGGTTTAAAAAAAATTTAACATCGAAAGTAAAAGCAAACAGTAAGCTATTATGCCAGCCAGATTCAATGTATTCTTTAGACTAACTCAAACTACAATCAAATAGATCCTGAAATGCAACTTGAAGTTCGCAGTTTTTTAAAGATTGTTCAGAAGATGGCTTTTGTTTGCTCCACTTTGGAACAATTCAAAGCTGCAAAAGCAGAGTATGATGCTTTTGTGTCTCGGCCCGACCTTTGCACTAAAGATGGTGCTATTATTATGCGAAAGTACTTGGAATTGTATGTAGTCATTTTAATTTCATTTATGCTTATGGAAATATTTAATGTTCTGTCAAAAATCAACTAAACTATTTTCTTTAGCATGATGAAAAAAGCTAGATTTTGGGCAGGCTACCATGTGAATGCACTCATGCACATGGGTAATCGAACTTCCAACAGAGTTGAAGCAACCCACGCTAATATTAAGCGTCACGCGCATACTTCTTCCGGAGGTATATCTGTAGTAACTGACAAGATCAGCGCATGGACCCAGAAACGAGTAAATTAATTTAACATTTTATTCTCAGTATTCGCAAAATCATTTGATTATCATAAACTAACTATCATATGTAGGAGGAAGTACCGAGATTTACAGTCTACGAGAGAAGCATTGTCACAGCAAACAATGCTACTTGATTCTGACATCATGGCCAAAATCAGCCTTATAAAAATGAATGTTACTAGCTTTGCCCTTGAGAACATAAAGTCGGAGCTTGTGGAAATGAGATTGGATAGCGAAGACAAAAACCACAAGAGTCATGTCATTCCTGGAGAAAAACCTTGCCTTTGCTCTTTAAGAAGAAACTACAATCTTCCATGTAGACATTCCTTAGCTAAGCTGCTTTTGGAAAACAATAATGTCATCCCTCTGAAAGCAATTTCCAAACGATGGAGAATATATTACATCAAAGGAAGTGGTAAGATTTTTATTTTTATTTAAGTTTATGAATAATGAGCTCCAAACATCTAGTTGCCACCATTGCCGAGGTTCAACAAGATAAACCGGAGCCACCACCAGTTTGTAGTGACGACCCAAACAGCCCTCAAGGTCGTTTGATGTTGAGATTTGAAAGATTTTCTTTGCTGTTGAAAACCGCCAGTAGCCAACAAGAATCGGAAGACGTTATCAAAGAATTGACGAATTATACAATGAGCTTGTAGGTAAGTCATCTGTGGAGTCAGCCCTTCCTCCAGCAACTGTTATTTCTCAGAAGGGCCGACCAAAGAGCACCAAGAGAGAAAAGTTGGGAATAGAACACGAAGACCATGCCATCAAACAAGAGTCTAAGAAACGGAAGGCTGATGAAATTCTTGACCTACCAAAGAATAAACAACCTAAAAAGCAAGAAAAAAAAACAAAGACTAAACCAAGTGTGGCAACCAGCCTCTTAAGAAACGTCTCCGTGAAGTAAGTTTGTTCTATTACAACAACAAAAAAATATCTTAAGATTAACCGGTTGCTGTCATAAAAGATACAACAACACGCATATAGATACCGTTGATAGTAATCCTGGTTTGCTCCAACAGTTACATCCATTGGACTGCTGACCAGGCTTTAGCCCTTGTCAATCCCCAAGGTGATGGCAACTGCGGGTTCAGAGCAGTGAGCCTTGCATTGTTCGGTCATGAAGAGGGTTGGGTCCAGGTAAAAAAATCAATGCTCAATACTCTCCGTTCCTACCAAAGCGTTTATAGAACTATCGAGCTGGATATCAAGTATTTCGAAACGAAATTGAATACGAACAAGTCTCCGTGTCTCGATTCTGAGGATCATTTCATGTGGTTTGATACTATTGGTTGCCCACAACTCGTCCGCAGACACATTTAAACGACCAGTGGTCCTCTTAAGCTCATCACCTAGGATCTTTAAAAAAACTGGTATTGAATATGACGACTGAAGGAAATGTTGTATACAACAAGTCGAGACAAACTTTTGTTCCTTTTTTCGAGTTAGACACTCAACATTTGACTAACCCGATCATCATCTTCTTGAGTAACTTCCACTTTTATCTTTTAGAACGCAAAAGCAACATCAAAAACAACAAGCCAATTGCCTATGAGCATTGGCCCGACATTAGTCCCGTTCACAAAAAAGCTATGACAGTTCACAGGGATATCTGCACAAGCGATTTTTCTGATTTTTATCAAAATATTTAACTTTTTTTTTTTCTCTTTTCCATCATTTTATAACTCAAATATATATTATCCTTCCTAAAAACCATTATTTGTTTTCTTCGTTCTACCATGTTTACTAATATTATTTATCCCTTTACTCATTAATAGACGATGTCCGTGTCCTCAAAAAACGGTGCCCTTAAAAAAACGTTGTCCGTAAAAAAAAAAAACGGTGTCCGTAAAAAAAAAACGGTGTCCGTAAAAAAAAAACGGTGTCCCTGAAAATATTTTACAGTGAAAAAAAAAAAAAAAAAAAAAAAAGTCCGGCCCGGAAAAAAAAACGGTGTCCCTAATTATTTTTACACCAAAAAAAACGGTGTCCGTATAATTACCCTACTTTTAATGCTAGCAATACATCAAGGTTATGATACAAAAATTGCTTGTAATGAATCTTACCAACTCTTATCAACTCTTATCAACATTTTCTTGGTTAAATTATGATCTTTTTTCAGAAGATGTTCCTTTTTTAAACCCACACCCCCTAGACGCTTGATAATTCATGCTCCCGAGCAAAAAAAAAAAAAAAGATGGTGAACATGTAGCAATGCTAGAGATGCTAAATCGGTTTGCCGAAACAAATATAGTTATTATGATTAATAGCAGAAGTATGCTGATTATTGTCACTTGGCTAATTACTGTCTATAATCTTATCAATGTAATACTTATATATATATATATTCAAAGGTATGTTATATATACAAGTATTATTTTTGAATCAGGCATAAGCCATTAGTTTTTTTTTTTTTTTTTTTTTTTTGCGTTACAAAATTAGATAATGTTTATGTGGCGCATAATTTTGTTGTAAGTATAACATCATAGTTTGTCAATCCATTTTTTTTGGAATAGAAGAAAAGAAAGTATGTATTGTTCCTTGGTTTTCATTATGAGCCGACTTTGATGGACGCCCTCTTCCCCTTCTTGGTTTTTCTGGTAAGTCAACTTGCTCAGCTGAAATAGCTTTTTTAGGTCTTCCTCTTCCTCGCATTTCGACAGCATTTCGAACTATGGTTCTTTCATCATTAATTGTTTCAGTTGACTTTATTCGTTTTCCCTATTGATAAGAATGTAAGTATCGATAATTGCTTTAGACTGTTGTATTCTACAAACTTACAACGTCTTCTTGGCTGTTCGGATCAAAAGATCTACTCATTCGTTTTCTGGAATTTGACCCTCCGCTTTCTTGACTGTACACAGAAACTGAAGTAACTATTTATAAAGATAATTTGGTAACTGACAATTTGAATAACCAGCATTTTATTCAGGTAAATGTAAAGGGGAATCTTACTAGCACTTTCAGCATCTGAATTTATACTGTTTTCGTTTTCATTCTGGTGATTATCCGATGTCATAGATATATCAGACATTATCGATGGCTCTCTACGTCAAAATAACATATGATTGTCAAATCTTACTGAAGGAGTTAAATATATTGAATGATACATCATACCTAAAGTCACTGTTTCCTAAGGTTTCCATATTTACTCTGAAATCCATCTTTTGTTTCCCCTTGCTGTTTTCTTTGGAAATCGTATTGTCGTCATCCAATGTCATTCCCCTAAAACTTTGCATACAAGGCGAGTCCGAAAAACTATCCTGTCTAACCAAAACTTTGAAATGTACGGATGAATAATTATGTAAACAGTTTTCTCATTAAAAATGAGGTGCTTTATTTATAATTTTTAATACTTACAGTTGAATGCTCTTGAAGATTCGGCCTCAGTGAAATTAGATGCTATTCTATTAACAGTATTCTTGGGTGCTTTCTCTACGGTTTTAGCGGGTGTTATTTCAGAGGTTCGGTTTGACGCTGTTATTGTTTGATTGGAGCAATCACTATCGTCTAAATGTTTTTTGATGAAGGTTAAAAATAAAAATATACGTATTAACACAGGGCTCAAGTTTTTGTAATATATGTGGATATGTATTATTATTGGTCACCTCCAGAATCTTCACCGTAATTGTGATCAGAAGCTTCTTCAAGTTCAGAATCCTGTCAGGAGCGGGGCGGGGCAAGAGCAGAACAGAATGATTATTAAGGTGAGGGACGAGGCAAAGAAAAATTATATATCTATTAGTATTAATATATATATAAAAGGAATGTAGAAGAAAAAAGGTTTATTCAAAGAAACAGGAAAAATAGATAAGATCTTGAATACAGAAATAAGAATAAATAAACATGCTGTTATTTATATTAATTGACAGGTCGGGTAAACAAGGGTTCGGGGATCAGATATACAGAGACAGATTATTAGTCATATTGAGTTTGGGACATCTTTGGGGAAGCGGGCATAGATACAGATAATTTCGGGGATAGATGCAGAGGATAACATGGGCTGATATTATTAATGTTTTACAAGGGAGTTCAAAGGCAGAGGTACAAAGGAAACGGGTGTTAAATGGGTTTGACAAGGACAAGGGATAACGGAGATACATTATTTGGAACAGAGACGTTAGACAGGATACAATAGTGATGTTTGACAGTGACATGTGTGACAGGAGACATAGAACAGGGAACAGGTGGAACAGGTGGAACAGGGACAATGGGCTAGTTGGGTTTCAATAATGATCTGAGACATTTTGCATGATAATATACAACTGAAACCTAAGCGGTTCATGACAAATCCAGTTCGATAATGTCCCTGTTATTTTTTTGTATGTGATCTGCTAATAGTCCCTTCTCATTATTTAATTCAGTCATCACATTTTCTACAAAAATTTCATCTTCTGTCAATGGCTTTTCAATGGGTCCTTTTAAATTTGTCGACTGCAAAGAAGCAGCAGTGGATTCCGAAAATCTTCGTGCATTGTCATAGTTATAATTTTCTGGGAAAAATGGTTCATTTTCATCATCATCTTCATCGAAATTCTGGTTATTTGTCCTGCTTTTTGTATTGCTGTTGGTTGTATTTTCTTCAATTTCGTCTTCGTCATCATGTACTTTGCCTGATCTTCTCTGATCCCTTTCAAGAATTTCTAATTCAAAATCATCTGATAAAATGCAACATTAGAAGTTTAATTAAATTTTGTGCAGACACTATTTTAACTAAATTTTACCAAGCTCTTCATCCACTGTATTAGAAGCGTAAAATTCAGGGCCATTCGTAAAATCTTGATTTAGTGACAGATTTACATAAAAATATCCTTCTCTAACACCTTTGGTAATTTGTACGGGGCCTATGTCTGGATGAACCATATCTTTCAAAGTCTCTGTAACCAATGGAATACATGGCATTATTCTTAGTGCAATAACTGCCAAATGAAATTTCTCTTCTACAGCCCTTCCTAAAAACCCAGAAACCGTTGGTTGCTGGTCCATGTTGCCAGTTGCAACCATGAGAATGGGATCCTTTTTTTCCTTTAAATATTTGATATCCCATGAAGAATTATAAGCTTTGAAAGAGTCCTCTATTACATTTTTTGGTCCGATCACCTTTACACTGTAACGTCTTTTTAGATACGTAAGCGGAAAAAAACTTGGTCAGTTTTAAACCAAGTTTATAATGTTTAATTAAACACCCAAAGTTTTATACATTACCCAAAGTATGCTTCATAAAGCAAAAAATAAACGTTCCCCTTCTCTTCATCCACTCGCAATGTATGGGGAAACAGGAGCCCTACAAACGTGGAAACAATGGATTGCATATTTTAAAAATTATATTGTAGCTGTTTTTTCCTTTGTCAATACATGTGTGTTATATAATACGTAAAGGTCTATGGTCAATTGCATTGTATTACATGCGTGTTTATTGTGTAAGGTTTTTATTGAGCTTCCGTACACGTGCGTTTAGAATTAAATTTTTATTGTCATCACCAGATACTTCCAACATCTTTCATGATGCCGGATACAAACAATTTAATTCTGTAAGTCCACAACTTTGTCATCATCACATGTTTTTTTTTTTGAAAATCCAATTTTTCAAAAATGACTGCTAACTATTTGCATAAAATAATAGTATGATAGATTGATAATGATATCAGGTTTTTTATTGTCATAATAGAAATGAGTTTAGGGTCCATAAATAAAATGTCAGGCAACTTTTTTTTTCTTCGACACCACCTCTGCTGTACGTATAGAAAGTTTTCACCATTCTGTGTTATTCCGCTTTCATTAGAATTATATATAAACCAATACCGAAGTCGATTTTTTTTTGGCAACATAATTGTGCTATAACAGTGACACGGTACTGTTGTAATACATATGTGTAGCACATGCATTGAATGCATTTGTGTAATGTTTATTGTATTATAGGCTATTTGAGACTTTGTGATACCTTATTTTTAATAAAAAAAACCCAACATGCTCGGACCATGCAATATATGCAATTTGGTCCTTATTGGTTTTAAACTAAATCCTGCAAACTTTAGAAGACATATTTCTGTATTATTAAACAAAATAGAGAAGAGAAAATTTTATATACTGAACTACTGTTTGACAGAATATATTGTACCTGACACATAGGACACCAACGTACGCATATGTGTTTGACTGATTGACAGTATCATCTGATGCGATTCCCGTGGTTTTATCAATTCTTAATCTATTATACATAATTCATGAGTTACATCATCGATTCTCGTGAATTTTGTATTTTATTTGCGATAATTTCGATTAATGGAATAACTTTCCATATTTATAAAATGCTTACGGGTATATAAGCAAGTATACTTAAGAAAAATTGAACCATATTATTTTTATAACTATTACAAATTTACAACATGCTTCTTGGAGAACTCACCGATTGCACTATTACCAGTGCTCCCACATTTCGAGTAACAGCTCGAAACGTTATGTTAGAGGCCAAAGCCATTGACTCTGGCATGAGAGTCAAGCTTTATGTGTCGAATCCTGCGATGATTTACTATTTCATCCGGTACTGTGATGTAGGAAGCCGCCACCACCTGACAGGTAAATATTCTAAATGTTTCTATTATCCTAACAAATCTAACACTTCTATATAGGCCCATTGAACGTGACAGCGTACACGTTTGATCATAGCACAAGGGCTTTTTCAAGTATTCGTTTGAGTGTCGATAGTGCCCGACCTCTTCCCACCTTGGATGATGATGGAAACATCATCGGCACAACGGCCACAAAAATTCGAGTCCGTGATTTGGAGAAAAATCACAAGTTCCCGAAGCTCAAGTACATTTTGTACAAGTACGTTTTTGAGAACATTTACAACGAGGACATGGTGATGGGCAAGGGGTTGAATGTTGAAGCATTCGCCACTCAGTTAAATACCTCTTATGAGAAGCTTGGTGAGTTTTTTTTTTTTTTTTTTTTTTGATTATATACAAGTTATTATGTAGCTAATTTTGCCACTTCATTTTATGATAGTATCTGAAGGGTTGATAATGTCCAATTACAACCCGGTTACTGTTGTGGAGTCGGTGACACGTCCAACAACTGACCCAACACTAACCGCCCTGTTCCTCGTGTGATTAAGAGTACGTATTCGTACAATGAGAGTGTTCGTCGTTTGGAGGATTGGGCCAACCCAAACCTCTCTCTCATAAATCTGCTAAATGATCACATGCCGTTCTCTGTTGAGATCTTTGTCGTCCCCGCCAGCTCCCGAACTACCGATGATGAAGAAGAAATGGAGAACTAGTTTTTTTTTGTCTCCTTGGTAGTTTTGCTTCTTTTCTTCTTGCTTGTCCCTTTCGCGATTGCATTTTCTTTTCTTTTGCGTTTCCTTTTTTTTAAAAAAAGTTATTTAATACCTTCTCCCACTTCCCCCTCTCCCGCTATTCCAATAATAAATATCATTTTTTTATAATGTCGAATTGTTTTTTAAAATGGCTTTGTATTTTTTTTTGTAATCTCAGGTGACAAAGCCATGCGCTTTTTTTGTTCACTTGGATCACGTTGTCCATTATTTCACAAAGTAAAATCTATTTTTTTTAAAATGGAAACAAAAATACAATCAAAAAGAATCACATCTGAAAATTATTGTAGTGGTGTTATTGAATTAAAAATATAGTTAACGAACGTGTTTAAAAACGAATATAAATGTTGTATGCGAGCTGTAGATACACCTTAGCTAAGGTAATACGCTTGTGCTACGACGATTGAAGTATTCTCACTGCTGTCATATTTATCATATGTCAGCTGGTAATTTCAGAGTTCACGTAACACCAAATGCCTTTTCAAGTACGGGTTGTTTATTATATTCTCCTTACTGCTCCTTGCGGGTTTATTGACAGCTTGAACAATATTTGGATATAATTTACCCACGATGGCAGGGTCCCGCTTGTAGTTTTAGTTGTATTCATTATGTATAAAAGAAATCATTATTTTTATGTTCAATAAAATTTAGTTTCTTTTTGCAATCTGGTTAATACTTTGTCTTATTTTCTATTTTGGATTTTTGGATTTTTCAATAAATACTGTTCCTATAAACACAGGTAATGACTTCAACAATATATTAAACTATCATGTTTTTCTCTTGGAGAATCGAAGACCCAAATTTATCTACCTTTAATGCTTTTCAAAAAAAGCGAATTAATTCATTCCAAGAGTTTACAATGCTCAAGCCCGATGGTTACTGCTGTGTCTGCATGCAAGTTCTTTATCCTGAGGATCAAAAGTTTCGCCGGTTTTCAGACTTATTCAGTTTTTCTTGTTTGAAATGGAAATTGACCCCTTTGTCAAATCCCAATGATGTAACCAAGAAGATGGTCTGTCTGCAGCATTTCAAGATGGATGAGGATGCCGTTGTCACGTTAACGTATCCTGGTAAGATATAAAACTTTAATAGCAGCTCTAAATATCGACTAATAATTATGCTATAGGCGATTTAATCCCTGAAACTAAAGACTTAAACTATAGAGAGAAGTTGGCTTTGTCTCCAATTAAGCTTATGTCGCAAATAACAAGAAAATCCACGCTGCTCCATGGAAGAATTGGTCATTACGAGGTGAAGGGTACCATGTATGCGACGCATAACTATGAATTTGCTGAAATGGCTTATGGTGGAACCTTGGGACTATTTTTTCAACGTGGTGATCCTGCAAACATTAGGAAGACCAAGGTGAAGCAAGCATATCAAGCTCTTCAACGTGTACATCCCTTGTTAGCCCGCTATGATTTGCCAAAATTAACGTACGCCTTGGTAAATTATCATGTTTCCGAGAACAACAAGCATGTCGGAATTGATAAACGCTGGGTCAACAATGCTTTGTTTTTCATTAACGATGTAAACCCCCAGGCTACCGATGTTGAATTCAAAGAGTTGATTGTAGGTGAAGATGATGTTGGGAAAATGATTAGGTACTCCCACCCTAGTCTCTTGGCCTTGCTTTTTCCACATCTCTATCCAACATGCACCGGTCACTACTCCATGGTACCGACTAATACCTATGAGTTTGACAATCGATTAGGAGCTTATGGTATACCAGAAAATCAAGGCGGTGTTGCAAATGCTACGTGGAATGAAACAAGTATTGCAGCTTATGCGAAGCAGAGGCTTGTTATGAGAGATAGACGTTTTGCCCGAGACCCTTCTTTTTTATTCTTCATGCTCGATCTTATTGAAAAAAAAAATATCGCTGCTGCTAATAGATTCGTGGTTTCAACTAAAGTCAGAGAAAATTTAACTCAAAAGGATGTTGTGAATCAAAATACAGGAAAACTCAACAAGAACATTGTCTCTACTGTACCTCCTCAGATTCGGTCATCATATGCATACAAAAGAAAAAACTTTTTGGATCTCCAGTGTATATTTGAAAATCTTGGTGCTCCTCAACTTTTTTTAACATTTACTTGTGATGACAAAAGTGCAGACTTTAAAAACATTCAAGATGAAGATACCAAGTTCCCTTGGGAAGACCCTGTATTATTTTCGCAACACTTCAGGAGAAGATGGTTAAGGTTTTTTAAAATCTATATTCAAGGTCACTTTGCCAGACAAATTGGTGGTATCAAAGATTATAGGTGGGTCATGGAGATTCAAGATCGTGGAAGCCCACACATTCGTATAGTTCTTTGGACTGAAAAATCTGCACAAGAGCTTATCGATATGAATGTGGTTCATACAAGTTTTCCACCTGGCACAAGTATTGACGATCCTCTTTTGCATAGTTTAGTAAATAACCTGCAAATTCACAGATGCAATGACAAGTAAGCTAAAACTCCTTTTTATGCGTTACCGTATTAATTAATTATTTTAAACAAAAGCTATTGTAAAAGAGGTGACCCTACAAAAAAATGCAGATTTGGATATCCTAAGCCTTACGCTCCTTCCACTGAACTTGATACTGAACATCGCTGCATCTACAAAAGAGACGTTGGTGATGCTTACGTGAACAATTACAACCCGTATCTTCTAGCAGTTTTCCGCACCAGCATGGATATTCAGTACAATGATGGACCACAAGCAGTAAGATATTTAGCAAAGTATTTGGCAAAGGATGATTATGAAGCAAAAATCCTTCTGAAAAATATTCAACAACAAAACCAAGGATACTATAAGAGAACATCTTATGTGTCTGAGAGAGAGCATTATGCGACAAGAATTGTTGGTGCAGTTGAAGCAACATACGATGTCTTGGGATGGAGAAAGCATAGTATTTCTCGAAACGTTATATTTATTAATACCAGCTTACTCGGTCAAGACAGTAAAAGATTGCGAGATGACATCAAGGATATTGATAGTAGTTCCAATGAAATTTTTGCAAGAACTCATGTTGGTAATGCGCTAAAAGCAATGATGATAAAAAAAAATGAAATACCGACACTAAACGTTTTGGAAAATAGACATTTATGAAAAGCGTGAAGGTGCGCCTGATTTGACTTTGACAGAATTTTTTAGTTTTTATAAAAGAAACTACAGCAAGAAAATGTATCCACGTATTCAGAATGTGACGCGAAGCTTTTACTCTGGACAGCTGCCTAATTTTGTTTACAGCTCTAGAGATCTATACCAACTGATTATCGAAAAACCTTTTGCGTGGCGTACGTTTAATCAAAGCGAGATGAATGGTGAAAGCTTTTACTATCAGCAGATTGTAACAAAAAAGCCGATCTTTAATACAACTTTCGAAAATGAAAAGGGCCCAATTAGATCATGGAAAGGTAATATCTATATTTTTCATAAACGTATTGTTATTAATAAGACTATCTTAATTTGAAGATTATTATGAGTACTTGATCAATCTTGAAGAGGGTGGTATTGAAGTGCACAGAAGAATGAATATCCAATCTGTAAATGATGTAGTAGACGCTGAAAGAGGCATGGATGCTTGTCGCGAAGAGTTGATTGCCATGCTTAAAAGTGCAAACAGAAGCCAAAAGACTGTTTACAAACAAACAATATATGAGCTCAGAAACAATTCCACCGTTTTTGTCTCTGGTGCCGCAGGTACAGGAAAGTCCTATGTATTACGGATGCTGGAAAGACACTACAAGCTGAAGGGATATAAAGTAAGTAAATACTGAATAAACATGATCTGCAAACGTCTAATGTTTTAAAAAGGTTTTTAAACTGGCTCCCACCGGCGTAGCTGCCCACAACATTTCTGGTGAGACGCTGCATCGTTTCTTCGGTATCACAAATCGCTCCTCTGTTCCAAACTTTCTCAAGTTAGACGAATACGTTAAGCTTTACCCAAAATTACTTCTGCTTATTGACGAATATTCAATGGTCAGCTCAAAACGTTTAGAGTCTGTAAGTGAAGCGTTAATTAAAACAACCCAAAGGTCAAGTAGCATGGGTGGAATTAAGACTGTGTTTTTTGGCGACATAGCACAATTGCTCCCCGTGCGAAAAATGGAAGGTCTTATTTGGGAATCTGAAATATATACAACGTCCAACAGATACAACCTTATCGAACCTGTCAGACAAAAAGAAACCGCTTTTGTTGAAATTTTGGAAAAAGTTAGAAATTACAATTTTGATGAAACCGTTATTCAATTTATCAACAAAAGGACCATTCACAAAAATAATCTCCCGCTGTACTGCCTCCGCCTTTATACTACAAGAGAACGAGTGCGCTTAGCAAATGAAAAGGATTACAAAGACTTTCCTGGTGAGGGTAAAGAATTCGCTGCACTTGACTCATATGTTGGCAACAAAAGAACTGCTAAAATTTTGTTAAGAGAAACAAGACTTTTGGAAACGCTTTTACTGAAACAAAACATGCCTGTTAGCTGGTTCATAACTTAAATGTCTCTCAAGGTTGGGTTAATGGCACTATTGCAGCAGTAGAATATATGGAGGAAGAAAACATATGTTTAAGAAAACGCCTGCCAGATGGTAGTGATTCCATATATTGGATCCAAAGAGTCAGCCGACAAGTCCCTAATACTAGTTACACAAGAACACAGTATCCAATCGTTCCCGCTTTTGCCTCCACTATTCACAAATCTCAAAGCGCAACGATCGATTGTGTGGGAATTCACTTGGACAACATGATGTCTCATGGACAACTTTATGTAGCCATGTCAAGAGTGCGAAAATCGGAAGACTTGTATTTTTTTGGTGCTGATATGCCCTTATCTGTAAAAAGAGAATTCGGCGCTGACAATGATGCAGTTGAAATTATCAGAAATCAAAAATCAAAAATCTAAGCAGGTAGTTCTTTATCGACTCATATCAACTCATATCAATCTTTTATATATATATTATCCCAACTTAAATTATTTCTTCATTACATTATATTTGTACATATATCTTAACCAAATATTCTAAAATAAAAACCTTATCATTATTCCCCTTGAGACAGCGCCATAAGCTTTATAAATGTCCATCCTCAATAATTGTAAGTATCATGAATGGTAATGGCAAGCCACTGGTAGAGCATAGTCCACATAAAATCCAACTATTAGCTCTTTGATATCCTTACTAAGAATCCCCGATAACATACAGAGTTAGGAGAAATAGCCCAAGGAATGAACAGGTTCAAAGTCCGTAGTACAGTCTCAAAAGATAATCGTCCAAACGCTTTTTTTTTTTTTTTTTTTTTTTTTTTTTTATTTTTTTTTTTTTTTTTTTTTTTTACCATAGCCTCCTCCCTCGACATTAGACAGAACAAAAATAAAGTAAAGCATTTGAAGTCTACTTGCTATATATATATAGAAAAAAAAAGTTAAGAATAGTTTTTATTCGCGGTCTAAATCCGCAGGGATTCTAATTTTTCTGTGCGAAAAGTACTTCTTTTCAGCGAATTTTTTGACTGCTTGTACCACCTCACGGCCGTCACTACATTTACTGTATGCTTCGATATATTCTGTTGCTTGTCTAAAGTATCTTCTGATACGAGCAATTCTACCAGCCTTGTCCAAGAAAGAGTCTATATTTTGTTCCAAAGACTTGAAAGTGTAATCGCATTTAAGGCGAGCATCCCGCTTTGCTCCGCCCCAATACATTTCAATCCAATTACACTCACAGGGGTACTTTGGATATAGCTCAAAGATGTGCCTTGCATCCTCTACTACTTCTTGAAGGGCTGACCTCTGGTTACAGAAATCCGGGCGGGATCCCAAGAAGTGACGAGCACAGCAAATCTTGCTGGGTGCTATGACTGGCGATCCACAATCCAACTTCCAAGCTTTGCCTTCGATGTCATGGCCGATCCATTGTTTTCTCTCCTGCAAATTTTTTTTAATTCCTTTAAAGTAACGTACTGTCTTGGTTTTGGTACTGTCTTTTTTTGCTGGTAGTTTTTGTAACAGCCTCGTAAAAAAAGGACTGTTCAAGAACCTCACCATTTGCCAAAGTGACAACGGTATCGTGAAACTGATACTTGTTAGTGACCGGCCAAACCTTTTCGTTCAAGTTCATTCTGTTAACTACAAGAGCTTCATGGGAATATGCTCCTTGGTTTGCGCTATTGTCAAACAGAAAAACAGCAGTGCATCAAAAAGGCCAATCACATTCTCCTGAAGCTGTTCAACCATAGAGTGCATCTGCTTTTCAGTAGTTCCTAAAGTGTTTTGTGACATTTTTGAGCATTCATCTCCGACTAGTACAAGTAATATAAAAGGAAATTTATTCATAGCCAGATTTTTTTTATGTGGGGGGATTTTTTTTTTTTTTTTTAAGAAAATTTTTCAGTGGAAGTAATATTGGGCCTCCGGCTGCGATTTCATAGGCCGGCTCTAAACAGCTTCAGATCAATATTTCAAGCCTTTCAATACATAAATTAATTTTAAAAAGGGTCACGCGTCTTAAGAATATACTTTATAAAATATATTCGAAATTACAAGTGATTCTACTTAGTTAATAAAAAAGGTTTAAACTTTTTTATCTTCTTTTCAGTGTAAGTAATATTGAGCCTCCGGCTGCGATTTCATAGGCCGGCTTTGAGCAACTTCAAATCAATATTTCAAGCCTTTCAATAGATATATTAATTTTAAAAAGGGTCACGCATCTTAAGAATATACTTTATAATATATATTCTAAATTACAAGTGGTTCTACTTAGCACATAAAAAAGGTTTAAACTTTTTTACCCTTTTTCAGGGTTGATGACATTGATCCTCCGGCTGTGATTTCATAGGACGTCTCTTAACAACTTCAGATCAATATTTCGAGCATTTCAATAGATATATTAATTTTAAAAAGGGTCACGCATCTTAAGAATATACTTTATAATATACATTCTAAATTATAAGTAATTCTACTTAGTACATAAAAAAGGTTTAAACTTTTGCATCTTCTTTTCAGTGTAAGAAGTATTGAGCCTCCGGCTGCGATTTCATAGGCCGGCTTTGAGCAACTTCAGATCAATATTTCAAGCCTTTCAATAAATATATTAATTTTAAAAAGAGTCAAGTATCTTAAGAATAAAGTTTATAATATGTATTCTAAATTACAAGTGCTTCTACTTAGTACATAAAAAATGTTTAAACTTTTTTACCCTTTTTCAGAGTTGGTGATATTGAGCCTCCGGTTGTGATTTCATAGGCCGTCTCTGAAACAACTTCAGATCAATATTTCAAACCTTTCAATTGATAAATTAATTTTAAAAAGGGTCACGCATCTTAAGAATATACTTTATAATATATATTCAAAATTACAAGTGGTTCTACTTAGCACATAAAAAAGGTTTAAACTTTTTTACCCTTTTTCAGGGTTGATGACATTGATCCTCCGGCTGTGATTTCATAGGACGTCTCTTAACAACTTCAGATCAATATTTCGAACCTTTCAATAGATAAATTATTTTTAAAAAGGGTCACGCATCTTAAGAATATTTGTTTTAATGTATATTTTAAAATTCAAGTAGTTCTACTAAGTACACAAAAAAGGTTGAAGTTATTTCAAGCCATTGCTAACGATTATATAGTCTGTGCGCGGTTTTTTAAATCCGTGAGCACAAACAGTGGGTTATTTCAAAATCCGACCACGGCTAATGATATTAGCGGCAGGTTATTATTGGCTCAAAAACCTTTTTGTACAGGTTGTGACATTTTTTCCCCGCCCCCACCTAAAAAAAAAATGTTGAATCCAGAATCTGTTATGTTTTTTAAATTGATATATGTAGATTCTCATTTTAATCAACATAAAAAACAATCCTAACCTTTCAGATGGGATATTAATTATAAGGAAAATGTGTTTTACCCATCTAAATATTTGTCTCTGCTTAAATTTTTTTTAGGTACCACCTAAAAGCAGATGCACTCTATGCTTGTAGGTCCACCAACCTTCTCTGCTATCTCCAGCCATGAAGATTGTCCTGGAAGTCCAATTTTTGATTTTCAGCGTACCATGACAGGGACACTGAAACTCACTGATCATAATGGAAGATCCAGATCCCTTCTTACGAATGTGGTTTTCACCATCCTCTAGCCAAATATCATTTTTTCCATCATTGGTGTAGAAGGTGCTTTCATCTTATGTCACAAATACATTTTTTATACCTTCTTCCAAGGAAGGCTCGAGAATATAATCTTCGTTGTCACCAGCATAGAAGTTTATCTTTTCCATACACTTCATCATACGTCTTGACCATACTTCACGTTCATGATCATCAAAGTATATCATTATTTTGCTCTTTCTACATGAATATCCCCATTTGTATAAGTATTTGCCGATTGTTGTTTCAGAAACGGTTCGCTTGGCAACACCCAAAAGAGACGTAACTGTGGAAATCGGTGTAGATTTATAAAAATAAAAACAAGAAAATTATCAAACTTGCAGAAATTAAGTAACGGTTTATTAAACAAATAAAATGAGGTCTTTCTATACACATTATTTCAGACATTAATCACAGATGGGCTGATGACGGTTGTGGGTAGATTTATCCGGATAATACTCGGATGTAATGATCCCATATAGATAGGCCATAATGAGATGTCAATAACAGTAACAATAACATTCATTCTTAAACTACGTATGTCTTGTAGCACAATATTCAGGGGGAAATGTAGCTCTTAATTCAGATAGCTGTGGCACCTCATTGTGGCTGATGTAACCTTCATAGGTTTCCATATCAATGTTATTTTTTAAATGTATGTCTTATACTTGTATGAAGGATGATATGAGATCAAGCCTGTACATAAAGTAAATGATGAGTATTTAATATAACAGTATCAATAAGAATTATATTTAGGATTATCAAATGGAAGATTTAAGAAGTGTAGATAGAGTCATATATTAAGTATATAGCCTCAATCACAACAATAAGAAAGATTGAGTCAGAGAAGATTTGGGAGACTTAATTTAAGTACTTCTTACAGTGCGCTCGATGTTATGCAAGATGGTCTGATTATAGTTATTGGGGGAATGGTTTTACAAGACATTATGACAAGACGTGATGAAATTAGTTGATGACATTCAGAGTTTTTGACAAATCAAGACTTAAACAATTATATTCAGGCATGAAAAGACAATTTCTTAGAAAAAACCATGCGTTGTTCTCTACTGGTAATTTTAATAGAAAGGTGGCAATTAGTATACAACACAAAAATTGAAAAAAACTCAAAGGAAGAGCAAGGTTTACAAAGGCAACCGCAGGGACTTCTCAGTCCCCTAAAAAGGTCTCATCCCCAAATATCGGTGTGATCTTGAGAAAAACCGATACGCTTAATAAATAGTGGCATAAAATAAATCTTTACTGCCGGTCAAAATAGACTAAAACCTCCTACCGTTTTCATATAATTCATAATTTCTATATTGTACAACTCGTGTTTTAATGACATATTCTAATAATTTCTTTTTCAGAAAAATGTTATCGAAAAAAATAACGAAAAAAAGTCACACCCTGGCTTGGATTTTAAAATGAAAAAAAAAAAAATTTCATTTTTTCCCTTCCTTCAACTTTTTTCATTTTTTAGTAGACGTATGTATCAAGGCACGCTCAATTTCATAGTTTCGCAACTGGACTAACTATTTGCTAGTATCTCAGCTGTTGATCTTGGTTTTTTTTGATGTGTTGAACTCTCCCGTGGTGTCTTCTTTCGTCTTGAGTTTTTGGTAACCTTTAATATTATTAAAACTAACATTTGCTAGTATCTCTGCTGTCGGTCATTCCTGTGGTTTTGGTTTTTACCAGATGTATTGATCTATCCTGTGGTGTCGTCTTTTGTGCTGGTAACTTGTAATATATTGAAGCTAACGTTCTTTTTTTTTCAACGTTGGGGTCTGGGGGTGAGTCTACAAAGTGGAGGCCTCCCCGTGGCTAGACTTGGTAACGTTCTTCTGAACGGCTAACGTCCACAATATAGAGAGAATCAATATTCTCAAAAATAAATAAAGTTTTTTCTTCAAAAATAATATTTGTCTTAAAAGCCTTCTCGTCTATTAATATTTTTGTTCTGTTCAAGCGATTACTAACGTAATTTTGAGATGCATTGCAAAGAACAATATAACAACAATCAATTAATGAGTAGTCATTCATATAAGAGACATGTGATTTTTTGTTTGTTTCAATTCACTCCAGTTGCAGTTTTTATTGATATGTCTAACGCGTATGAGCTGTTTACATATTACCTTATGGTAGTTGAGGTGCCTCATCCCATTGATGGAGCAAATGTGTGCCAATGACAAGAATTCACATGAGTCAAAGTAATCTTAACATCCCCCTGTTCATCTTCTAATCCTCACGACTGGCATAAGTATACGTTAAATCAATTTACAAACAATACAATTTTCTGTTCATCTTTATCAAACAATGTGGTATGTATATCTTTTTTGTTAAGCAAAGATAGCTAGTGCCGGATTATCACTGGTGTTTACGTGACTCTGCTCATGATTAAGGTAAATATGTTAATGACAAATCGAGTTATTCTACCCAGACATGGTCTGAGGGCTTCCCATATTCAGAGTCTAGAAAGTTTTAAAATGCGGGAAAGAGTTTTTGAAGCCCACGCATATATGGATAGTTCTGTAATAATCCGAGTATAAAATTATACTAAAAAAGATACGAAAGACTCTTCAATTATTGTTATAAGTCAGTCAGTTTGTGATTAAAAACCTAAGGTAATTTTATATAAATATTTGACCTCAATTGACCTTTGCATAGGTTGAATAAAATATCTAGAGAAAGAAGAATGCTTCGATTCAGTTTATATATCAGTAATGGCATAAGATATAGCTCGTCGTGTCTTATCACGTAGTTTTAAGTTTTCTTTGGCCGCACGCACCCAGAAATTGTATATCAATTCAACAATGCGTGAGATAATTGCATTAATACAGTAGCAGTGCAGGGAATAGTGTCTATTGTATGGAACTGGTGCAGAATTTTCAGAATATTTGTACCTATTTTTTTAAGCCATCAAAAAATGAAGAGGATGATGTCGTGCGCAAAAAGGAGCTTTCGTGTATGATATCTGGTAATCGTTCAAATGGGTATCGCGTTGTAGTGAAAAGACTCTTTAAATTCTAAATAAAAATATTTTTTGGGGACCGTAGTATCAATATTTCCTAATCGATGATAATCTGAAATCACAAAAGGATTTAGACCAGAACAGTAAGAGTACTGCAGTAGTTACACTTAAATAAAACTCTTACCCTTAAAAGCACTAAAAGGGTTGTGTGTACCTGAATAGACTTTTTTGTTTTCTCTGTACGGTTTCTTCCTTGTCAAAATAGCTGGCATTGTTTATTTTATTGAAGATGAAAAATGGATGATTGTTGCTACATTCATTTTCAACTTCAGAAAACTTGAAGGTAAGAAAAAAAAATTTAGGACATTGCTCGCGTAAAAAACCTTAATTTTACATTTTAAACCCCACTGCTAGATGCTCTGCAAGTAAAACAGGTAGGTTTTATATGATATAAAGATATCATGAATAATAAAGACTTGCGATTGTAAATGCACTCTTTAATGACGATGAAAGTAGTGCTGGCGTCAATTTTAATTTTTTTTTAAAAAAAAGGGGGTTCACAGTTAAAAATAGAATTATCATCTCATAATAAAAAAAGGTTTTTTTTTCCCTTTCAGAATTTTTATTTTTATTTTCTCCCGTAATGATTCTCCATGTTTGTAAATGCGACCAATGCTTAAGAAAAATTCCTCAAGGAGTCGAGCTCTGTATGACCAATTACAATCACCATCTTGAAAGACAAATGCGTTTCAATGCTCTGATGTCTGGCAGTAACAACAGTAAGAAATGTCCTTGCTTTCTTCAGGTCAAAAATAAAAAAATATTAACAGCCTAAAATAGAACGTCGAAGAACGAATGAGATTGAAGAGAACATTCCCAACATTGAGGTAATTGCCATTGAAGAAGGTTCGTGCACATCGTTTAAAAAAAAAAAACTTTCATCGCAACATAATTTTTAAGCAGAATACATGAATGACATAAGTATTAGTAATGCCGACAATATCGAAGAAGCGGAAGATGTAACCATGGTAGTTGATTGGGAAGATGACGATGAAGATGAAGATGACGACGAAGGAGAAGAAGAAGTGGAAGATTGTACGGAAGGGAATGTCAATCGTAAAACAACTGAGGCAGAAATCAGAGCAGACATGTTTGGATTATTTGCCGCCAGTTTTAAGGTTCAGAAAGGCCTCACGGATAAAGCTGCTGATACCCTTATTCAGTTTTTAAACATCGAATCGAAGGATACCAATGGTAGTAGTCAACCTGCTTTGCCAAAGTTATTCAAAACAATTGAAATTTTTTTTTGATGATGATTGGGATGCTGGTGTTACCAGATGTACTTTATGCGGAAAATACCATTCAATCTACGCTCCTAAAGTAACAAACGTATGATAATTAACTTTATCAAAATCAACGTCGAATCATTATAATACATGACGAAACACCGTCTCAACAATCATGTTCTTTTGTCTCGCTTGATGGTGATGTTTGTGATGAAGTTTTGTTTGAGCAGTTGAAGAAATGTAATGGCAAACGCTTCGTCAAACCCAAATTTGTTTACCCTTACAAGTCTCCTAAACGTTCATTGCAATAGTTGATGCTTCGCCCGGAATTCGAATCCACAATGAACAATGGGAGATTAAGAAATGTTGTTCCGGGAACGTATTACGACATATCTGACGGTAAAATGTTCAAAACATCGGTTGATAACACCGGTCTTCCATTTTCAACATTGGGAAATCCGTTGTATGCTACCTTAAATGTCAACTGGTTCCAATCTTTTGATAATGTAAATTATTCGTGCGGTGTTATTTATGTCTGCATCAATAATTGAAAAAGACAAGACCGATTTTAAGAAGAAAACATCATCTTAGTTAGGCTTGTGCCAGTTGGAAAAGAGCCTAAACTGGAACGAGTCAACGCGTACTTGACACCCTTGCTTGATGAGCTTTTAGAATTAGAAAATAGAGTAATGAGGAAAACGGCCGCACAACCTGGCGGGTTTAAAATTCAATGTGCTTTGTTGATGTTTGCATGCGATATCCCTGCTTTGCGGGAGATTAGCTGGTTTTTCAGCTCATTCCAGTGGCTTTGCGTGTAAAACGTGTGAAGGTAAATTCCCCTAAGTAGAAGGTAAACCTGATTTTTTTGTGATCAACACTGTTACCAGTAAATGGCCAGAACGATCGATGGCAAGCAACTTGCAAGCGGCTTTGAGAAAGCGCAATGCCACTACTGAGAGAGAAAGAGAGGATCTTGTGAGGCCAAATGGAACAAGGTACTCCGAATTTCATCGATTGGGGTACTTCGATATTGTGAGACAAAGCATAATTGATCACATTCATAATCTTCTTTTGGGGACATGATCGATATTTTCGAAGATTTGGAATGAAGAAGGATAATTCACAAAAGTCAACTTGGAGAAAACGAAAGTTCTTGCTAGCTCGGTGGAATTACCTGCTGGTTTTGAAACTGTTAATCAAAAGATTGCAAGTGGTTTTACCAACTTTAAGGCTGACAACTGGGAAAGCTGTTGCCTATTGTATTTCCCTTTCGTTTCGGCAGGTAAATCATATTCGTTAAAGAAAATGTCTTATTTGTTAACTTTGTAATGGACAGGAATTTTACCAAAAGAGAACATGAGAAACTGAATGAAGTTCGTAAATGCATGCAGATATATTTTGAAAACTGGAATGAAAAAATCCCCGGTTAATAATGCACACAAGCTCTTCTTGGATTTCAATAACTTAGCCGAAGGTTTATACGGAAACAAATGTCTTGCATCTTCATGGGTATCTTAACCAGACCATTGATAATTTTTTAGCACCCCATGCATATTGACTTTTCTCCATCGAAAGTTGCAGTGGATTTCTCGGATCATTTAAGAATAACGGAAAAAATGGTAAAGTTACGTTAAAGAAAAAGGGTTTGAAAAATTCAATCTTCAGCATACCACAATTCGAGCATACAACAAGACCATTAAATCACCATCACCATCATCCCCATTCTTTCAATTCCAAAAAGACATCGAAACGTTCTTGCATGAGAGGATTATGTTTGGTGGACGTTTCAATGACCGGGTGAAACGTCAAATGGATGAAGGATTTGTTGCAAACGAATTTGCCGAATCTTGTGTCAATTTATACATTGATGTCACCCGGTCTGAGCTCTTCCTTTGGGTGTTGTTACACCGAAAGTTTTAACAATAACAGTGAGAGAGGAAAGTGTCATGAACCGCTTAGGTTTCAGTTGCATATTATCATGCAAAATGTCTCAGATCATTATTGAAACCCAACTAGCCCATTGTCCCTGTTCCACCTGTTCCACCTGTTCCCTGTTCTCTGTCTCCCGTCACACATGTCACTGTCAAACATCACTATTGTATCCTGTCTAACGTCTCTGTTCCAAATATTGTATCTCCGTTATCCCTTGTCCTTGTCAAACCCATTTAACACCCGTTTCCTTTGTACCTCTGCCTTTGAACTCCCTTGTAAAACATTAATAATGTCAGCCCATGTTATCCTCTGCATCTTTCCCCGAAATTATCTGTATCTATGCCCGCTACCCCAAAGATGTCCCAAACTCAATATGACTAATAATCTGTCTCTGTATATCTGATCCCCGAACCCTTGTTTACCCGATCTGTCAATTTATATAAATAACAGCATGTTTATTTATTCTTATTTCTGTATTCAAGATCTTATCTATTTTTCCTGTTTCTTTGAATAAACCTTTTTCTACCTACATTCCTTTTTATATATATATTAATACTAATATATATATAATTTCTCGTTGCCTTGTCCCTCACCTTAATAATCATTCCGTTCTGCTCTTGCCCCGCCCCGCTCCTGACAGAAAGCCATTATGAATGTATATTGGATTTTTATGATGCTGCATATCCATGGGCTATGGCACTTGGTCTGCTGAACTCTCATTTTGTCGCGCCCCCTTTTGGAGCCATATGGCTAATAACGTCGGTGAACATTGAGAAATTTGCATCAATTTGGTTAAGTGGAAAAACAATCAACAGTGGCGAAACAAGATCACCCTCTGGCAGCTGCATACAAGATTTGTTTGTCAGTCAAAACCACGAGAAAGTTGAAGCTTGGCCTGGTAGAGTGCTCTATTTTTTCAGACATAGACAAAGGGTTAGTGTCAGGAGCTGGCGGGGCAAGAGCAGAACATAATAATTATTTAGGTGAAGACAGGAGAGATACAAAATATATGTACATTAGTATTAATATATATATAGAATGGAATGAAAGTAGGAAAATATTTATTTATGAAACAGGAAAATTAGATAAGTTCTCGAATACAGAAATAAAAAGAAATAACATGATGTTATTTATATTAATTGACAGGTGGGGTGAACAAGGGCTCGGGAATCAGATTTACAAATACAGATTAGTAGTCATATTGAGTTTGGGTCGTCTTTGGGGTAGCGGACATAGATACAGATAAGTTCGGGGATAGATACAGAGTATAACATGGGCTGATATGATTAATGTTTGACAAGGGAGTTCAAAGGCAGAGATACAAAAGAAACGGATGTTAAATGGGTTGTACAAGGTTAAGGGATAACGGAGATACGCTATTTGGAACAGAGACGTTAGGCAGCATATAATCGTTATGTCTGACAGTGACATTGGGGACAGACGACAGAGAAGAGTGAACAGGTCGGACAAGAACAGTGAGCTAGCTTGGTTTCAATAACGATCTGAGACATTTTGCATGACTATAAGCAACTGAAACCTAGGTAGCTCATTACATGTAGGTAAAAAAAAATACCCCCATCTTTATTATGGTTTTTTTAACAAACTCTAGTATACAGCTTTTCGTGTCCTTAAATGCTCTCTCTCTTCTGTTGCTTTTTTAGATATATTCATGTCATTCTTTGATAGGTTGCGACAGTTCAGGGCATCTGATTGAGTCTTGAGGCTTCTGCCTTAATGGGTAAAAAAAACGTTATTTTCATTTCTATTTCTCTTGACATATATATTGATAGGTACCAGTTTCTTTCCTGTGTCTTTCTAAACTATGTATTCTTTCTTCTAGCAAGTTCTTTAAGAATAAACAATCTCATTGTCTTGCTTATTGTGCTGAATCGTTGAATCTATTTAAGACGGTTAAATTCTAACAGGCAAACTTAAGATTTGAGTGCCTTTTTCTAGCTTTACAAAATACAAAGTATTACTTGTATATTTTTGTTCTCTCTATATTGTTATACTCTTGTTCCCGTCAGTAAATACTGTCGTATTTGGGTACAATTCACTTAAGAATAATTAAGCAAATCGTTTCATTAAATAAACTATGAAATTAAAACAACCTTTGATATTGCATATCAGCATACGCTTGTATACTGCTATACAACTTCTCCTACTTTGAGTACATACTTCTATATTAAAAATTGCATGATTGGCCTAAATACGATATATGAATGACAGTTGGATACAGAAAGCTATACCGCTGAGTTACGATATCACCGACCGAGAAGAGAAGCTTCTCAGATCAAATCATGAATTATAAGAAAGAGAAACTTAATATTAATAGTTCTCTCAATGGCTTAGCAACTGATAGAAAGAATAGAACAGCTATTAGTATAAATGGTTCATTCAATTATATGTTAATATAATTATACTGCTGATAAAAAGTATAAAGAAATAATGTATGAATTAATGGATACCTATCTTCTACAACCAAATATACAAATTTCAATAAGATATTCTATATTTGGGATCGTATTTTATTCATTTCAAAGATAATGAATAAATGATCAACTATTATGTTCTATTGCCAATTACACTTGAAAAACAAGTATGCATCTTTTACAGTAACCGTTGCATGATCTGATAAATACTAAAGATTTATTATAATACTCATGCACCCGATCCACTGATATGGGCAACGTTAACTGGAAACAATTCTAGCGAGTAGTATCCATTTAACCCCAACCTGGAAACAAAGTATAGATCTATTCTAAAAACAGAAAAGTTGACTCATCATTAAAACTCAGGAGAGTTGTGCAATATAAAAAGGATCAATTATTTCATAGCAGGAGAGTTCTTTTAGTCTATTTTTACCTCTAATAAAAATATACTTTTATCTCATTACTTTTCTATGTAATATTTTGTCAAACACCACAAATACAAAAATAAAGATTTCCCTGTTCTACAGGTTGTTTTCGTTCATTAGATTTATCTTAGGCGACGACTTTGAGGTTGATTATGTCAAAATGTCAGGCTTTTTTCTTTGCTACTCTAAAAAAAAAACTTGATAGGTACTTACTCTTGATCTCGGATTCAACTGTATACTTTCTTTATTGCCAAGATGTTTAAATCACCGAAAACTAACGTCAACATACGTAATGCACCTTCATTGAATCTAAATTGGCTGCCTGGTTTTATATCGGTAGGGTAAGAAAGCAACCTTTTTTTTAGGTCTTAAAACATTGAAACACTTTAACAGGTAACTGCTCTTGCTCTCTGTCTTATCTGTATGATTCTTTTATTACAAGATTAAGAAGATACAAAATATGGACTCGAAAGTAGGTTATGTCTCTACATTAAATCTAAATGGACTGTCTGGTTTAAAGTTGTCAAGGTAAAAAAAACATCTGTTTTTACATAGGATTCTAAAAAAAACGGTTTCGATACATTGTTGCTCTTGGTCTCTTTTGTAAAGTCAAATAACAAAGAATGGTGTCGCTCTATCGTTGTTTAAGTCTATCTATTAAGACTGCCACTGGTGATATTGAACTATTCTGGAGAATTTACTTGCCTTTGGCATTATCTTACGACTATAATCTTTGGGTGGATACCGATCTCTTAATCTGAAAGTACTGGACCGAAGCCAAGGCCACATTTGAGAAGAAATTTGGTATCGGACGGGTATACAACTCGTTCATGAACAGCAGTGACACCATCGAGGATTACACCAACAGGTTTCTCCGCGATATCTTTGAGGCAGGTCGTAGATAAACTGACCCTGGAATGGCGAAAAAGTATCGTACCTGTTTGTATAAACCCTGCCAATCGCAGATCTTGACGGTTATGGAATCAAGAGATCGTGACACGGAATCGTGGACCATCGAGGTTATCTCCTCCATTGCAAGTACAATTTTTCGTGAAGGCCTTTTGCTATTGTTTACTTTACTGTTAGTCTTCTCATTCATTGTTGTTTTCGCACCAACAGTTGGGTCTAATAAATATATATCTTTTTTTACTCATTCGTATTGTCCACATTGAGCTCCTCTTTCACGCTTTAGCCTTTGGTTTTTCTTCTTTTTTATTCAACTTTACTGTTGCCATTGAGCTCATGTTTAACCCATTATCCTCTGGTTTTTCTTCTGTCTTTTATATTTTACTGCTCTGCATGGTCCTCATTGAGCTCATCTTAAACTCATTAGGCTTTGATTTTTGTTCCGTTTTTTTTTACTCATCTGTATTGTTCTCATTGAGCTCCTTTTTAACACATTAGCCTTTGGTTTTTATTCTGTTTTTAAAACTCATCTGTATCATTCTCATTGAGCTCATCTTTGACTCATTAGCCTCTGGTTTTTCTTCTGTTCTTTTTACTCATCTGTATCGTCACCCTTGAGCTCTTCTTTAACGCATTAGCCTTTGGTTTTTCATCCTTTTTTATTCATCTGTTTTGTCCCCATTCAGCTAATCTTTAACGCGTTAGGCTCTGTTTTTTTTTCTTTTCTCAATTTAACTGAATTGTCACCATGAAGCTCATCTTTAGCGCACTAGAACTTGGTTTTTCTTCTGATTTTTTACTAATCCGCATCGCCCCCAATGAGCTCATCTTTAACCCATTAGCCTTTCGGTTTTCTTCCTTCTTTACTCATCTGTTGTGTTCCTATTAAACTCATCTTTAACTCATGAGCCTTTTGTTTTTTTCTTCTCTTTTTTAGTTTTTTTTTTTTTTTTGTTAATAAGAATAAAATGAGAATCTACTTTTATTTGTTTACTTTATTGTTTCAACAAAACCTGACCAGAAATACAAAGTATGTGTTTAAGTGTTAACTTGGATTTCTTTACGCTCATTTTTTAAGCTCGTTATGAGTGACAACTTGGATTACTTTATGCTTACTTTTTGTCGTGTTATAAACCTTGTCTTCCTACGTTAAACCGAAGTTGACGTATTCGGAATTAAAGATTGAATTTATTTTTCGTAGGACCACGGTAGGACAACAGTAGGACTCCGTAGGACTCCGTAATAAATTTCCGTCGGTCCGGTAGGCTCCTGTGCACTTCCCACGGAGTGTGTTTAGGGGGGAAAATTAGACGAAAATTTCATAAAAGTTCAAGCTCAGCCCTGACTTTATAAATAGCAGTCTGTTGGTAGATTGTAGGGGAAATAAAAATTCCTTCTAACGAAATCGTAGTATCCTGTACCGTTAAAAGTCATGATACGCTTACGATTTGGGTATTGTATATTTCTCTCCGTTACGGGTTTGAGATATTACAATGCACCTGGGCAAACTTTGCGAGGCTGAATTAATTTTTTTGGGTAGTAAAGAGTCCGTCGAACGTGTTACTGGGGGATCGTAACATCCTCTTGTTAAATACCCGTCCGAAAAACCTTGTGGGATGAAACGAGTTTTTCTTGGAGTATCTTCCACATGGGCAAACTTTATAAGGCTGAATTAAGTTTTAGCTGAAATAAAGAGTCCAATCGAACGGGTTACTGGGGTTGCGTAGCTTCCTTGGGTTAAATACCCGTAAGATGAAATAGTGGGTTGCAAGGGGAATTACCGTGGAAAGCAATTTTCACGAGGGGCAAACTTTATGAGACTGAATTAAGTTTTAGCTGAAATGAAGAGTCCATTCGTACGGGTTACTGGGGTTGTGTAGCTTCCTCGGGTTAAATACCCGTAAGATGAAATAGTTGGTTGCAAGGGGAATTACCGTGGAAAGCAATTTTCACGAGGGGCAAACTTTATGAGACTGAATTAAGTTTTAGCTGAAATGAAGAGTCCATTCGTACGGGTTACTGGGGTTGTGTAGCTTCCTCGGGTTAAATACCGTAAGATGAAATAGTGGGTTGCAAGGGGAATTACCGTGGAAAGCAATTTTCACGAGGGGCAACTTTACGAGGCTAAATTAAGTTTTAGTTGAAATGAAGAGTCCATTCGTACGGGTTACTGGGGTTGTGTAGCTTCCTCGGGTTAAATACCCGTAAGATGAAATAGTGGGTTGCAAGGGGAATTACCGTGGAAAGCAATTTTCACGAGGGGCAAACTTTACGAGGCTAATTAAGTTTTAGTTGAAATGAAGAGTCCATTCGTACGGGTTACTGGGGTTGCGTAGCTTCCTCGGGTTAATATCCGTAAGATGAAATAGTGGGTTGCAAGGGGAATTACCGTGGAAAGCAATTTTCACGAGGGGCAAACTTTATGAGACTGAATTAAGTTTTAGCTGAAATGAAGAGTCCATTCGTACGGGTTACTGGGGTTGCGTAGCTTCCTCGGGTTAAATACCCGTAAGATGAAATAGTGGGTTGCAAGGGGAATTACCGTGGAAAGCAATTTTCACGAGGGGCAAACTTTATGAGACTGAATTAAGTTTTAGTTGAAATGAAGAGTCCATTCGTACGGGTTACTGGGGTTGTGTAGCTTCCTCGGGTTAAATACCCGTAAGATGAAATAGTGGGTTGCAAGGGGAATTACCGTGGAAAGCAATTTTCACGAGGGGCAAACTTTATGAGACTGAATTAAGTTTTAGTTGAAATGAAGAGTCCATTCGTACGGGTTACTGGGGTTGTGTAGCTTCCTCGGGTTAAATACCCGTAAGATGAAATAGTGGGTTGCAAGGGGAATTACCGTGGAAAGCAATTTTCACGAGGGGCAAACTTTATGAGACTGAATTAAGTTTTAGCTGAAATGAAGAGTCCATTCGTACGGGTTACTGGGGTTGTGTAGCTTCCTCGGGTTAAATACCCGTAAGATGAAATAGTGGGTTGCAAGGGGAATTACCGTGGAAAGCAATTTTCACGAGGGGCAAACTTTATGAGACTGAATTAAGTTTTAGTTGAAATGAAGAGTCCATTCGTACGGGTTACTGGGGTTGCGTAGCTTACTCGGGTTAAATACCCGTAAGATAAACTGTGGGTTGCAAAGGGAGTAGCCGTGGAATAGCATATTTCACTTGGGTAAACTTTAGGACGCCTAATTAATTTTGGGCGGAAATGAAGAGTCCATCAAGCGGGTTCCTGGTGGAGTTGTGTGAGCTCCTCTTGGGTGAATACCCGTACCAAAAAACGTATGCTTGCAAATGAAATAATAGTGGAAAAGCATATTCTACTTGGGCAAACTTTATGAAGCCGGATTTATTTTTGGCGGAAATAAAGAGTCCATCGCGCGGGTTCCCGGTGAAGTTATACCAGCTTCCCTGGGGTTGAATACCCGTTAGAAAAAACCGTGGGTTACAAGGGGAAATTACCGTAATACGCCCACCTAGCGTGGAGCCAGCGGAATAATTATGGGTCTATGCAAGGGTCTGGGGGAAAGGTCTGGGGGAGCGGGTACGAGGGTGGGCTTTATTCAAAAGGAACTGACGGAAGGACTCCCATTTAAAATGGGGCCTGCAGCATAGTTTAACACAAATACATTGAACTCACCAGGTCCAAACTGAACCACGCTTAACATATTAAAAGTTCATAAATATTATTTGGGTGGTGGTGCATGACCCTACGCGCGCTACACTGATGAGTTAAGAGAGTTTAAACGCTGGGCCGAAAGGTCGTGCTATGCTTTTGCAATATCATCGTGCTGGGAATTTAGCTCTGTAACAGGACTTCCGTGGGTTTTCCTGCGGAAGGAATATTTCTAGAGGATTTTCCTCTAGAAACCAGTTACCGCCTACTGTGAACTGAATTAATTCACGGCGCTTGAGGGATGCTTCCGCTAGCCATAATGGACAGGCTAGTGAAGATGTTAACCGAACCGTCGTCAAGCTTAGGCTTGGTGTCCTACATTATTATTATTGGCCAGAAACTGGTTTTGACGTAATGTGATTTCTGCCCAGTGCTCTGTATGTCAAAGTGAAGAAATTTAACCAAGCGCGGGTAAACGGCAGTAGTAACTATGACTCTTTTATGGTAGCCAAGTGCCTCGTCATCTAATTAGTGACGCTTATAAATACATTAGCGAGATTCCCACCCTCCCTTTTTACTTTCTAGCGAAACCAAAGCAAGGGAACGGGTTTGGCTGAATCAGCGGGTAAAGAAGACCCTGTTGAGCTTGACTCTAGATTGGCATTGTGAGAAGACATAGAGGGTGTAGCATAAGTGGGAGCTTCGGCGCCAGTAAAATACCACTACCCTTATCGTATTTTTACTTAAACAATTAAGTGGGATCGAGCCGCAAGGCTCACCTTCTAGTATTACGCATTCCTCCGGGGATGTGACCCACGTTATTGACACTGTCGAGTGGCGAGTCTAACTGGGTGGGCAAATGTTTTAAAAGATAACGCATGTGTCCTAAGAGGGACTCAACGAGAACAGAAATCTCGTGTAGTATTAAAGGGTAATAGTCCCTTTGATTTTGATTTTCAGTGTGGCCTATCGATCTTTTAGAATCTCAAGATTTGAGGCTAGAGGTGCCAGAAAAGTCACCACAGGGATAACTGGCTTGTGGCTGTCAAGCGTTCGTAGAAATGTTTCTTTTTGATTCTTCAATTTCGGCCAACCATGTCATACAGAAGCAGAATTCTGTAAGGTTTGGATTGTTCACCCATTAATAAGAAACGTGAGCTGGGTTAAGACCGTCGTGAGACAGGTTAGATTTACCTTACTGACGGTATTGGTATTGTAACGGTAACTGAAGTTATTACGAGGAAGTCTTCATACCGATAGTTGGTATTTGCAGCTGGTTCAAAGACCAACGCCACGAAGCTTCAATCTGCTGGATAATGGCCGAACGCCTCTAAGCCAAAATCCATGCTGGAAACAGGGTCATTATATGCTGGGCCGAAATGTCAAAGTTGACTTTTCAATATCATCTTGCTGGGATTTTAACTTTGTAAGGGGAATTCCATAGGTTCTCCTGCGGCGGGAACAATCCTAGGGGATTTTTTTCTGGAATCCTGTCACCACGTACTGTGAACTGTATTAATTCACGGCCTTTGAGGGATGCTCTGCTAGCCGTAATGGACAGGCTAGGGAAGATTGTAACTGAGCCGTGGTCAAGCTTAGGCTTGGTGACCTTAATTATTATTATCCAAAACAGTTTATTTTAAAATTATTTTAATGCAGGCTTAAAAAACTCATACAAATAACTTCAGGAAACTCGCCTATAATTTTTTGTTGCCACCGTCAATCTCCGGATTGAATGAATCGTGGTCTCATTATAATTATTCTGGATATTAAGATAGTTTATTTCGGATTGTTTGTCTTTCCTGGGTTGTTAGTCTTTCCTGGGTTGTTGGTCTTTCCTGGGTGTGTTGGTATTTCCTGCGATGTTGGTCTTTCCTGCGGTGTTGGTCTCTGCTGTGGTGTCATCTTTCGAAGCTAACATTTTTTTTTTCTTTTTTTTTAGCATGGGAAGGAGGTTCGAGGGTGGATGTGTAGTGGTTGGATGCGTAGGGGTTTGGTGAGTCTACAAGGTGGAGGCCTCCTCGTGGCTAGACTTGGTAACGTTCAATAGAACGGCGAACGTCCACCTGGGCAAATTTTACGATGCTGAATTAATTTTTAGCTGAAGTAAAGAGTCCGTCGAACGGGTCACTGGGGTTGCGTAGCTTCCTCGGGTTAAATACCCGTAAGAAAAACTGTGGGTTGCAAAGGGAGTAGCCGTGGAATAGCATATTCCACTTGGGTAAACTTTAGGACGCCTAATTAATTTTAGGCGGAAATGAAGAGTCCATCAAGCGGGTTCCTGGTGGAGTTGTGTGAGCTCCTCTTGGGTGAATACCCGTACCAAAAAACGTATGCTTGCAAATGAAATAATAGTGGAAAAGCATATTCCACCTGGGCAAACTTTATGAAGCCGTATTTATTTTTGGCGGAAATAAAGAGTCCATCGCGCGGGTTCCCGGTGTAGCTATACCAGCTTCCCTGGGGTTGAATACCCGTTAGAAAAAACTGTGGGTTACAAGGGTTAAGTTCCGTAATACGCCCACCTAGCGTGGAGCCTACGGAATAATTATGGGTCTCTGTAAGGGTCTGGGGGAAAGGTCTGGGGGAATGGGTACGAGGGTGGGCTTTATTTAAAAGGAATTGACGGAAGGACTTACATTTCAAATGAGGCTTGCAGCAATTACACAATCCTACTCGTCATCTAAAACAATCAATGCATGAACAGATTAATGAGATTCCCTTTGTCAGAATCTACATTTTATATTATACAGAAGCAGAACTCTGTTATCGATGGAGTGGTGAGCCATCGTATTTAAAAGGAGAGCAATTACAAAATACAGAAGTAGAACTCTTTTAATGATGGAGTAGCGACCCATCGTATTCAAAAGGAACTGACGGAATGACTAACATTTTGAATGAAGTCTGCAGCGTAATTTGACACAATTACATTAAACTCACCGGGTCTGAAAAGGGCCGCGGTTATGACATAAATATTACATGGGTGATGTTGTATGACCCTACGCGCGCTACACTGATGAAATAAGAGAGTTCATACGCTGGACCGAAAGGTCGTGCTATGCTTTTGCAATATCATCGTGCTGGGAATTTAGCTCTGTAACAGGACTTCCGTAGGTTCTCCTGCAGAAGGAACATTTCTAGGGGATTTTCCTCTAGAAACCTGTTACCGCTTACTGTGAACGGAATTAATTTACGGCGCTTGAGGGATGCTTCTGCTAGCCATAATGGACAGGCTAGTGAAGATGTTAACCGAGCTGTGGTCAAGCTTAGGCTTGGTGTCCTTAATTATTGTTATCCAAAAGAATCCATTTTAGAATCATTTTAATATGGGCGTAAAACCTCATAAAAACAACTTTTAACAACGGATCTCTTGGCTCTCGCATCGATGAAGAACGTAGCAAATTGCGATAACTGTTGTAAATTGCAAATCTAGTGAATCATCGAGTCTTTGAACGCATATTGCGGTCAATGGTATTCCATTGACCACGCCTGTTTCAGTATCATAAACTACCCCACATTTGTAAATCTTGGATTTATGGATGGGCGATGGGAGTTTACCGGAGGTTCTTCCTTCGGTTCTCCTTAATATAATCTGGCAGAAAGAATTGGCTGTAGTCTGTGGATGCCATTACCACTTATCCACAGTTGAAAGGGTTTTGTGCACTAAGTCCGTGGGCACTACACAGTTGAAACCGGAGGCCACCAAAATAATTTTTGTTTAAATGATCTGAAATCAGGTGGGATTACCCGCTGAACGCCTCTAAGTAAGCGGAGGAAAAGAAAATAAAAATGATTTCCGTAGTAATGACGAGTGAACAGGAAAGAGCTCAAAGTTGGAACCTGTTTGGCTTAGCTAAATCGGATTGTAAACTGTGGAGGTGTTTTCCTGGCACGCCTGGTAAAAAAGTCCTTTGGAACAGGGCATCATAGAGGGTGAGAATCCCGTCTTTGGCCAGAGCTGTTGCCTAATGTGATACATTTTCAAAGAGTCAGGTTGTTTGGAAATGCAACCTAAATTGGGTGGTTAAATGTCATCTAAAGCTAAATATTTGGGAGAGACCGATAGCGAACAAGTACCGTGAGGGAAAGATGAAAAGAACTCTGAAAAGAGAGTTAAATAGTATGTGAAATTGTTAAAAGGGAACCGTTTGGAGCCAGACTGGCTTGATCGTAATCAGTCTAAGCTTCGGCTTGGATGCACTTTCAATCTTTGCCTGCCAACGACAATTTTTTCTGGGGGAAAAAACTAATGTGAAACGTAGCCTGTGTAGATGGGTGTTATAGTCCTTTAGAAAATACCCTGGATTGGATTGAGGAACGCAGTGAATGCTCTTTAGGGCAAGATTGCTGGGTGCTTTCGCTAATACATGCTAAAATTTCTGCTTCGGGTGGTGTTAGTTTGTAAAGGAGAAACTCGCCTAGTATATTTTTTATTCGCTTAGGTTGTTGGCTTAATGGCTCTAAACGTACCGTCTAGAAACACGGACCAAGGAGTTCAGCATTAATGCAAGTATTTGGGTGACAAACTCATATGCGATGTTAACAAGATTGACACGAGATCTTTTAGATGTGTAGGTCATCTCCCGAGCTCGTACAAGTTTCGTATTAAAGCATACGGTGCAAAAGCATTAATGATGAGACCCGAAAGATGGTGAACTATGCCTGAATAGAGTGAAGCCGGGGGACACTCCGGTGGAGGCTCGCAGCGATTCTGACGTGAAAATCAATCGTCAAATTTGGGTATAGGGGCGAAAGGCTAATCGAACCATCTTAAAGCTGGTTCCTGCCGAAGTTTCCCTCAGGATAGCAGAAGCTTATACACATTTTTATGAAGTTATATTTGTAAGATGACATGTTTTCTTAAATGAAGCATTGATCTTGAATGTAAAGTTTCTAGTGGGCCATTTTTGGTAAACAGAACTGGCGATGCGGGATGAACCGATCGGAAAGTTAAGGTGCCTAAATACACGCTTATCAGATATCATAAAGGTGTTATTTTATGCAGACAGTAGGACGGTAGCCATTGAAGTTGGAATCCGCTAAGGAGTGTGTAAAAACTCACCTGCCGAGTGAAGTAGCCCTGAAAATGGATGGCGCTTAAGCGTGTTACCGAGACTTTCCCGTTATTGTAAAAGCGAAGCAATAACGAGTAGGCAGGCGTGGAGGTTTATTTAAACTGTTACGAAGCTCTTGGTGTAAACCGGAGTGAAACAGCCTCTAGTGCAGATCTTGGTGGTAGTAGCAAATATTCAAATGAGAACTTTGAAGACTGAAGAGGGGAAAGGTTCCTGGACAACATCGTTTGGTCCAGGGTTAGTCGATCCTAAGAGATAGATACGTGTTCAATTATTGGGCCCGCCTATCGAAAGGGAAACCGGTTAAAATTCCGGTACTAGGACGAGGATTTTCTGCGGTAACGCAAATGACCTTGGAGACATCAGCGTGGGTTCCGGGAAGAGTTATCTTTTCTTTTTAACAACTAAGATAGACCTTGGAATTTGTTTAGCAAGAGAAAAGGTTTATCGGTTGGTAAAGCACAGTGCGTTTGCTGTGTCCGGTGCATTCACGATGATCCTTGAAAATCCAAGGGAAAAAATAATTTTCTCGACTAGTCGTACTCATAACCGCAGCAGGTCTCCAAGGCGAAAAGCCTCTAGTTGATAGAACAATGTAGATAAGGGAAGTTGGCAAATTATCCATAATTCGGGATTAGGATTGGCTCTAATGGTTGGGTAGATATGGACCTTGGCTTCTTTCGGGCAGCCAAGCGAACCCAGTCTATCACTAACAACCACATTAGAACTGTTACGGACAAAGGGAATCCAACTGTCTAATAAAGGCACAGCATTGCGATGGCCAGTTAGTGGTGTTGACGCAATGTGATTTCTGCCCAGTGCTCTTAACTTCAAAGTGAAGAGGTTTAACGCGTGCGGGTCAATGGCGGGAGTATGTAATGCTCTAGATTAAACGAGATTCCCACTGTCCCTATCTACTATCTAGCGAAACCACAGCCAAGGAACGGGCTTGGCAGAATCAGTGTGGAAAGAAAAACCCTGTTGAGCCTGACTCTAGTTTGACAGTGTGGAAGGAAGTATGGGGTGTAGCATAAGTGGGAGCTTTGGCGCCAATGAAAAACCACTACCCATACCAATTTCACTTGAGTAGTCAAGTGGGGAGTTAACTGGGTAGTACATCTGTTAACGCAGGTATGCTACGGGGGACTCAACGAGAACATAAATCTCGTGTAGAATCATTGGGTAAAAGTCCCCCTATTATCTATGAAAGTAGGGCCTTGGATCCTTTGGAGTCTCATACATTTGAGGGTAAAGAATCCAAAAAAGGTTACGACAGGGTATTTGGCTTGTGGCAACGAAACGTTTTTAGAGACGTTGCTTTTTGATTTTTGATGTCGGCTTATCCTATCATACAGAAGCAGGAATCTGTAAGCGTTGGATTGTTCACCTACTAACAGGGAACGTGAGCTGGGTTTAGACCGTCGCGAGACAGGTTATATTTATCCTACTGATGGTATGGGTATTGTAACAGTAATTGAAGCTAGTACGAGAGGAACCCTTCATTCAGATAATTGGTATTTGCGTCTGGTCGAACGGCCTTCGCCGCGAAGCTACATCTGCTGGATAATAGCTGAACGCCTCTAAGCCAGAATCCATACTGGAAACAATGCTATTATGTGTTTTGAATTGTAACAGAAGTGTACACATAAGGCCTGTTGCCTGAAAACCTTTAATTGTGAGATACGCCTTGCAGCGGAAAGGCTGCTTGGTTGTACTTGCAAATGATAATGATAATACTTCAAGACGTTAAATCGCGTGCAGACGACACGACATGGACGGGGTATTGTAAGTACTAGAGTAGTCTTTGTTGCTACGATGTACTGAGATTAAGCCTTTGTCATTGAATTTGTTCCTCCGGGAACGATTCGCTTAAATAAACTTGTACAATTTTTAAAACATTACGAGATTGGGTCACGCCATTTTACAAACAAAACAAGTTTTTTCTACGCATATTTTGATTTTGTAATTATGGCAGATCAAATTAACTCACGCTATTATTGTCAGATTATCGAATGTATACGGTAATTAAGACGGTACCACTCCGGTCTCTGCTGTACCTACTGTAATTCTGCACCTAGGTAGATGCTTTGCGTTATTTCCCCTAGGTTGGTAAATGTTTTTTATCTATAGTAGGTACACTTCATTAGTCTCGAGAAAATGAAAGGTCAAGTCATTATACTTACAGGATTTCCAGTCATGTAGTCTTGCAGTGGTCTCAATGAGGCAGAACTATAGTCAAAATACTTTCCTTAAGACTTATTGTCTGGACTTTTCCCTTTCGATTCACAAAAACGACAACTGTATGTAATGGTATGAGAACCGATGTGAGCCATATCCGCCACAGCTGGAATATCACCAGAAGCCAGCAACAAATATACTTTGGGGCGACAGATTTCCATATCACCACGTTTAACAACAAGCCCATGGGTTTCCAAATCCTTTAATTCGTCGATGATGGGTCGCAAGAATGAATCCAGATGAGTAGGTTTTTTAGGACCAGGTAAAATTGCTAGCTGTAACATATGCTCGTTTGTGTATCTAATGTCTAGTGTTTAGAAAGTTGTAACTTTTAGGACCAGTATAAGTTGTTACCTGATGGAGGGATCAAGATTGAAAATCACAACGTGGATGATTGTAAAAGAATTCTTGCCCTTCTTTTGGTTCACAAACCCATCCGTATAAAGACCAATGGCGATATCGTCAGGATTGGAGAACAATCTCTTTCTTACCAGATCCTTGTAAATTTGCCCATCGAATATATTGTAATAAATCGGTAGTATGATTTAATAAAATAAAAAATAAAAAATAAAAAATAAAATAAAAATTAAAACAAAGTACATAAGTACGTTTAGAATTCCTTTATAAATTTATTGACCAAGATGTAAAAATGATAATTTGGGGTCTATTTATACTAAATGACAGCTGGAAACTAATTTCATATTTGACAGTAATTAGTCATCAATAAATTTCTTCTTTGACTGTCGAATACACAAGTCAAGTTTGTTCTTACGTCGGAATGGATATACTTAGATCCTTTCAATGTTACTGGATCTTGTTACTTTATTTACCAATAGATCTTGTGGTGATCCACCTACTGTTGTTACTAACCACACCATAAAACAATATTAAAATTAAACTTCACTTCATCACCCCATACATTATTACATCACAACACGAACTATTTTCTTATACATTATATCATATCCAACTACAAGCACTATTTTAGTGCTGTGTAACTTATCCATCAAGCTAAATTCATAATCCGATTTCTCTTAACATATATAAATATGCAAACTGATAGTTAGAATAGAACCCTCTCAATCTTTCAATCTACTTTCACTCTTAATAAAACTTATAAGCAGTCTCAAAGTATTTTATTGTTTTTCTTTATCTATCTCTATCCTCGACTATCACAGATCTGTGATACAGACTATTTCCATTTATGTCAATTTTTTACATCTACTTTTATTACGTATAAGCTATGAGGTTCGGCACATATATCACTCATTTGCATGTTACTTGATTCCCTGCTGGCTCTATAAGTTAGAAGGTCGCTAGTGTGAGGATCAGCCAACATATTGGAAAGAGGATTACCGATAGACATCAATTTCATACTGGCGTTGGGGACCTTGTGTCGTATTTGGGTACGATTCACTTAAGAATAATTAAGCAAATTGTTTAAATAAATAGACTATGAAATTAAAACAACCTTTGATGTTGCATATCAGCATACGCTTAAATACTGCTATACAACGACTCTTACTGCGAGTATATACTTCTATATTAAAGATTGCATGATTGGCCTAAATGTGATATACGAATGACAGTTGGATACAGAATGCTATACCGCTGAGTTACGATATTAACGATCGAGAAGAGAATCTTCTCAGATCAGATCATGAATTATCAGACTAGAACAGCTATCAATATAAATGATTCATCACTATGGCGGATTTGTTGTTTGTTGTAAACAACTTTGTTGACAGAATCAACAACTGTTGTTGATTTTGTCAACAAAGTGGTTGACCATTTTTTTTTTTTATAAAAAAGAATTGTTGCTGGCCAACAACTTTGGTGAATTATTCAGCACGTGTTGATTGCATATTTGTTTATCGATTCTGGTGTCACGATTTTTCTATTCTCAACCAGACGTTTTAGATTCATTCGCGTCATTTTGTCCATGTTTATTTTCATTTTTATTTTTATTTTTATTTTTATTTTTATTTCTATATTTCTATATTTCTTTAAGGTTACTCGCATTCCCCCATCTTCGAGTATAGCAATGCCCTGAAAATGTGATGCTATATGACTGTGTAATAATTTTCAACCATGATGTATCGGACAAGGCCTACGTTACAAACGATATCTTTGAAGCGACACACAACATCTTTATGTTGACCAGGGCGACGTAAGACCACCTTTGGCATGAGCCTGTCGTAATTTACCACGCCATGTAAGTCAGCCACATCAATTAAGACAAGAAAATCATTCACGTCATCAAATGTCGTCTCAAAAAAGAAGGTGTTGGAACCGACATAAAGTAGACTCGTTAAATTGTTGTAGTGGCTATAAAGGTTTGAAAAAAATTGTCTGTACAACTAAATAATGACGATAAACAACCAATCTTACTTTAGGTGGGATGCAGCAAACAAAACATAGTTATTGGCTCTTCTGGGCTCGTTGATATGATCTTTGAAAAAGAGGAGATATACACAATATCATCAAACCAGGTCCGACAGCGCCATTGACTACACCATTACTTGTGTTGACAAGCTCGTGAAAACTGGAATATGTTCTGCGGTAGTACCGTTGTAAAGCAGAGATAAGTTGTCTATCTGATACACTAGATAGAATTCGAATTTTAGGTCACAAAACCAAATAAAACTGGCGTAAGCCCAATATTTATTTTTTACATTTTCTTCCTTTCTTTCTTCTTAAACTCACTTAAAAAAAAATACTAAGAATATATGGTAACTTTATTTCCCAATGTAATATGTGTGTCTATTAACGATGTAGGCTTTGTTTTTAGCTTCAAGAGGACCTTCTATTAATAACCCGAACGTGTTTCTAACGCTCTTTGCTTATATGTAAGGTACTCAACTTCCAATTTGAAGCGTGCTGTTTTATGTTTTTGTTATCTACATAACTAACAATGCTTCTCATTCAGGTAGTCTAGGAGTAGTTTTTGCTCTTTATGTAGGCTGCTACTATACTCCTTTACTTCTTTCAAAAAAAGGAAGTGGTACTTCAGATAAAGCTGTAAGTTTTCTTATATACTTCCTAAATCAAAAGACTAATGTGGACCACCTCAATTATTTTTCTAAATTAGAACACTCTTTGTTTAAAGGTGTTATGGTATGTCTTTTGAAGTTACATATCTTTTTAATAATCGCTCACATAACTGTTTATCATTTTTTAGGACTAACGGTACGCCTGTTTTATGATGTACGGTCAAAGTAAGGTTGAGATTACTCTAAATGGCTTCTTTGTGTTTCCAATTTTGTTTTTTAGAGGATCAATAAATTCATACGAAGCACTCTTTCTTGGTTTTATGTTTCGTTTGATGTCTGGTGCGAAAGACTGTAAACTTTATTAAATGTGTATTAGTCCCCTACTTATGGTTATGCCGTCTATAAGAACGAATGTTGAAAAAGACTCTTTTCCTTATCATCATTAAAGATATTTCTGCTTCTCAATAGCCATTGTATATACTATAATAAGATCTGTTTAATAATCTATCATGTGTTTTATATAAAATGATGACTGAATGATAATGAAATCAAAAACCATTGGTTGTTTTATACCGTTTTACGAATGAAAATATGAAAAAGCGCAACAACATTGGTTTGAAACACCAACAAAGTTGTTGGAATCGTCAACAAATTTTCCGCCATAGTATAGTGTTGCTTTATGTGATCATCCTAAAAAAATTATACAATTATCGTTTAGTTTAAGCTTGGCCTAAAAAAGAAAAGAAAAAGAAATGACTTACAAATTTAACGTCGTTGTCTGTTGATACCCTTTCAATTCATGCTACTTCATTATTTACCACTGAAGGTCTTTTAAGCTGTCGCTTTTCTTTTGTATACATTTTTCCAATTTTCTTGCCGATACCGTCCATGTCGGTAGTGAATCTGGGTAAAACACTTTTGACCATTTAACAGACACCAAATTATCAGCCTTTACGTGTTTTCTTTATCACGATATAATTTCTTGATAGATTAATGTTGAGTATGAACAATAAGCATTTTTCTTAAAATAAAAAAGCCTAATATTGGAGAGACGCAAGAGTTGCCGACGCCTTTAGGCTACGAACTCTGTCATTTTTCTCATTAAAGATAGTTCTATCACGCTCCCATACCATGATTATTGAAAGTGCCTAATATTTTGTGAAGTTGTAAGATATTTCATTCTTTCCATAGCCTTTTTGAATTACTTTACATTACGATTTGTTTACAAGAACATGTACGCATTTGCTGTAAATTTAGTTTGCGTTATCATTGGAAATGGATCTATGGGTGGTAGTCTTGTTTGTATCAGTTCAACATGTTATAGTATCAGGAGTATGGCTTTGTAGGGTCATTGACGTTACCATTGTTAACAAGCAGTGGGTGACAAAAAAAAAATGCATTATGTCAAAATTGTCTTCTGACACACGAGAATTAAGGTTTACATATATAGATTGCAGCTAAATTTCTGGATATACAATGTACATTATTGTAATTGATAAAGATGGTCTAACTACTCATATGAATATACTGGGGAAGAAGCGTTATTGATTGAAAACTTTTTTCAGCGCAAAAAAAAAAAAAAAAAAAAAAAAAAAAAAAACTTAAGTTGTTAGTGGACGGACCTCAAAGCGAATGATCATATCAGATAAAGTGTATTTTATTTCTTGAACTTTATTGCCTATTTTAAAAGAGTTGTCTAATGGAAGCTCGATTGTGCTGCAGATGTAACCGCATTCAGGTTCGGTAAAAATATTCGGATATTTAAGGGCATAAGGTTGTATGATCTGTGCTACAGTTCAGATGTCCAGTAAGGAAACTCTACGGGTCATAAATTAACTGATCACTTCATATAAACAGACGTGGCTGGAAATGAATGGATAAATTTTTTAAAGAAATTGTGAGGTTCTTTTTTTTATATTATTATAATGAAGCTTAACCCATAATAAGGTTTCAATGGCAAGATAAACCTTCCGTGAGGTCTAAGTAAGATAAAATACATGTAAGAAAGACCCAAAGCTCTTTAATTTCATTGGGCTGGATTAGATTTTCCGTAAAAAAAAAAAAAAAAAAAAAAAAAATGCTTAAAAGCGGGATTAAACTATCCGTTGTTCACATTTTAAAAAAAAAGATATGTGAATGGAAGCTATCTGTCACTCTGGCTTCAATTCTGTTTCGCTATACAAGACGATTCGACAAGAAAAAGGGAAGCATCGAGGCAGATGAACATTTTATTTTTTAAATGACAAGATCTATTTTCTCAAAAGTCAACATTTTTAACTGTCATTACTTCATTGCAAACGATCCTTGACAATGCACAATACCTGACAGTGTTTCCTTTGCAACAGAATATGTTTGGATAGCGATTGAATCTACCCAGACAAAGATAGACAAACCGGCGCCCTGAGGATGACACCTTACTCGTTTTTCTGGGTTTTTGTGTGCTACACACTTTATTTGGGAATAAAAATTATAATGCCTTATTTTTTTTGTCTGGTTAAAAGAAATCACAGGGCAACCAAACAAACAAACAAAAAACCATTGGGATTGGTTCCAAAGAGATAGAGTGTCAGGAGATCAATGGGATGAGGGGTGATATCTTTTTTCTTTATTCTTGATTGTGGAATAAACAACTCTGCTTATTTTTAAATTTTTTTAGTTCCTTCAATACAGGAATGAAATTTCAATGCAAATGGATGTTGCCATCGTAACGCTGAAATTGGCCACATTATGACAATGAGCTCTCTTGGATCACAGAAAAGAAAGGATCGAAATGAGTCGTGTGACATAAGATCATGCTTGTGACTCCAAAAGTGTTTAAATTTTTTTATTGGAGAGGAGAATGAAAAAAAAAGAAAAAGAAAATAAAAAAAAGAAAAAAAAAAGAATGTGATCCGTTTTTTTTCTCTTTATTATCACAAAAAAAAAACTCCAAAATGTCATCTTGGCGTAAGTAATGAACATGATGAATGCAAAAGAAGAAAGAAAAAAAAAGAAGACTGAAATAGAGTTCTTTTTATTGTAGTTTCACAAATCACCAGTACAGTTACCAATATTGCGGGTATTGCAGAAGAAGGATCGGTAAAGACACCGGGTGATTCAGCTATTGATGGACAATATTACAGTGAGTTAGTTGCAAAGGATTATGAATGGACTTTGGCTTCTGGTTCTGCTACCGAAAATCAAATCTTTTATATGACTACCAAGACGGGCGGATTTATTTTTGTCCAATTGATCTACTCTGGTATTGGGTAAGAAAAGCTTAATTTTTTTATGTGGTGTTTATCAATATAAACTAAAAAAAAAATGTATATGTCCATAGTCTTTGGAAGCCCACCGTCTCCTTCACTTGCCGTTTTTACGATCCCTTGTCCAACAAGAACAAGTTCAAGAACTTTAACCAAGCATCTGAATTCACACTTTCCAAAGATCGTCGTTCTGTCAAGACCGAATTCTTCAATGTGACACTGGATGAAACTCTGAGCAAATACAAGCTTTCGATCACACATCCTGAGTTGATTGTTGATTTAGATTATGTTCGTATTGATAAAGGATTTAAAGTGGGTGAGGGTAAGACCTTTTTGGGTGGTAAAGATCAGAATTCGGCCGCCGGTATTGTTTCACATAAATTCTGGCCTCGTTGTGCTGCTAAAGGCACTGTCATTATTGAAAAGCAATATTACGAAATTGATGCTCATGGTATGTTTATTCATGCCATTCAAGGTATGCAACCTCAATTGATCGCAAGCAAGTGGAACTTTATCGATTTCCAAGCTGAAAATGCTGCTCTTTCCATGATGCAATTCACAACAACAAAGCAATACGGTGGTGTTGAGGTCAATCAAGGTTCCATTGTGCTTAATGATAAATTAATAAGTGTTTGTGTCGAAAATAACGTGGAGATGCTCAATCTCAAAAAGGATCCCGAAACTGATTATGATATCCCTCAAAGCGTTCAATTATCTTGGAAGGGTAAGACATTAAAGGAAAATCCCAATGATCAAGTCAAAGACGTCTCAGTTGTGATGGTTGTTCCTCTTAAGAACTTGATTGATAAGATTGACATCTTGGCTGAAATCCCTTGGTTCCTCAAGAAAATCGTTCAAACCTTTGTTGTCAAACCCTATGTTTACCAATGGCTTGATGATGCAACCGCCGAAATCACCATTGGTGACGAAAAATATTCTTGTCCTGGTAAATGTTATCAAGAACTTGTCTTTGTATCTGCTTTTTAAAATCCCCCCTAAATCCCTTATAATCACCTTTCTCTCTCTCTTTCTCTCTTACATAATTTACTATAATTCAATTTTCTCTTTTCATAATACTATTTTGTCCGTGTTTTATTATTATTATTCTTAAAAAAAAATGTGTCAATTTTCCCACTAATAAAATTCACACCTCCCTTCTTATCACCGCCTAGACTTTTACTTCGAGGTCGTCGGCTTGTACTCTCTTTAATTACGATTTCTTCTCGATTCAAAGCCTTGTGCTCATAACCATGTGGTAAATAGATTCGACAAAATGATTGGACAAGCTTATACAATGAAGTACCCTTCTGTCGCTTATTATACGAAAGTAACACATTGACCACCAGGGCCTGTTGTCTATTTATATTACTCGCATCTAATTCCGCTGATACATAAGAGAGAGATAATAATGAATATACATGCCTATTACACACACAGAAAAAAAAAACCTTTACCACACTTTGATTCCATAATGTCCCAAATAGAACTAGACCGAAAGCGGTGATAGCTGACATTTAGCAAAGAAAACACATGTCGTTTTGCCGCTTCGAATTCTAGTCCGGTGGATGCGGAGGGTTGACGTTGTTGCTCTAATAAGGCTTTTCTCACTGTTCTAGAAATTTTGTCTTCGAGGTTCACTTCTAAATCCGAATGCGTGGTCAAATAAGCTTTAGCAATTTTATTGGCTACTTGTTGTCGCTCCATGTCGCTTGTGAAATTGTAACTTTGGTAATTCTCCACCGCTAAATAAAAGAACTACGCATTCCCTTTGTTAGGTAAAATAGCTTCAGCTTTTTTTTTTTTTTACTTGTTTAGGATCCTACCAGATTCTCGCTACTGTATTCGTTCAAGAGGTGATATAAGAAATAGCCTAGTGGTGCGGATGAATCCAAAAGGGCTTTCAAACCCTCTTTTCGTACTTCCTTGGCTGTAACCTCGATATGTTCTCCGAAAAAATGCTGCAACGCCTTTTTATTATTATTCTTTCCATGTTGTTTATGGGTCACTTTATATTCTGTTGATGCTGATGTTGATGCTGTTGATGTCGATGAAGAAGGTGGTGTATTGATAAAGTGAGAGGAAAGCGTGCTACCGATGGATAAGGATCGACCACGAAAGACTACATTGTCCTCGTTTGATTCTGTGGTGGCACAAGGGTCAAAATAATAGGAAAGATCATATTGATCAGGCGTTGTCACAGCTGTGTTATTACTGCTGCTAGTAGTATGAGTGGAGGAAGTGACGGTACTGCTCGATTGGTATAGCGTTGGTAAAGGATCAAGTATCGGTTTCTTTCTATTGCAAAAGCTACTGTAAAATGTAGAAGAAGGATCGCTAAATGGTATGGACATCATAAATCTACTGCGATAAAATATAAAAATAAATATTAATAAAAATATAAAGAGAGAGGAAAGAATGGAAAAAATAGAAAGAAATGGGGTCTGTTTAACTCATAAGTGTTAATTTATTCTTGGTGCAACAGATGGTAATACAAATAGTCAGTGAGATAAGTTTTCCTGGTAAAAAAAAAAAAATAGGTGATGGATTTATTATATTAAATTCAATCATCATGATGATTTTTTTGCGTTTTGCGTTTTAGTTCGTGTTACGGGTTTTAGACAATAAAAAAAAAGGCATGTTCCTCTTGTCTATATATCAAAAAGAAGTGGGAATGAGAATTCAATTGATAGATAGTAAAGTAACAGATGAATGATCAATTTACAAAAATCTCTTTAATGATAAGAAGAGTCACCATCACAGTTTTAACGTTGGAAACAATCCAACGTTGTACAGTGACGATTTTTATTGGTCATGGCACCATTTTAGCAACTGGGAAAGGGGGGGGGGACGGATAAATTGACCTGCCGTCTAATTTATATACGCTTTGCGGAACCAAAGCAACCTGCATTCCTCACTATCTTCTTCTTCTCATCTGATAACCATTTTGCGTATCTCTTTTAAACACAAGGAATGTTTATCCTTTTTTTTTTCGATTTCACATGCCCCGTAAGTAGAAAGATAAACTATCAAGCATGCAGATTGCAGTTTTTGTGTGTGTGTGTGTGTGTGTGATCTGAATTTACAATGGAACCTGGTGATTTCTAGATTGTTGTTAGATCCAATTGGTTCTTTTATCTATATACACATTTGACTGATCTACCATCTGCAGTCAATCTCAAAGTTGTCTTATAAAAAAATGACTCTTTTAAAAAATAAACCCCCGCCTCAGAACAGATGTTTTGCATAAGCGGATATTCATTTGAAACAATGGGAAAAGGGGGGACGTGTGTCACAATCACTGTGAGAAAAATGCTGTTCCAATGAGTCATCTCTTTGGAGGGAGGGGTTTTGCATGAAAGAGGGTCAAACAATGTGCAGTGTCAGTTAGGTATACATATCGAAATGAAGCAAGCATGTACCCAAGACAAAAAATGAACTTGACAATTTTTATCTGATCTTGTTTTTTTTTTTTAGGAAAAGAAACGTTGCCAAGCTTATATAAGCCAAGCCCCCAAACAAGAGTTATTTTTATAAAAAAAAAACGATTTCTCCCAAATCGCGATAATAATAAAGTCAGCAAGGGATTGGATCTAGATTCCCCTTGTATGTCTGCCAACTACTGCGGCAGCTTCTTTTTTGTTTTTTATGCTGATTCTCTGACACTTTATAGTTCTTGAAACGAGTACATGTTCCTGAAAAAAAAACAAAGAATCTATCAGGATTGCCACGTTGACTAAAAATGATGTTTGTCCAGAATAATTTTTTTTTTTTTCGCCAATAGGTGCCGAGTGTCACTTGGCCCTTACATAAGGGGCCTATCAATAGGTGTTGGTTGCCGTCCGGATGAATGGTGGGCCGAAAAGAACATGTCATCCGAGAAAAATCTAGCGTGAATATATGTGATTATGTCTGACCGACCATTCTTTTTGCCCACGTTTTTCTGTGAAATGAACCCTTCTTATTAATAAGCTAAAGTAGAAGGGTGTTACAAGGAAAAAGTTCGGGGGAACAATGATCCATGAAAAAAAGGGGAGGTGCCGAAAATACATGACTTTTTCCCATATGAATTCATGCTTCTCTTTTTTTTTTTTTTTTGGCTGTAGGCAGTTGATAGTGAAATAATGAATCATGCATACAGATGAGCTCATTCAAAAATAATGAAAATTTTATTATTATTTACAATATGTACAAAAAATTTAGTTTCCACTGGTTTGAAAACCTTTTTTGGCCATGGCGACTTTCTCATTTTTCTATATTTTTTGGTCATGAGTGAGAGAGAAAAAAATGATCTAAACTAAACAGTTTTAACTTACGGCAAGTTTATGCTTCTTTTGTTCTTCCTTCTTTTCAGATTTAGACTTGGGACGATTCTTATCCACCTTTTGAGTGACGTCCTTGTTACTATTGTGTTTCTTGGGCATTTTGGATTAATAAATTCATAAATAAACTAGTTTTCAGAAAAAATAAAATTCTGCTCCATCTGATTTATAATGAAATTGGGTCCCATGGGTATCAGAAGGCTGCATAAATAAATTATGATTTAAAAAAAAAATTCTTGTTCATATTGTGTTTAATGCAACCCCCGTCGATTTTAAATGGTAAGTTGGGGGAAAATACATAGCTTTTTATATGTTTCCCTCCCAAAATGTCAATCAATGCATGTAGATCCCGGTTGTACAGCTCTGCTTATTCTGGGTCTCAATTAAAGAGCGGTTGCCAATAAGTTTCCATGCGCTGTAGGGATTAAAAAAAAAAAAAGGGCCATCACCCCTCAGTGGCGACTTACTATGAAAAGATAACAAATATAAAGGAGGTGTAATGCTATGTGTGTGCGTGTGTGTGGATAAAAAAAAAAGGAGGTGTAATAGTAGAAAGTAGCGATAAAATAAACCAAAATTCCAATACCCGATTTGATTATGAATCAAAATGGAGTCTTGTTACACGCGCTTTTATTATAATGATACCAGCATCTGATCTGCATTGATTAATAATTCCACAGCGAGTGAGAGAGAGAAAGTATAAAAAATGCTTGTGCCCAGACCCTTATAATTTGACTAGATGTATAAATATAGTAACAAAAGGAAGGTCGAGATTGTAAATATATGTGTATAAATAATAAACATTAAGGAGAACCCTAAAAGTTTCTGTCAATGTAGAAATGCGGGTTTACTCTCGGTCCTCTTCGGGTGCTTATTTCCATTTGGGTGCACACACACTCACACTTTAAATATTCTATTTTTTTTTTTTTTTTTTTCTTTCGGATCTATCTTTACCACCATGACGTTTCCTTAATTATCCGAATAGTCCGCAGCAGCTTCTTTTTTTTTTTTATTGTTTTAGAACCAACTACAATAAGAAGAAAAAGAAAAAAGCTGATGCCATTTTTTTTTCTTTTTTAATAGAGAACAGGTACGTTTACGTCAAGACGCTCCAATGATGGAATATCACATTCTGGTGAGGATAAATAATAAAAACGAAAAACGCGGTGTACCAAAAGTCGGCTTTGATACTATTTCCTAAAAGAGGTTGACCTGCGTGGGCCCCAAATTATAAAAAGGGATTTTTTTTTTTTTTATTTACAAATCATTTATCCTTTTCTTCTTCTTTTACATACACTTTTTTTTTTAATACCACATTCCCCATAGTAACAAAATGATGGACACTTCTCAGTTGACAACAAATAAGAACCAAAAAGAATTCCAGGATAAACTTTATAATGTTGATTTCCATGCACCAGCCAAAATATTTCAAAACAAGCATGCTATTCATCAATTTGAAAACGTGACTCCCGATGTTTCAAGGCCTGGTACACCTTTATTAACACCTCACTATCCCAAGTATGAATATGGATCCGATACATCCTCCGTTGGATTTCCTTCTCCTTCATTACCTCCCACAGCAGTTCACACACCGCCTTCATTATCACCCCAACACAGTGCTACTGCTACTGGTAGTACCACTGCCACCGCCACCAATACTAATGCCCAGGCCGAGACCGGCACTCACTCTCATTCGGACGATAACGAAGATACCCTTTCGTCTGGTAGTGCCCCTTCCGCCAGTTTCTTATCAACATCCGCATCTGCATCACAGTCTTCCTTGCATGCTAGACCCACTACACCTTCTCAATTCGTCTTTAAGCGTCCTCAATACAATAAGGAATACCATCATACCCATTTCCATCATTTAGAAAAGAAGGACACTATCCTTCATGACCTCAAAAAGTTTTTCAAATCAGATAAGAAGAAGGAAAAGAAGAAGCCTACATTGACCAAGAGTTCTAGTGAAATTTCCTTTGCCAATGAATTTAACCGAGATTTAGAAGGCAAATACGGCAAATGGGGTGAGTTAAAAAAAAAAATATATATATAATTTATGATGATTTGCTTACTAACAACTTTTTAAAAGGCCGATTTGTGGGTAAAGGAGCAGGTGGTTCAGTTAGATTGATCAGAAGAAGTAACGACAGCAAGACATTTGCCGTCAAACAGTTCCGAAAGCGATCCCCCAATGAACCCGAGAAGGAGTACGTAAAGAAAGTGACGGCCGAATTCTGTATTGGGTCTACTTTACATCATGTCAACGTCATTGAGACACTAGACATTATTCAAGAAGGTCATAATTTTTATGAGATTATGGAATTCGCACCCAATGATTTATTCAATATTGTGATGAGTGGTCAAATGTCACGTGAAGAGGTTGCTTGTTGCTGGCGTCAGTTATTAAACGGTGTAGAGTATATGCAACAAATGGGTTTAGCACATCGTGATCTTAAGCTGGATAATATGGTGTTGGATGAACGTGGAATTGTCAAGATTATTGATTTTGGTTGTGCAGTAGTGAACAAGTACCCTCATGAAACGCGAGTTCATAAGAGTAAAGGCATTTGTGGTTCTGATCCTTATATTGCACCTGAACAATTCACAGAGCCAGATTATGATGCACGTTTAACCGATCTTTGGTCTTGTGCTATTGTCTTTATCTGTATGTCAATTCGAAGATTCCCTTGGCGTTTACCTCGACCCGAAAAGGATCAATCTTATAAGAACTTTGTGACGCCTTCTTCACTGGGCGCCGAGAAATTATTCAAGATGTTGCCTCGTGAATCCAGACCGATCATCAGTCGTATTTTGAACCCTAACCCTGCTGAGCGATGTTCCTTGTCTGATGTGCTTAATGATGATTGGGTAAAGAATATTCCGTTCTGTACACACGATTCCCCCGAATTATCTCACGCACATCATCTCATGGTTGAACCAAGACCTGAGGTCAAAGAAGCCTGTAATATTATTGTGCTGGATATTGCTCCTCCTTCTCTTTCTGAAGATGCCTCTGATGCTGCTACCATTACTGTCCCTGAGCCTAAAAAGAAGCGTCATCTTTTGAAATCACACAAGAAGTAAAAAAAAAAAAAATTATATTCCCTTTTCCTCTCTTTTCAATTGTATATCCCCCAATCAACAAACCAACCATCTATCTTAAATGTACATAATTTTATATATATATCATAATAAATCTTCTTCTTTTTTTTATTTTATTTATTTATTTGCGCGCATCAATGATCTTTTCTAAAGCTTCCAAAGTACTAGCACCCACAGCGGCTGTTCCTTTTTCCCAATCCACCAAAATGGGACAGCGTAATACATCCGGTTTTTCCTTCAATAGGTGAAGGGCATCCTGTGCATTCCCCACGTCCTCCACCACAAGCATCTCTTTCCATGGCGTAGGTGATTTCAGAAACCCCGCGATTTGCTTCAACTGCGTGTCCGTAGGTGATTCTGCATTCATGACATCAATACGGTACTTTTCTTCTCCTTGCACGTTCTTTTGTTTGTTTTGGAGCATCGTTAATGCTGCCTTTGACCTATCGGACTTTACATTGTGGAAAAGCGTAAGAATAGGCAAAGAACGAGGCGGGCGAAATGACATTTTTTTTTTTTATATATTTTTGTGAAGAAAAAAGAAGTGTAAAGATTTATTTATATATTTTCTCTACTAGTGTTATTTTTATAATGTCTAAAAAAAAACGTACGTCATACATATCTTCGTCATTTTAGAGTCACATCTTTTTTTCATGTCAGTTTCTTTATATATTTCGCCCCTTGCCGCAAAAAATAATACAGCAGCAGAATCAAAGAATTAAAAAAAAAACATATTTTTTTATTAAGCTATATAAAAAAAAAAAAAAAAAAAAATTGAATTAAAATAAAGGGAAATCACCAAAGTCAAAATCATGATCATCATTGTCTGGTGAGGGAGAAGGAGGAGGGGAGGATAAGAATTGAGGGGATTGGGTAAAGAGATCGAATTCGGCAAAGATTTCGTCATCTTCCATAATAAGAGAGGGAGTGGATACGGGTGGAGGTGGGGGAGGTGGTGGGGGAGGAGAAGAAGTGATTGCCATGGAAGTAGAGTCAAAGCTGCTATTGGTGGTGGTGGGAAGGAGAAGAGGGGTAAATAAAGGCTTATGATAAGGTCCAGTAAGAGGTTTCGTAGTGCGACGAGAAATTAACTTTCTCTGGGAAACCCGTGGAGACGAAGTGTCGGCAAGCCCATATGTTGCATGAGTTGGCTGATGCCGTTGCGTTGGTTGGTTGGAGTAGTAGTGTTCATTCTGAAGAGTTTGAGTTGGTACTTTTAACACTTGTTTAGATGAAATGTTCTTTTTGTTAGAATAGCCCTTTTTTTCTCTTGAATAAAAAGGGTCAACTCTAAAGTAAGTTGGCTTTCTTTCTTTTTAAGCTTTTTCTTTTTTAAAAATAAAAAAGAAAAACTTGGTTATAGATATATATTGGGTCCTTTTTTTTATCTGAGAAAAATCTTCAGAAAAAAAAAATTTGGAGAAAAAAAAAAATAAGTAGAAAAAAAGGGATGATTTTTTCTTTTCTTTTTTTTTTCTTTTTTACTATTTATACTCTCATTTCGGACTTTCAATCGAGTTGCCATGGAGACAAGCTAAAAATAAAAAAATGTGCGTTTTTTATTGTTGGACAAAAGTAATACCCTTTAAAATTAAGGTTGCTTCACCATGCATCTCCATAGACCAACGCAGTACCCAATAAGCCTCATTAATTAGCTCCATTTCCCAAGTTCCATCTGTAACAGTGACGTCGACAGAGGAAGGAGGGAAATGGCAAGAGGGAACATAGATTTCAGTGGGTCCCTCGGCATGGATATCGTGCTGCATGGTGTATTGGAATGAGGCGGGTGTACTAGTGGAAGGTGACACAAAGTCGATTTTGGAGGGAATACCAGATGTAATGCGAGGATGAGGACGATGCAAACTAGGGATATCACGAACATTCGACAGCCTGTCAAATGAATATTGCCAAATACTAAGATCTTCACCGTTCCATTCATCGCCCCACTGCGCACTATTATCAGGCATATACGTCCATAATGAGTAATTTAGCAAGTTTTGTTCCAGTGCATTGATACTGGCATCCATGGCTCTGGTTTGAGAAGAATTAGGATCTCCAATGGATATATTTTCGCTACTTGTGAAAAATGAGGCACACCAATTCCAAATACTAGACGTGCTGACCTCCATATCATAAGGTATTCCAATTTCTCCCAGGATACAAGGATATTCACCAATTTGCTCTAGCCCCTCCCCCTTCATCGTCTTTAATTGGTCCACGAAACATTGTCGAATCGATTTCTCCCCGAGTCTTAAAGCACGCACAAAGCGAAGTGGGCCAGTACCATATTTGCCTCGTTGTAAATTAATGAAATCTACATTGTAGTTACACCACTTCTTTTTCACCAATGTCAAACCATCATACCAATGAGGTGCATACACTAATCGTTTAAGAGAAGCAGGTAATTTGGGCGGAATAGCCAAGATGGGCGATTGTACAAACATAATGGCATCCCAATGTACACTTCGAATACACTCAGCATATGTCATCAAATAATCGATCCAATACGGCATATATTCCGTGGGGGTCCCCAACTTTGGCTCTGTAGCGAAATAATGAGGCAATAAAACCTTGTGGGTGGATTTATCCCAAACACCATGTAAAGCCCAAATACAGCCTGCAGGCCACTCTCGTTTCCAACCAAACGTAAGACAGGCTGCATCTAATTGGGTCTGATCCAACCAAGCAACAGTACCTTGTGGATCTACCAAGATTTTACCGGTTTTTTTAGGTCCGTTCCATTTGAACTCCCAGTTTTCCACCGTGGTAGGTATCCCCGAACCCAATAACATGCCTTGAAAAGCGGTAGGCATTAACCCCATTTTAAAATCCGTGTCGTTGGTGGAAAGATGCGTGATATCTGGGTTGCCTAGGTAACCATGACCTGGTTCGTTCATGGTGTCATACCCGATGACCACCGTATTTTCCAATCCCTGTTCATGAATCTTTGTTGCCACTCTTTTAAAACAATCATAATAATGTTGCTGTAAATAGTCTTGTACATGTATCCCATTGACCTTGCATTGAGGTGCAAATGTCTTTCCTGCAAAAAATAATGTGAATAGTGTGGAAGCTGCGAGCTTTTGATAATTGGTGTTCCAAATCATTTTGGGGAAATCGGATGGTTCAGGGTACAGATTGTGAACAATGGCAGCGTTGGTGTCTGGGAACGCAAGTGGGTTTAATCCAGCTAAAGTGAGGGTCCATCCCGGATGACCACTTCCACCACAATGACGAGACCACTAACGGAGGAGGCAGGGTTAAGTTTTTTATTTAAATTATTATATCCAATATAGTATGGTCTTACGCTATCTTGATGTGGATCAATATACACACGTAATTGATACTCCTGACATTTCTTTAAAATCTGAACAACATAATCAAGATAAGCTTCATCATAGATACCACTTTGGCAAATGATGATATATAAAAAAAAAAAAATTAGCAAGAATAAACTTGATTGTTGAAATAAGCTATTATACTTTACGGTCCCTCGTGTTCCACCGCTTCCCAAGTAATGATAAATCGAAGCAAGTCAAAACCCAAGTTAACCAGTCTTTGTAAATGCTCATCGGCTTCTTCGAGAGGAAAGGGTCTTCCTACAAACGAAATGTGTCGATCGTAATCAACCCAATAACCTTGTCGGTCATGAGAAGATATGCCTACTGGTAACTTGGTTCCTCCTCCTACATTCACGCCTTTAAAAAGTAGCGTTTGCTTTGTCTTTGTGTCTGTAAACCAACGTCCGTTTAATTCCATTGCTTTTTTTTTTCTTTGTGTGAGAATATTTTTGAATGAAGGTAAAAAAAAAATAAGGGGAGATAAGTTGGTCTTTTATTTATTTAGCATGAAGGCGGAGTTTTTACTTGTTTGGTGTGTGCATGGATTAAAAAAGTGTCCTGTAAAATCTGGATTGTCTCAATTAATTCCATGCCCCTTATATATAGATAAACTTCCTCATTGAAACACTTGATTTATATATTTTATATCACTTCGTATCTTTTTGATAATAAAATTATTGATTTGATCATCAAAAATAGAAGCAATAACAAATGAACTTATCATTTTAAGCAGGTTATAACACGCTATATGAATTTTCATCTTAAGTAACTTGAGTTGCATCTTTGCGGATGACTAGCCAAGACATAAAATTGTGGTAATATAAATTATTTTTGAAAATTGATCCGTTTGTAAAGATTCAAAGGAATACATCAGCTTTACAGAAAAATAAAAAAAACGTGATAAACCAATATTTTCATAGGTTTTTTTTTTCATTTTAAAGTTAAACGTGTGAAAGCTTTTTTAAAATATGAGCCCTAAAAAAACTCGCAAAAACAGATTGAGTCGAATGATGAAGAAACGGATCCAGGCAAGGGAGAAAGACGAAGACAAGGAAAAAGGTACTACGTGGTTCAGTATATAAATCTTTTGGTAACAGTGCTTACCACCTTTTTTCTTTCTTTTAGAATCTGGTCAAGAAACTGGTCATATTACACGGGTTAGAAAAAGAAAGCCAAGCAGAAACAGATTATATCAAGAGCTTTTCAAACAGAAAACGAAAAAGCAAGCGACTCACAATAAACCAGAGGTTGTCGCCGGTGATGATCCCAAGATGTGTATAAAATGCACGGGAGAAGGAGTCTATAGCAAAGAAAGAGCACATGTCTCTACCGGATCTCCATCATGCCCTTTCTATGTAAGTGTATAGGAAGTGAGGCACCAGGAACAATAATTACTTTGTTTTAATAAATTTAATATTCTATGCGATCATGCTTCAATGCAAGTAAATATTACAGTGAATCTTTTGTTTTTAAAAAATCTAGCAACTTTCAGTAAGGCATTTTTCCTGAACATGTCATTTATTAATTTAATCAAGTCAATTAGAAAAATATTTAACGCTGATAGTGTAGGTTCTGATGGTTGGATGTAGTATTAAGAATCATGAGGAGCTCCCTTTCTTTGAAGAGGAAACTTAGAGGTTCCATTCTATCTGTATAATAAAGGCTCTAACTTATTTTTTCCAATTCATCACATTTGAATTCAACCTTCATTTACTGATGTCCTGATTAATGATACACATAGGTAAAACATTCATCAACATATGCAGCGCTTTCCGGTACATAGAATTACCAGATTATTAGGTTTGAACAGAATGTCAAACTCAGATTTTGTAAGTCGTCGCAATTGCCGGTCCGGCTTGTGGGTTTTTGATTTCAGTCCCCCTCTCTCTCTTTCTCTCCTCATTTCTTTTTTTTTTTTTTTACAAGAAATCAATTGTTGAAAAAAAAAAAAGATGCCTTCGGAAAGCAAGAAGCGTGTTTGTTATTTCTATGATGGTAAGCAACAATCACCCTCTTTCTTTTTGCAGCAAATAGAACAGAATTCTTATCAATAACTCTTGTATTTCCTCTTGTAGCCAATGTGGGCAATTATCATTACGGACCTGGACATCCCATGCGTCCTCATCGTATTAGAATGTGTCATGGTTTGGTCATGAATTACGGTCTTTATAAGAAAATGGAAATCTACGTAAGTCTCTGTCGGTTTTTCTTTCTTCCCAAAATTGTATACGTCTGTTTTCTAAAATTTATGTCACGTAGAGAGCCAAACCTGCAAACAAATGGGAGATGACCCAATTTCATACAGACGATTACATTGATTTCTTATCTCGCGTTACTCCTGAGAACATGGAACAGTTTCAAAAAGAACAAGCTAAATGTAATTCTTTTATCTTACGCAACACGCATATTCCCCCCTCTACACTCTCACGATTGACACACATACTTATTTTTCTAATTAGTCAATGTGGGTGATGATTCTCCTGTTTTCGAAGGATTGTTTGAATACTGTGGTCTGAGTGCGGGTGGATCCATGGGTAAATAACAATGAAGAGAGACATCACCATGTAACTAACAACAAATATGTAGAGGGTGCTGCCAGATTAAATCGCGGCTTGTGTGATATTGCTATCAATTGGGCTGGTGGACTCCATCACGCCAAAAAATCCGAAGCATCTGGCTTTTGTTACGTCAATGATATTGTCTTGGGTATCCTCGAACTCTTGCGTTATTACGCCCGTGTGTTATATATCGATATTGATGTGCATCATGGTGATGGTGTGGAAGAAGCCTTTTATACCACAGATCGTGTCATGACCGTCAGTTTCCATAAATACGGTGAATTCTTTCCAGGCACCGGTGAATTAAAGGTAATGCAAAACATCCCCTTCTTTCCGCAACTCCCAAATCTGTATTAAACTTCACTCGTAGGACGTGGGTGTGCAAAAAGGAAAATATTATAGTGTCAATGTGCCTCTGAGAGACGGTATCGATGATGACAGTTATCAATCTACTTTTGAGCCTGTGATTGAAAAAGTCATGGAATGGTATAGACCAGCTGCTGTTGTGCTACAATGTGGTGGTGATTCACTGAGTGGTGATAAATTGGGTTGCTTCAATCTGTCCATGAAGGGACATGCAAATTGTGTAAAGTTTGTCAAGAAGTTCAACTTGCCCACCTTGGTTTTGGGTGGCGGTGGATATACCATGAGAAACGTGGCTAGAACATGGGCTTACGAAACCGGTGTGGTTGTAGGCGAAGATATTGGGCCTGGTAAGGAAAAATGTTGACACACAAAAGTGAATGGTTTTAACTCTGTTTTGTAGATATGCCTTATAACGATTACTATGAATATTTTGGTCCTGATTACAAACTGGATGTTCGCCCTAGTAACATGGAAAATTTAAATACACCCGATTATCTGGAAAAGATAAAGTAAGTGGAGTTCTTTCATTATTTTTAGTGATAAGGGTCTCTCTTTAACGATTCTATACAGAACCCAAGTTTTTGAGAATCTTTCAAGAACATTGTTTGCTCCCAGTGTTCAAATGCAAGGTAAATTATTCTTGGCTTTTAAAAAATCACTAGATAGCCACTTAAATTTATTTGTATTAGAGGTTCCACGCGATCATGATATGTCTGAAGATGAAGATGAGCAAGACCCTGATGACAGATTCACACGTATGTATCTCATATGTACTTTGTTAATTTATAGCTAACCGGGCCTTCTAGAAAACTGCTGGGATCGTCGTATTGTGCCTGATAATGAATATTACGACTCAGATGAAGGCGAGGCACAAGGAGCAGGAGGCAATGTGGTAAGTGGGCACGAAAGAAACTACAACGAGGATGAAGATACCGATTCAAAAGAAGGATCACCCATGGATATAAAAATGTCACAAGAGGAAGAAGATGAAATTGCTGATGCACTGAATGATGAACCTATCAAGTTGGAACAAGATGAGGATATCGTCATGGCAGGTAAATATTTATTGTAATCATACACAGGGGGAGAAAGAGGGAGAGAACATTGATCATGACCTTTTATAGATAAAGAGAGATCACCTTCTCCTGAACCTACTAATTACACTACTACCAGCACCACTAGCAACAACATCAACAACAATAGTAATAGCAGCCATGAACCTGTTCTCCAAACCCCCGAAATAGCCGTCATTAAACATGAAGAAACTCCTGTGGCTGCAGTTGATACATCGGATGCAGTACCAACAATAACAACCGCAGCCCCTCCACCTCCACCACCAACAACAGTGACAGCAGTAGCAGAAACAGCCGTTGTACCGGAAACCGCGCCAAAAGTGCATGCTGAATTAGAAAACGATACCATGTCGTCGAGATTAGGTGTTGATAGTGAGGAAGAAGGAGAGGTGAAATCAATAAAGTCACAATCCCCTCCTCCTCCTCCAGAATCACCGAAAGAGTTGGTTGAACAAGTTGTACAAGAAACTACCATTGTAACCGATCATCTTGAGAGACCTCAACCGGTTGAAGACGCCTTAGAAGATGGTGAAATTGCAGAGTGATTTATATATAAAAAAATAAAAAAAATTAATAATAATAAAAAAAAAAAAAAAAGAAAAACTTGAGTTATGTCTCCTCAAAAAGATCTCGTCTCCTTGGTTTAGAGAAATAAACAAAATCCTCCTATTTTTTTTATATATATATCTTTATGGAATGTCTGCTTTGTCAATGCAATTTTGTTGTTGTTGTTTTTTGTTTATTGACCCATTTTCATGGCCCGAAATAACAAAGAGATATAATGATCAGCAGTTTTTAAACAACTGCAACCCATCCACACCCCCCCTTTTTTTTATGATCTTTCAAAAAGACGTGTCTAAGGTATATTAAACTGTTTGTGAGTCCACGAGACAAAAACGGCAAAAGATAAAGGGGAGAAGCGTTTAAGGTTTTGGGTCTTGAGTACAAAAAAAAAAAAAAAGTTGCCATGCAAATTATAAAAAAAGTTGTATAATAAAGGGGGCGTAATGTTTTCAAAAACACAAAGCTTAATCATCATGATGGCATCAGTTTACGACGGTTATCCAACATAAACTTATCCAATTATAGATTCATCAATCCTAATTAAGAAAATAGGAATAAATTTCTAAAAAGACTAAAAAGAAAAATGAAGGGCTGTTCTTTTATTATTATTCCTTTTGTTTTTTATTTTACAAACATGACAAAAATGTCAAATCATTCATTTGATGCTAAAAGCTTACTATACACCATGATTGATATGCAAACCATTCAATTGGTCTCAATTCTTGGTGTTGGTGCTTACGGTGTTGTTTATCTAGGTCGTCATGTCTACAGTCGAAAGCATTATGCAGTCAAACTGCTCACACATCTTCATATCAGCTATAAAGAAGTCGATGTCCATGCCTATCTCTCAGGACATCCCAACATTCTCAAATTCGAAAAGGTTGTATTTGAAGCTGAAAAAACATTTATGGTGATTGAATACACACCAGAGGGTGATTTATTCTCTGCCATCACTCGGCCTCATAATAACATTGTGGGTAATAACCAGGCCATTCGTCACATATTTCTACAAATACTGGATGCAGTTCATTATTGCCATGAGCATCATATCTCACATCGTGACCTAAAGCCTGAAAATATCATGCTTGGATCCAAATTGCAAGTCAAATTAGCAGATTTTGGTTTGGCCACTTTGGATCACGTTTCTAACGAATTCGGATGCGGATCTACCTTTTATTTTTCTCCAGGTAAATTATATACTTTAACCAAAAATGTACCTTTCTGTGCTAAAATTTTAATTTAGAATGTCAAGGAGGTTCAACTAGAATCAAGGGTTACAATACACAGAAAAATGATATATGGAGCTTAGGAATTATTCTGATCAACTTGACAGCAGGCAGAAACCCATGGAAGCAGGCCCACACACGCAATGCAGCGTTTGCCAACTATGTACGCAATCCACGACATTTCTTTCGTACCATCTTGCCTTGCATTTCAGACGAATTGGAACGGATCCTGTTACGGATCTTTTGTCTGAATCCAGTTAAACGTATTTCACTGCGGGAGTTACGCCATCGTATCCTAAAGTGCCAATCGTTCGTAGTTCCACAACAGCAGCAGCATTATCATGCACCACCACCAACACTACAAGAAGAGGACTTTAAAAATTCACACTGCAACATGGCCCATACAGACTCAGTAGCCCAAACCATGCTACAGTATGTGGGTGGTTTTATAGATAATTAACACTGATAGATGCAAAGAAAGAAAAAATTACTCTCTATTTTAATATAAAATAAAAATAAAACATTTAATTTATGATAACAACAATAAGAAACAATGGGGCAAATTTTTTTATTTGTATTTAAAAAGAAAAAACGGCATAAAAGTAAAACAAGTAGAATATTCTATTTGTTTGTTACTTCTTCTTTTGAATGGGGACTCTGCGTGAAAGATCAAAGCTTTCAATAAAGAAGGTACTGAAGAAGGAAAGACCAGCAAGTCCCGCACAGGCCGTAAAGGTATATCGTAATCCCTTTTGATAGGCATCCAACACAATGGTCAGCACATCATCTGGTAAAAGTTCGCGTACTTCTGTCATCGATTTACGCGCAATCTCAATATACAGAGCTGCATCAGGTCCCGTAATCTTTTCTTGTAAAATTTGTTTCACCACGCCTTGGAAAATAGCCGACGTTAATGAAATACCAACAACGCCACCGATGGACCGGAACAAGTACGACATGGATGTAATCGTCGCAATTTCTATTTATATTTTCATAACAATCAGTATACTAAAAAAAAAAAAAAAAAACTTATTTTATCTCTCTCCTCCTCTTACCAGATGGGTCCACACAGGAATGCATTGCAATAAGTGTGGTAGTGATAACAACACCAAGTGACAATCCGTCAATTAATAAACAAAAGAATTGGAAATAATAAGGTGTGCTAGGTGTCCACATACTGTAACCAGCCATCGAAATAAAAGCCATCAAAGAACCCACAATAGTAATTTTGCGATATTCACCGGTTTTTGACATGTAAATACCAGACATGACAGATCCGAAAGAGACAGAAGCTACCTTGGGCATGATATAAACACCAGCGGTAGATGGACTATAACCTAATAAAGCCTATATTCACCTGTCAATAAAAAAAAGATAAACAAAAACAATAACATACTTGATAAAATAAGGGAGTAATGTAAATCAGAGAAGTGGTAGCCATGACACACCATAAATTAGCAGATGAGCAAGCCAAGGGAGTACGACTCGAGATAATGTCCCAGGGCATCAATGGATGGATAGCATATTTAGCCTCAATGATACAGAAAGCAATGGCGAGCACAACTGCGCTGGAAAAGCATCCAAGGACAATAGGTGCAGACCAAGGCATGATGTTACCACCCAAAGAAGTAGCCATCAAGAAGCAAATGACAGCTAAAACAATGGTAATGGCACCAGCATAATCAATCTTTTTCAAACGCTCCGATAACGTCTCCCCACTGGTATTTTCTTCCAAGTTATAGTTGGTTAAGAGTTTGGTGGCTACATAAATGGTAACAACAAGGAGGGGTAAATTGATAAAGAAACAGAAGCGCCATCCCAAACTGTCAGTGATAAATCCGCCCAAGGGAGCGCCCAACACAGAACCAACCTATTAAAGAAATGTTTTAGTATCACGTTGTACGACAGAATAATGTTTTAGCAATGGAAAAATCTTTACAGCATAGGCAATATTGCCATAACCTTGAAATTTGCCTCTTTCTCTCAATGGTACAAGATCCGCAGTAATGACAGTTGTTAAACTAGTTGTTATTATAGGTTAGTTTCATCATGAGTCATTCCTTTTTTTTAAGAACAATTACATACCAATTAATACCTCCGCCGCCTATACCTGCAATAGCACGAGCTATTACTAAAGCCCATAAATTAGTGGCAGCACCGCAAAGTAATGAGCCAATAAAGAAAACTGAACTAGCGAAAAGCATAGAGGACTTGCGACCAAATACGTCCGAGATACGGCCATCTAATTTTTTTCAAAACAAAACACGCATTAGAATACTCTTATCTGCTCATATTTTTGTATCGGCTTACATAATGGCTGTAATGCTGTGAAACTTAACATGTACGATGTTGCAATCCAAACAATTTCATTTGATCTTTTTTTTTATGTTTATCGGGAAAAACGTTAAGGAATTAAGCTTTATTTTTTATATCTTCTTTTCTGTTACCTTTTGAACTCCGTACCAATTTGAGGATAAATAGTGGCAACAATTGAAGAATCTAAAGAGGATAAAATAACAGCAATCCAGATACTTGAAAATAAAATCATCAGGTTAGATTAAATAAAGAAATTTTAATGGGGAGACAATACATACCCAGAAAAGACAGCGTAAATTGAAGCACCATTCAATCTCTTTTTTAATAATGCATCGTTTGCTTTGGTGGTGTCAATTTCGCCACTTGTCGATACGACTGAACTTAAACTGGGTGCATTAGAGTTACTGGATTGATAGGCTGGTCCCTCGTCTCTCAACAATGGTGAAGCTTCGTGAGTCATCTAAGCGAGGCTCCTTTTTTTTGGGGTGTGCCGGGGATAATTTTTTTTTTTTAAAAAAAAAGGAGAAGAAATATAAATCTTTTTTTTTTTTTTTTAATGCTGTATCGGTCTTCATGATTCGGAGCCAATAAACGGAATCCAATTTTAATGTTACATCACCAGCTATCCACCGACAACTCGGACCAACTAATAACCTTTTTGGATAAATTTTGAACACTTATTGTTAATTGTTACTGCTTTTTATTGCAAAAATTCAGGAACACAATCACAGTTTTAACACCATAATTGCGGAGCGAAAATGAACTTTAGATAAAACATTGGTTTTCCAGATTAATCAAAGATTATTTTCAGAAAAAGAATGTCTGTAATTATATGTATGTCTCATAAGAAGCTAATTGGGTGCTAATAATTTGGCATCATCATTTGAAAGTTTAATGATCATAAGAAGGATGGTTGTTATTTCTATTGACGCTTTCCCCAGACTCATGTGTCTGCTACATGGACACCCGTCAGCTTAAAACGTGTGACATATCCTATCAATATTATAACGCCCTTTATGATTAACATCTTATACGCTTAGTCTTATTGTTTTTGTCATCCATCCTCCCCAACGCTGGAACTAAAACCCAAGAGTAAAGAGAAAAATACCGGTTGCTAATTTATTTGAAGAGTCTATTTTACTTTGAAAGATGTAACTTTTTCCGGAAAGAACTGCATATTCACAAATGTAAATAACATGATGGTACCGATCTGGTTCTAACTATATTGTCTGTCACCTTACTTTATCTAGTACACATCTACATTGTTAGTCAAAGTAGAAGAGTAGCCTACCATTGTATGTATCACATACCATTAATGTACATGATGAAAGTATAGAACTATTTCTCGCTCTTTGCTGTGGCTATTCTTTATGAACCAGCCTCTTCGAGAATTCCCCCAATTTAGCCTCATCAAGTTCTACTAACCTGTCATTTGCATCAAATGACTTAAATTTAATGACGACGGCTTCGATGTTTCTCAAGCAAACAGTGTAATCAACTCGAATGGGAGAAAACAAATACTTGTCGGTATCGGTACACATTTGAGATGGAATGTCACTAAAGAAAACTAGTATCAGTAGACCAATTGATACGATAAGGAGAAACACTATTTTAAATACTTTTAGCTTTTCAAAGTGAGACTGGTTTAAAGATACAGGAGTATAAAATCACTTTTAACACACCTTTTCTACTATAATAAATGGCATAGTAGAGGTGTTAAATCTGAGAACAGATCTCGTAATTCCCCACGTCTGATCTAGGCATAGTACAACTGGGCCAAATTTACCAAAGTCCTCAATGTCTCGAAATAGTGTTTAATCGCTCTTTCAGTCTGTGTACTCGAACTTCATGAAGAGACTCTTGTAACTAAATCCTTTCAAAGTGAATTGCTGCTTAATATGGTTTTGATAGGTTTTCGTAGTAGATAATGTTTTTTTTTTTATACTTTTGTGTATTTATGGTCCTTATATGCGTATGCATATCGTCCTTGTATGCATATGGATATGCATATAGCTCATCTTTGGTATTATTCACGTTTGTTGTGACCCCCAAATTGGTATCTACTTTAATGACGGAAAAAATAAAGGAGAGAGACCTTTTTGTACAAAAACAATGATAAATAAGAAGAGGAAGTAAAGACCGGGAATTCTGTTTACAAAGTTGCCAATCTTTCTCTGAATGTTCAAAGTTGTTAATTGTCCAGTTATTGACAACTATGAGGTCGGCTCCTTTATCAACCGTAGTATGTCATAAACCCTGGCCACTTTCTTCTTACAGGACTTTTCGCTACAAAACAGAGTCAGATAATCTGTTTAAAACTTTGAGAACTATGGTCATACTAGTCAACGTATCGGTGGCTATTTTAACCCCAATGAGCGTCTTGTACTTCCACACGGACGAAGATATACTTGCTGGATACTATTACACAAATTAGACTTATAATCATCCTTATAATTGTAATATCGATTTCTTTTTTAGAACTGGACTTGGAACTAACGCGTGCCGACTCCAGTTTCACCATGTTCTCTGGATGATAATTTAAAAATTGAAGATTCAAATAAATATAACGCGTACTTTAATTTTAACCATGGTCTTTGGAGTTTGCCTTCGGCCTGGGTTTTGTATCCCCTTCTTCTAGAAATTTTGGAGGGGATAAACCGACACTCTGAGTCCCCAACAGCGTCAGCAAGAACTCTTGTTGATAGCACAAGGCTTTTCCAATAAAGGAATGCCACTGGTTATAGACTCATTGGCGAAGACCTTATAATCATAAAGCAGCTGCTGTGAGGCCTTTCTGTCTCCAAGAGAATCACAATATATATTAGACATTTAAATGAAAGAGATGCTGTTTTAGTTCTGTTTCCAAAATATGCAAAACAGCTCAAGATTCAAAGTCACTGCTGCGCCAATAAATAAAAATCATTTTTGGTAGCAAAAAAAGGTTTGATTTCTATTTTTGAAAATCTCGAATTTTAAACACAAATTACTGTATGTACCCTTTCCAGATACATTTAATTTGCACGACATAGAAAAACTATTGTGTCTTTAAAAACGTTACACTGGCACTATTTGAATCAACGTTTTTTTTTTCTTTCACCTTAAATAATTACAATAACGATAATTTTCCTTTGTACCCCTTCTATCTCCCCAATTATTAGTTTATAAAAAACAACTCCCTTGACTTTTTTTTTCTTCTTTCCTTCAATTTTTTCTCTTTATATTTTAAATGAGTAGCACAACAACGAGTAATAATATAGAAGACTCACAGTTATCTTTGACTGGCATGGGGACACAGTTGGGGATCAATGCTGCAATTGCAGTGGGTGTGCTCTGTCTATTCAATATCTTAAGACCAAACAACTCTCGTATGATGATTTTTTCTAATACAATTTACATGCATTATACTCACTCACATAATCGACCCTTACTAGTTGTATACGCACCTAAATATAAATATGCAACGAAAACGTATGTTTAGCCTTTTTTTTTATTGTTTCCCTTAATTACTAAACTAAGCATCAATCATAATATAGTAAGCAGCCACCGACATTAGGACATGGTATGTGTTACAGTACTAGCAATATTAGCCACACTCTTTTGCAGAAGGTAACAGTTTGTAATTGTAGGATTTTTTGATTGGTTTAAACCAGTAATGCACACACCAGACTCTGTCTTGATTGAGAAAATTGGATTCGATGCCACATTTTTTATCAAATTTATTCGAATGATTCGACGTATGCTTTACGTAATGACCTTTGTAGGTGTTTGCATTATTATCCCAATTAATATTGTGGCCACATCAAAAACAGGGTAGAAAAATATCTATTTTTAAATCAGGTTCATCGATAGCTTATTTTTTATGTATACAGTGAATGGCCACCTTCTCCTGGTGTAGAATTTCTGTCGATTTCCACCATTAATTATTACGACGGTAAATTTCATTATTCCAATGGTGACTTGATGTGGTATTGGTGTCATGCCGGTGGTACATGGATTTTTTCAATTGTTATGTATGTCTTTCTCTGGCGTTTTTATGTTGATTATGTCAAATTTCGTCAAGAGTATTTCGAAAGCGAAGATTATCAAAATTCTATGCATGCTCGTACCTTGATGATTTTCAATGTGCCTGTGTCTATGAGATCCGATAAAGCGTTGGCGGATTGGGTCAATCGTATGGGATTAAAGTATCCTGCGCAGCAAATTTGTATAGGTACACAAAACACCGAGCTTGCCGGTTATGTAGAAGAACATGAAGAAGCTGTGCGGAAATTAGAAATTATTTTGTCAAATCATCTAAAAGGTAAACTTTTATACCTATTTATAAATGTCATTTTTATTTTTCTTGCTTACACAAAAACACTCAGATGGCAAGGTTGTACAAGGTAAAAGGCCATTGATGAGAGTCGGATCGAGTTTCTTTGGTTGCTGTGGTGGACAAAAGGTGGACGCCATTAGTTACTACTCAGAACGCGTTCAAGAATTACAAGAGAAAATCACCGTTGCTCGCTCACATATCTCGTCTAGCAAAAAAACTAATTACGGCTGGATATCTTATGATAAAGTAGCTTGGGCTCATGCAAATGCAAAACATCTTGCTTCTTCCTCTTCACCATTATTGAACTTACCAAAAATTCTAAGCGAAGGACCGAAACCTACCATCGAGCTTTCACCACAACCAAAAGATATCATCTGGTCTAACCTGGCCATGAATGAACATCTTCGAAGATCAAAAAGACTGATTGCTTCTTTTATTTTCTATGGATTTGTCTTCTTTTGGTTTATCCCATCCAGTTTTCTCTCAGCTTCTTCCAACGTCAAGGAGCTTTTCAGACTTTTTCCCAATTCCAAAATTTTCATGAAAAATCATCCCACATTTGTGTCTTTAGTGAGCTCTTGGTTTACTCCTATTGTTATGGCAATCTTTTTTTTTATTTTACCCAAAATTCTTAGATTTATGTCGCAACAACAAGGCTATATGACAGGTACAAGTTTAGATCGACAAGTGTTGGCGAAATTGTTTGTCTTTTTCATCATCAACAATTTATTGGTCTTTACCGTATCCTCAACTTTGATTGCCGTGTATTCAGAAATTAATGAAGCAGTTCAGAGTGGAACCACCTTGACGGCTCATCAGTTTTTTACAACAATGAGCGGTAATTTAACTCAAGTTGCAAAAAATCTTAGTGGTAAATATCAAAGAAACATGAATAGATGACGAAAATAACCTTTTTCTTTTGTTGCAGATGTTTCGACCTATTGGGTAAACTATGTTTCATTAAAAGGTCTTGGTGTCATTGTTGATTTAGCCCAGGTGGCCGTACTTTTGACTGTCACTTTGAGGTATATATAGTTTAACAATAATTTGCCCTCAATTTTGTAATAACTAACACATTATTTCATAAAAAACAGAAAGTTATTTACTAGACCGAGTCCTCGTCAATTACAAGGTAAAATAAGCAATTTTTTTTGGTTTTTCTTATGTTGAGTTAATATTATCATCTTCTTAGAATTCACTCGTCCTACTGCTTTTGACTTCCCATTGTTTTACAATGTTTTGTTGTTCTTTTTTACAGTCGGCCTTGTTTATTCTGTTATTGCTCCTTTGGTTCTTCCTTTTACAATGATGTACTTTTTATTGGCCACCATGGTCTTTAAATACCTCCTCATGTAATTAGCAGAAAATTAAAGTAGTCTACTGTTAGGAAATACTAAACAATACTTTTTTTTAAAATACGTCTAGGTATGTCTATGTGACTAATGTTGAAACAGGAGGCCAGATTTGGCGTCTGTTATTTAACCGTCTACTTGTGTCTGCTGTGTTATTTCAAGTTGTTATGTTTGGTGTGCTGAGCTTGAAGAGTGCCCGTATTGCCTCCTTTGCAGTTGCACCTTTACCCATTGTTACCATTCTTTTTAAAATTATTTGCAGCCGCAGGTTCGATCATCGCGTCTACTACTATCAACCTAAAATCGATGCTTATCATGGCGGAAGTGACCATAAGGCTGGCAATCATGATAAAAAGAACACCAAGAACTCGATCGGCTTTCGGTTTGGTGATCCAGCCTTTTTCGCGGAATTGCCTATACCCATGGTTCATGAAAGTGTGCGCCATTTACTCCCCAAACTTTACGGTGGTGGAAAGACAGAAAAGAAACCATTTATGAGTCGCATGACACGGCAAAAAAGTGTACGTCATGTATCAGTGATTCAGTTAAAAAATGCAACAGGAGGTGAATTACAGTTCCAAAGTGTTGGCGAAAAGGACCTTGAGCTGGATGATTCCACAGAGGGTGTCAAGGGAATGTATAAGTTTAACGAAGATGAAGAAAGCTTGAATGTCGTGGAGCCAACCAAAACCAATTATTATGCAAATAATTTTGCGGCGGGACCCAATAATAGTATCAATCCTTTAAAACGGTTGAGCAATCGACTGTCCTTCAAATCCACTCCAAATCACAATGATTTGTATTCTGCAAAAAGACCACTTGTTGATTCAACGTCAGTCAGAATGCAAACCGAAGAAGACTTTTCGTCCTCCTATTATCAACAAACCCATGAACCAAAAATGACACAAGATATGGAATACTTCGTTGCTGGTCAAGCATATCGTACTCACAATCCACAAAATCTAAATAGCTCAAGTGCGATTGAAATGGCAAATATTTATAAAGCTCAACAACAACCCTATCAATCCGCACCAAATCACACCGTATTAGATAACTATAACCAGTACATTCGTAACCCAGTTAATGCGTATACGGGCCAAGGAAGAGCTAAAAACTATCAGCAAGATGCAAATTATCAAACCAACCAGCGTTAAAAAGATAACACAATTATAAGTTTTTATCTTTTCTGTAAATACGATCAAGAGAGAAGGATAGTTGATCTATTCCTATGCTTGACTTTTATTTAAAAATTTACATAATAAAGAAAATCATTCGTTCTTTTTTGAATAATCCTTTTGGGAAAAAATTCATTTTTTTTCCTTTTATGTAAATAAAAAGTTATTTGGTGGCATCGATGTTGTAATGAATTTGATATTGACCTATATTAAACATACCTATGGGATGTCTTTTCTCCTCTGATGTTTCTTTCTATGGACGATAAGGCAGAAATGCTGAACTGAAGCTATTCTTCTACAATCTTTCTTTTTTTACTCTACCCATTTTTATCTCCTGTAAGAGGTTTTTTTTTCGAGGAAACAAAATATCCTACTAATGCCGGAGTCTAGCAGTGAATGCACCAGTGCAGGAATATCGTGCTCCCGCATAAATACATCACAAAGATAAGCAATATTATCTTTATATTGATTGATTATTAATAGAGTTGTTAAACATTATTTTCATCGTCTCACGATTACGATAAGCATGTTGCTTCAGGCAATAACTTTTTGAAGCTCTTTCGTTAACTGAAAATAAAAAATCTAGGGTCTTCGGTTCAATTGCTTTTAAGGTTGCGAGATAAATGCTAGTAAGGTCCCTATTTGGACGTGTAATTTAATATGTCTAGAAATTGATATTGTTTCTACTCGATTTATTTTTACTTCACTTTTTGAAAATTGTCTCAATTTTAATTTAATAGACTGTAGAATGTAAAGGATATAATAATTATAATAATATATATTTTGTTTTGGGGTGTTTTTCTTTACGAGGAGAATTGGTAAATATTTACGAATGATGATGATGATGACTTCCTTTAGATAAAGTGGATAAGTCGTGTTTTCCATCACAACATTGTCTGATATTGACGAGATCGTCAGAGTCATCAGAATCATAATTGACAACGTCGCGAGCTTGAGGTATACTTCTTTCTGATGCTTTTGAGCTAAGTGTTGTTTGTTGATGACCGGCATTTTCAACTGCACTGCTTTCGGTTGTGAGTCTTGGTTCTTCAATTAACTGGTTGTTAGCCTCATTAGGTCTGCCTAGTAAATATGACAAGGACTAATACATGTATATAAAAGAAGAGAGGTACGTGTTAGTATGTTACATGTTGCTTTCGTTCAAGTTAAATTACCTTAAACCACAACTCATGTCTTTCAAGAGAAGGTGCTGTTAATTTAAGATCTCTTTTGGGAGTGCGAATCAATAGACTCATTGGCGAAGCACCACTATGATCATGACTAGGAACTGCTGACACAGATTCAATAAAAGCTAGCAAAAAAATAGATAAATATCAGCTAAATGTTGCTTTAAAATTCACGTTATCTCCCGAACTTACCACTCTTTGTTTTAGCTTCATTTCCTTCTGCACCAGGGCGAATAGAGCTCCAGTACAAAATTTTTGTGTAAGGATGTACCCAAAAGAACCTTTGATGCTTGTTTTCAGAGATACCACCACCAACATAACGACGAGTATGTTTGGACATCCACTCACCGATCATAGTTTGAGTAATAGACGATATAACATACATGTCAGTACCACCATTGGAGAAACCAGGGAAACTATCGTCCGAGTTCATAGGCAGAGGAGTACGGTTTTGATTTTGGTGACCATCATCAGAAGATAGTGTTGAGATAGAGGCTACTGATTCTTGTCGGTTGGAAAGATCTCTCAGACTAATTGATGATTTGGATTGAAGTCGAGAACCATACTTGCTGTTTTCCAAGATACGGAAGCTACCAAATGACAAACTAGAAGGCGTAGCACTATCGGTGCTAGGTCGCTGATTCTTTTGGACTGTATTTTCTTTCTTTCCAGACCCAAGGCGAAGAGAAGAAACAGAGTTTGATAATCGAAGCTTACGGCTAGATGAGGAAGCAGGTGTAGAAATAGATGGAGCAGGGGATATATTGAGAGAAGGTGGCGCCAATCTTGATGTTGAGACAGATCTTTCGAGAGTAGGAGATGGCAACTCGTCTTGTTTCTCACTAGAGCTTTCCAAAAATCTTGAAGATCCATTAGATGCAATGTTAAGCTGAGTAGTTGTGGTTAATTCAGGAACAGTTTTATTTTCGCTTTCAACCAACGCAATTCGAACAGCCTCCTTGACGTTTTGTTCTGCTTCTTCCCTGGAGATCAAACGTTCTTCTTTTTCACGTAACATCTTTCTCTCTCTGGCTAATACAAGTAATGATTCATTTCTTTCTTTATCAACAGCTTCACGAGCAGCAGCAGCAGCCAAAATCTCAGCTTCTTCCTTAGTAACCAATTCCTTTTCACGAGCAGCCATTGCTTGACGTTCCTTAACAATAGCATCGGCAGCGGCAACTTTTGCCAAAGCTTCGGCCTCAGCCTTGGAAATCATTTCAATAGATTCCTCTTCTTCACGTTGAGCAACCTCCTTTCTTTCCAAATCCAGGGCTTTAGCTACTTCGTCTTTAACCATAACAAGTGCATATTCTCTAGACATCATACCGGCCATGGTTTCAGCTTGACTCTTTTCAGCCTTTTCCAATGCATCAGCGATTGCTCTTTTTACAAGCACATCAGCACTATCTTTTGTGAGCATTGTTACCATTCTTTGATTAGTCTCTTCGGATTCCTTCTTGTAAGCTTCGATGGTCTTTGCTAAAATAGCCAGCTCGGCCAATTTCGCAACATGTGCCTCACTCTTTTGTTGTTCCAATTCGGATTGCTTAATAGATTGGAGTTCAGCTATTTGTTTTTCGTATTCTGCCTTTGTAGCAGCTTCGATTTCCAACTTCTGTTGTTCCAATTCCTTCTTTTGAGCCTCCAATTCGGCTTGTTTGATCAACTCAATCTCGGACTTTTGCTTCTCTAACTCTGCTTGCTTGATCAATTCGATTTCAGTCTTTTGCTTTTCCAATTCGGCTTGCTTAATTAACTCGAATTCCTTTCTCTGCTCCTCCAGCTCAGCTTGTTTGATAAGCTCTATTTGTTTCTTTTGCTCTTCAAGCTCAGCTTGTTTAATTAACTCGATTTGTTTCTTCTGTTCTTCAAGTTCTGCCTGCTTGATTAGTTCGATTTCGTGTTTCTGTTTTTCTAATTCAGCTTGCTTGATCAGTTCGATATCTTGTTTTTGCTTCTCTAATTCAGCTTGAGTAAGAGCTTCAATTTCTTGTTTTTGCTTTTCTAATTCGGCTTGTTTAGCAGCCTCTATTTCCTGCTTTTGCTTTTCTAATTCTGCCTGCTTCACAAGTTCTAACTCGGCAATGTGCTTCTCCAACTTGTCCTTCTTGATCGCATCCAGCTCCAACTTTTGTTTTTCTAATTCCTTTTTATGTACTTCAAGTGTTGCAGCTTCGATGTCGACCTTTTGCTTTTCTAATGCTTTTTGAACCTTGACTTGTTCATTAGTTGTAGCAAGTTGAACTAACTGATCCGCTTCCTTTTTAGTGATCATTTCTTCAGAAGGAGGAGAAATGCTCTTAAGAGAGGTAGTTTCGACTTCCTGTTTCACCTTTTCACTTGCGAGAGCAACAGCGGCTAAGGATAAAGCTTCAGCCTCTGCTTTGGGTATCATATCGCGCAAGAGTTCTTGCTCATTGGATTTGTATTGGGCATCCAGCTCTTGACGAGTTTCTTGAACTAAAACATCGGATTCTAATTTCAGTTGCTTCGTGACTTGTTCAACGGTTTCTTCCACCATCTTATCTGCTTCAGCTTTGGGTATCAAGTTCAAGGAAATAATCTTTTCTTGTTCGGATTCAACAGCCTTTTGAACCAATTTATCAGCCTCGGCTTTAGGTATTAAGTTTAAGGAGATTGTCTTTTCTTGCTCAGATTCAACGGCCTCTTGAATTAACTTATCCACTTCTGCTTTAGGAATTAAAGAAACCATTTTTTCTTGTTCAACAACAACAGCTTCTTCAATTAATTTATCTACATCGGCCTTGGGGATTAAGTTCATGGAAACGATCTTTTCTTGTTCAACAATGACAGCTTCCTCGATTAATTTATCCACTTCAGCCTTTGGTACCAAATTCATGGAGACGATTTTTTCTTGTTCGACAACAAGTGCCTCTTCAATCAATTTATCCACCTCTACCTTTGGAATCAAATTCATTGAAACAACCTTTTCTTGCTCAGACTCTACGGCCTCTTGAATTAGCTTATCAACGTCCGCCTTGGGGATCAAATTTAATGCAACAATTTTCTCTTGCTCTACTACAACAGCTTCTTGGATTAATTTCTCTAAATCAGCCTTGGGAATCATTTCAGCAATCTCCTTTTCTAATGCACTCTGAATTAATTGATCGACCTGGTTTTTAGGAACCATAATCTCTTCGTCTGATTGATCAACAGATGGGGTGTTTGATGAACCCATAGAGGGTGCTATCAATGCCTCTACTTGTTCGGGAGAAAGAATAGCACCTGCACGTTCGGCAATATCTTTTCTCTCTTTAGACAATGCCTTAGTGACCTGTTCATGAACATATTGCTGACTCACTGCATCAGTAATAATCGGTAGAACGCTGGTGTCGTTTTCTTGTTTGTTACGTGTATCTTGTGTATTCGTGTTACCAGAAATCACCTCCTGATTTTGAGGAACATTTTGTGCCACACAGGAGTCAGAACGTGTGTTACTATCTGGAATGACAGCAGCTGCAGCTGCAGCAAGAGAGCCGACTAATAAAGTTGAAGGTGATACTGGAGTGTCCTCCTCTTCTTCTTCTTTTTGTGCCAAGTCATTGAAATCGATTGGGTCAGTATTGATACCTGCATCAACAACTTGAACCTTGGATTCCAATTCAGAAGACAATGGCTTCATAGGAATTGAAGAGAATGAGGTACCGTTATTGAAATCTAAAATACCATCGAAAGAATTTCCATAATTTGTAAAGTTTTGATCTAATGCATCTTCATCCATGCTATCATATTCTTCAGTGTCTACTTCCTCTTCGTCATCATCATCTTGATCTAATTTAGACTCAGTGTCCGATTCGTTAGGGCAAAGACCCCTTGGTTGTCTTGCTACGCCACCTCTCTTCTTTTTCGCAGCAGTCTTCTTTTTACCACTTGATTTTGCACCGCGACCATTATTTCCAAGAGGGATAGCATTGTTAGAATTCCAACTAGACATTTCCTTACGCATCTGTTCAATATTTTCTTGACTATCAGAAAGCATCTTCTTAATTTCAAATTTCTCCAACTTCTCTTTATGATAGGAGCTTCTGAGATTCGAGATAATTCTATGTGCGTGAGCCAACGATTGCTTCAATGTTTCAGTCTCCATCACTTGTTGGCTACGGGTGCCAGGTAGGGTTGAGGGTGGTGTTATGGTCTTATTTTGATCATCAGAATCATTATCATCATTCAATTCTATAGTTGAATCATTTGTGCTAATTTCCTCAGTGAGCGTACGGGAAGAAGTAGCTAATTTGATCGCTAACTTTGCCTTGACGATTTTGAGTTCTGTATTTAGTTCTTCCACTTGTTTTTGTATTTGAGAATTATCGCGCTGTGCACTTGCTGCGTGTCTTCTAAGGTGATGTGTTTCCTGCTCATGTCGGGCTTTCATAGCTTCGATCACCGATGCAGATTTTTCCTCTTGTGCCTTCATGATGTCAATCTGTTCCGCTTGGCTCTTCATTTGCTTTGATAATCTTGCATAATCAGCATTATGTTTAGCTACAGATTGGTTAGATTCTGACAAGTGGGATCTGAGCTCTTGATTGGCTACTTCAAGATTCCAGTTTTCCTCTTTTAATCTCTCTAAAAAAAAATGACCGGGGATTAGAGCCATGTTAAAAAGCTCTCACTCTATCGAAATACAAACCTTCAATTTCCTCCTTTAGTTTTAAATGCCGCTGCGCTGTTTCATGAGTTCGTTCGGTGTCCGCTTTAGAGAATTCGAAATGCTTGATGATCTCTTCCTTTTCTTGGAGAGCCGATTGAAGCTTACGTACCTCGATCAGTAAGCCCTGACCAATCTCGGTTGCAAACTCAATATCTGGGTTGCGTCTATTACCATTTAAAGGCTTTGATCGTTGTTTTGATGGTGAAGAATTAGTTGGTGGAGGAGGCAATAAAGGAGAGAAGCTTGTGGCAGCAGAATCATCTAACATGGACTATTTGGAATTATTTTATTAAAATCACAAAAAATTAATATGTTTAAAAAAAACTTACTTTAGAACTTTTCAGGTACTGGAATTCATTGGCTAAACCTTCAAGCTTGGATTGAATTTCTAAAGGCAACTCTTCGTCTTGATCAAATTTATTTAAATGTAAAATCTCTTTTCTGATATCGTCGCTTTGTTTTATTAAAGCATTTCGGCTTATTTGACTTGTTCCTATTCTCTCAAGTATTTTCTCCTTGTCATCAAGTTGTGCAGCTAGTTGTGATTTCACTTGATTAGCATTCATCCCAGAAAAAGAGATGGGTCTCTTTTGTCTCGAGACTTTCTCGGACAAACTCGACGTTGGTGTTGACATTTCTCTTATTGTATATCAAATACAATATTCGATTGAATTAAGAATATATAATATAAATATCAAGAATGATAGATTATATGATTCTTTAAAATAATAATAGAAAGAGAAAAAAAGAAGAGCGAAAAAGAGAAAAAATATCATTAAAGATTTAAACAACGTGGTGACTTTTACGTCACACAAAAAAGAGGCACTTGGTTGGTGACTCGAAATAGAAAATCACCTGCTGTTTCTGCAACTCCTTCCCTCCTACACATTTTTTTTTCTTATACCAACAATTTATAATGGATGCCACCTCCTTTGTCGGGATGTTAACTTATTTTTACATTATAATTATATAGAGTACACTTTTATTTCAAAAAAAAGGGTTAAAGGGAGAAGGGGAGGGGTTATGTTTTATTTACAAAATCATTGTATCAATAGGTCTGACAGGTACGCCAGATTCTTTAACAAATTCTTTAACAGCTTGAATAGGTACTTCATGACGATGGAAAATACCAGCTGCTAAAGCGGCTTCAACACCTGTTTCTTCAAACACCTCAACAAAATCTTCAACTCTACCTGCACCACTGGATGCAATGACAGGAATTGAAACAGCTTTACGGACTGAATCAATCAACTCCAATTCAAAGCCAGAGTTAGTACCATCACGATCCATACAGTTTAATAAAATTTCACCAGCGCCCAATTTCTCACATGCAGTAACTAATTGGATAACATCCATATCACGTCCTTCACGTCCACCCATGACAGTACATTGATACCAACAGTATTGCTCTCCATTAGGTCCGACCTTGGAGTTCTTGACAGTGCTGTGGGTAGTTTCACTGGGATCTTTAACGTAAACACGACGAGGATCGACAGATATAACAACTGCTTGAGATCCATAGGCTTCAGCGATAGTCTCAATAGCTGTGGTTCCGGTCTTCTTACCACCGTCAGCATAGAACTTTTCTGCACAATATACTGCATCGCTGCCAATAGATACCTTATCCGCACCTGAACGGAAATATTCGCCAGCAACTTCAAATGCAGGATGAACTGTACCATCAGGGTCAGTGACATCACGAATACCACCACCAATAGTTAAGGGAACAAAGACGGTTTCAGAAGTACGTTTCAGTACTTCAAGCATAGGAAGATCACCTAAAGGACAGTTACGGAAACTAGTGATATTTAAGAAGGTAATCTCATCAGCACCTTCCTCAAAGTAACGCTTGGCTAACTCGACAGGCTTTCCCAAATTACGAACATCGTTGCTGCCTTCAGTTTCACGTACATCGTATTGGTCACCCTTAGTGACAACCAAATCACCATTATCATTAGCACGGACATCCAAACAAGCAATGATACGCTTAGTAAATGTATCTTTAGTCTTCTTGATGGGCTCTTTCATAATAATTGTGCTTTGATCGACAATACCAGTGCCAGTCAAGAAAGATTTAAGAATATTAACACCTGCATAACCACTCTTTTCAGGGTGGAATTGAGTTGCAAAAACATTATCCTTTTGAACAGAAGCAACGAATAGTTCATCGCCATATTGAGCAGTTGCTAAGACCCAATCCTTATTTTCCTCAATGTAACGTGCAGCATAAGAATGAACAAAGTAGTAAGTCTTATCTTCGTCAATATTGAAATCGACAGCTTGGCCAGCAGTTTGTTGATCAGGTTTAAGCTCTTTAGCTAATTGAGCGTGGTTCCAACCCATGTGAGGAACGGCCTTAGTGCTGTTGTCGAACTTAGCTGCTTTTCCAGGAATGACACCCAAACCAGGCTCGTCGCTTTCTTCAGAACCTTCAAAAAGTGTTTGCATGCCAACACAGATACCCATAAATGGTTTACCAGAGGCAATATATGCTTTTAAAGGATCGGCATATCCCTTGGTGCGCAAGGAACGCATGGCAAAACCAAAGTCACCAACACCAGGGAAAATAAGTTTCTACAAGACACGATCAGTTTTGAAAATAAGTAATACATTGTTTTGAATTTACCTCCGCAATGGCGATGTCAGAAGGGTCTTTAACGAATGTAATATCGTAACCCAAATGGTTAATAGCATTAACTAAACTACGAACATTACCTGCTCCATAATCGAGCATGTAAAGACCTGACATTTTTAATATTTTGTTTTACAGTAAAGAGAAAATAAAGCAAACACGAACAAAGTGCACTCCTTTGTATACTCGGGTTTTAGTGGCTTGGATGAGTCATTGAGCGGAGATAACGTTTAGGAACCTTCTCCACTGATTCATTATATGCTGCTCATAATATACCACAACAGTACGACAGTTATCGTGATGTGTTGTAATGAGTCATGCTCGTGCAATTAAACTTAATTGATCTTTCATTTGGATAACAAAACTGAGTTTAATTATAATCCGTTAAGTAATTTGGACTATCAACGCAGATTAGGATGAGTCTTTGAATTCTAAGGGAAACCTTGTCAAAGATAAGCATTAGAATTTAAACAGAAAACGGCTAGTATCAGCTTCCTGCTCTCATTTACAAATTTTGTGACATTTGAGTTTTTTTTTCATGACTTTGTTGAACCTCTTATTTGAAAAATAAAATTGATTTGAAATAACTTTCCTTATAGTAAGATCAGTAATTTTGTGGTTTGCTTACTACTCAGCATAAATGCTTTGTCTTTGAAGCTAACAACTAGAATCCCGCTTCATGCAACTAGTTTTACTTCATAGGGCACGTCATTAACCATCATCCAATACTCTTAAATCCCCGACCGTAGTCAGTTCAGGACAAAATGGACGATTTATGAGGGTAATTTAACGCATGTGTTTAGTTTATAGGGAATGTTTGCTTTATTTAAGTATACGCTTTTCTTAAAGACAGCCAATTTTTCCTAAGGGACAGCCAAAGTGCACGTAGTCGCAACGTAAGATCTGTGATTTGGATGTTCTGTAAACTTGGGAACAAGAATATACAATCAAAAACAATGTAACAAGTGCGAATAAATGTGTATTAAGCAATTTATATTTATTTTGACAATCTTATCATCACTCTTTCGCCTTTTAGCTCGTTTGATCTTAATCTTACGTAAATATATTAAGGTAAAGTCGAAACGAGACCCGTTTATAGTATTAGCTGTTTTGGTTTGCAAAACATGATATGTCACTTTACTTTTGCTCTCAAATAATAGACCTAGGAAAAAACTCGATAATCCAAAACTCCTAAATTTTTATATCGTGTGATATGTATTTGTATTAATATGATGGAAACTCAACACATCAGTATTGGTACCCTGGTATGTTAAGATAGTTAGAGCTGAACAAGGATGTCGGATAAAATACAGTAACTAAAAACCAAAAAGACGGAAAAAACGCGCTCTTATATCGAGAATATTATTATTCCAATAGCACTTCAGTAATGTTCATACTGGATGCTCTTATAAAATCTACCGTTAGCTAAAACCTCCTTATTGTATATACTTCTTATACTGTGGAACTACTATAACAAAGGAAATGCTGTAGTACGCATGTATCTCTTCGCTTGCGGAAATGCTAACCAAAATGACACGTGTGCGTCAATTGCAGCGTTTTGTAGTGTTGAAAGTATGGCAATTTTAAGTGTTCCTCTAAGTAGTTATGCCATAGTACACTATTTCGTAAAATTATGTATGATGTGTAATCTTCCTAATAGCTGACATACTATGTGGAATAATCATAAAGTTATATGACTTGAAAAAAAAATCTAAACTTTCTCACATAAACGTATTCCGTCGATAATATTAATATTTAAATGCGCAATAATTTATGTCCATCAAGGTATTTAGCTTGTTTAAATACAGACTTTAACATATGTCTATTAAACAGAACAGAAGAAAAAGTGAAGAGGCATATATACTACTTGATGCCACATAGTTTTTGTGTTTTTCTAACTTACAAATGTATTGTTTAACACCTCAAATAGACAATATAATAATGTAATATTTATATATTTACCTAATTTAACAAGGATGAATGGTTATTCCTTTTTGATGTTACCTTTTATTTTTGAAAATAGACTGTCTCATAACATTATATTAAAATAAACTTTACATGCTTATTAATCTTTTTTTATTTTATTTTTTTCTTAAATATCTACAATAAATCTGTCGCTAAACCAAAACATTCGGCGAAATAGACCCCTATATGATAAAAAAAGACACTTGTTTTTTATTTCTTTATAACTTACCGTGATCTTGTAGTTAGTAATGGTGTGTATCGTTCCTATTAGCGAATCAAATTAAGAGAAAAGTAATATTGTATTAGATCTCAGTTAATAAACTATGGATCATAACCAATACAGAATTGCTGTGAATGAATAAAAAAATACAAAGGATAAACATTTATTCAATTGAAATAGATAATTAAATGATTACTTTAGACACAGCTCCGTACAAGTATAAATACGATTACGTTTTATTTTAAAAGTTTATGTCGTCTCTGATATTTAATTTGGTCCCATTTGATATAACATCTACAATGTTTCAGCGCACACCTGTAAATCTTTCATATAACACAAACGTATAGGGGGAGTCAGGTAGTTATAACGCGTTATCGTGTTTTATTTGCCTCAATGTGTGTTAGTTTATATTTCCATTACACTTACTAATGAAGTTAGAATCATATAAAATGGCAAAACAACATCAACCAAACGTAATAGTAATATAGTTTACAAATTAGGAGTTGTATGTTTCACTGCTTCCAGACTCATCACAGGACATAACAATAGTAAGTGCTTTATTTTGATAATATTACGAATCAGCATCAAAAAGTGAAAAATTCGGTGTATGTATCATCATTCACAAATCAATTGTCATACTAGAAGAGGCAATACGTTAAAATTAGAAATGTGCGGATCCGCCACTTATCCTAGGAGCTGCTCTTTTCCCATTCATTGTTTGTGCCAAATTACTTTGATAATTTGTGGTATTTACTCTTGAAGCTAAATAAACTTGTCAAAAAAGTAGTCGATAGATATTTAAACGTACTTACGGTATAGTTCGGATACCATAAACTGTCGATGGTGTTTGTTTTGCTGATTTGGAAGGTAAGAATTCTTGGTAGAATTAAAAGAATACTGGTGATTAATAACATCCTCATTTAGGCTGTCTTCGTCACTCTGAGGGCTATAATTTTGCTGAACTATCTCCTCAAATGAAGAACAAACGGAGTCTCGCGATTGAGAGTCTAAAAGTTGAGGGTGGATAATCCAGTTATTTAAGTTCATAAACTCGTTAGGATATATATTTTGGGAGGGGGGAGGATAGCTGGATGTAGTGGGAGAACCAACAGATGTGATGTTGTTGTTATTGGATGCACTGTGACACATGATAGGAGTATTTTCTTGTTGCTGATATGAGTTTTGGATGTGTGAACTACAAGACCTTGTCTGCTCTTTCTGAAATAGGCATTGTGATATTAATCTTTTATTTTCAAGCTGTAGTTGCAAAATCTGATAACGCTGTCGTTCATCCCTTGCAATACTTTTCTTTACCCATTCAAGGGTCTTTTCAACTATTTGGCTTTTTGAAGGACGACGATAATTAAGTAGATTTGGAAGTAACTGCGCTAAGGATTGGAATTTTGTATTGAGACTCTCACGTCGGGCGCGCTCTAGAGCATTGTGTTCCGCACGACGTTCAGATTTACTCATATATCTGAAAAGAAGACTTAGATCTACATCATTATATCTTTGAAAATAAAGAATACATACTTTTTGTTGGACGCATCATCGGATAAGTTATTCTTGTATAATAGTGCTTGACCAGCTGGATCACTATCAGAGTAATATCGTTCCGTATCTGGCAATGACTCTACTAAGTCATTAGTGGTAAATGGGAACTGATCTGAATGTATAAAGTGATCATAATTTACAGTCGCTGCATGGTCATCTAGGTTTTGTTGAGTAGGAAACATGCTAGTGTGTAAATTTTCTCCCCCCTTTTTTTTTGTAAAAAATATAAACTGGATAAAAGGAACAAGAAAAAAATGTTTTTTTTACGTTTCTCTTTTTATACATAAATCGTATACAGGGCCGATCGCGTGTAATCTACTTTAAGGAAACGCACCGATGTTTACAACGGAGACCCAATTATAAGTGCATAGGATGATATTACTTTTCTTTCATGTTACTTTTCAATGGTAAGGTCGATAAATAGCTTCTTTTGACAATAATATGGATTGCTCTACCTGGATACGGTGCTTAGAAGAAAAAAAAAGGAATAAATTTGCATGACATTTATACATGTCTACTTTAGGCTCTTATTGCTTTTTTTCTTGCCTTTTTTTGAACACGTATTTTTTGATTCGTCATCTGTAAAAAAGGATATGAGCGGATATTACTAATAACGGATAGCTTTATAACATTAAAATAAAGATAGTTCCAAAAAAAAAAAAAAGATACCAAACATCCTTACTATGCTCAACAGAATACGCAATACACTGGAGTATGCTTAATAGAGTAATAACGTTTTTAACTCGCTATATTAATAAGAAATTTATTCTATTTTGTTTTAGTTAGACAGACGTTTTTTTCCTTATTATTTTTTTGTTTGTTTTTGCTTTTTTTTTTTTTTTTTTTGCTTTTTTTTTTTTTTTTTTTTTTTTTTTTTTTATTATTATTAATTCATGAAAGTTTCATTTGGGAATAAGGACCAAAAAGCTACGCTTGCACAAAGTGTGACAGAAGATTAATGTAATTATAGAGAGTCCAGTTAGATCTTTAGGTATTGTCGCCTAATAAACCTTATGACGATGATATCATTATCGAAATGCTGGGTATTCTAAAGCTGTTCCTGGAATTTTAAAATTATTTGTTATAAGTTTGTCTCGGCTACAATTATTAAAAATTGGATTCGAGACTCTCAGAATACTCCCAGAAATTTATTTTTGCTAAGAGTGACAATACGCGATATCTGTGTATTTGGGAACCGCTGTTTTTATACATACAATATACAAGAGGCAGTTCCTTTCGGGGCTTATCAATATAAAAATGACTCAAAATATTACCAGAATATTATTTTTTATATCGATTAACAGAACAATACGCAATCTTAATATAAAAATACAGTGTGAATAACTTGTAGGTCGTCATCTGATTGACACCTTATACGATGGATACTTAAATGGAAAGAAAAATATTACGGGATTTGAACATTAGTACCCATTTCAAAGTCTAGCTGATATTCAAAGGATATCTCAATACCAATAAACTTTAGAGGAGTATGCTTATCTCTTAACTTCGACACTTATCGATATTTACATTTATAGACGGTGTTTGCAACAGTCAACCCCCTCTCCCTTTTTTTTTTAAAAAAAAGGTCCATTGTCTCTGATTAGCAAATAACATGTAAACATATTTAATCACATTTGTTAGTTATGGCAGAAGCTATATCGTTTATCATTATCCATTCAAAACTTAAGGTATTAACATTGATTTTCGTTATTCTAAAACCTTCTTTTTAAAATTGTTACATGTCGTTGTGATGTATGAAAATAGCTTTAAAGTGAAACATTTTATCTACGAATGGCAATTACACGGATGAAAAATCAATCTCCCTTCCCCTCATTTTTCTCCTGTTTTTACATAAAAACGTAGGTTTATACAAATTTTACGCGTTAATTTTATGAAAGCCACATGTTTAGTGACAAATAAGCTACACTGTAGATATAGATTTAAGGTGATTCTTTCTACTGAAAATTAACTGATATTAATTTCTTAACATCTGGAGGTAAGTCATTGTACAACCTTACTTTACACAAGGTCTCGGGGGTGGAGGAGACCTTTGAGGGAAAGCATCTCCGTTTTTGAGATATCACACCTGCCTCCAAAAAAAGGATTGTCAAAATTAATCATACATGTTTGCAAGCATATTATTGGAATGCAATTCTTACTTTCTTCAATTTTTTTTCAATTATCAGTTAAAGAAAAATGACACTATACATGTAAAAGTGCATTAAATGCAGAACAGGCAGATCTCCACTATTAATTACAATAATTGTGCAACGTTATAAAACAAATATTTTAGATTTAAAATGATCAAACTCTTCCAGGAGATTGACGTAATCATCAGTTGTTGTTTGACAAACCTTAGAATTTTTAAGCAAGTTTTAGCATGTATAACAAGTTTTTAGGTTTATGCCGACTATAAACTTCACAAACAAGTTAAAATTTGCTTTGAGAAGTAGTTTCGTTTGCAATTTATAGTACTTATTTTTTTATAATAATTTTCTCGCCAACAATGTCAAATAATGCTTTAATTGTTAAAGATAGTAGACGTGAATATGTATCTTAAAGCAGTTCGTCTTCATAATTTAGTATGGACGTTTGTAAAAAAAAATGCTATTTAATTAATTATGTAACTACATTACTCAATCCTATTAACGTTAACAACGCTATATGTAGTCGCAACATCTATCATGTGAAATATACAGAAAGTTATGACAAAAATAAATCTGGGATCTACAAAACGTTCCTTCAGCTTTAGTGATTGTAGTATTAAATGGCGCGGCTTGTGCTATTAACTTAGCCATACCAAATATTAGTATTTGTAGCTGAAAGACGCTTATTTTGTATGTTGGTGTAACTGGGTCTATTGCTGAGCGGATTAAATATTAGAAAAAGCACTACAGATGGCTGTATTAGGTAATCGATGAAGTTTACAAATTGAAATTAGACATAGTTACTGGGTAATATCAATGTTAAATGCATATCTTTATATGTCATGGTTTGATCATCATTTGATTACAGTTTTGTCGGCACTTTATAGCATTTTGTTCCGTTAATTTGCAGTTAAATAAAAGGCTGGTAGCACATAGATTTTCTATTCATGACAAAAGTTTGAGTTTTAAAGGGTAAATGTTTTGGTTGAAATGATAGGTTTAAACTTTCTATGATCTTCGTATCCCCACATAGTTTGTGTTACATATCGCAGCAATGTTATCCAGGTACTTGAAAGTTATTGGTAATAATTTAACCGTTGTTATCCACTTTAGGACTTATTCATAGCACGTGTTTCCGAATTACAAATACATGCGTTTCCGAACTGCAAATAGCATCCTTAAAAAATTCTAGTTCTCTAAACGAGAAAGTGAACTGAGACAAACTTTGTCAAGGGGCTTTGAAGCACAAAGTATCACACACAAATCTTATTGCAGTGAAATAAAAAATAAACTTTAATTCATGCGTGATGTACAATATCCTTAATTCATTGATTAAGAGATTAAATTAAAATTGCAGTATTTTTTTAGAAAAATAAATGTACTAATGATCTAAGCTCTGGAATAATAATTTTTTAAAAAAAGAGAATAGTACACAGGTTCTTTCCGAGCTCATAAGTCATCTAACAGGTAGAGGTAGCCTCCATAGGTTTAATTGGTAGAATTGGAGTTTTAGCATCGGCTATTTCGCCGCTTGCTCCTTCCGATAATGGGGACATCGAACTCACAAATTTATCGTTTGTCAATTTACGAGCAAGCTGTCCCTTGGGCCTGTATGTATCAACTGAGCCAACGTCCACTATTATATGGTTAGATATTTGATTTAATAACATTAGCAACTGTATTTACCCTTATATAATTTTTCTTCGCATGAGAAAGCCTTGGGTTTGAGTTCAATAATAGTATGAAGAGGAATACGGGCATATGGTAACTGTTCATGGCTTAGTCCCATAAAATAAGCATACATACAACGAATAGTAGCTTGATGAGAGATAATCAAAATATTTTCGTGTCTTTCTAAATCCATTATAACAGGCTCTAATCTCAATACTAAATCTCTGTAACTCTACTCAAAGCGTATCAATTAATAGAGTCATATTTTTTTTTTTTTTTTTTTTGTGCGTACCTCCCCACCACGATAGCGGTAGTTAAATTTATCTTCATCTCTACGCGCAAAGTCGTCTGGGTACTTGATCTATTAGAGAACGAACTTTAGTTAAGGCTGTAATTTGATTTGGCCAAAAACCTACAGCGATCTCTTCATAAGTCATGCCATCACAAACCCCAGTATCGAGTTCATCTAAGGCTTTCCATTGTTTCTTTGGGAAATCCAAATGTCTCGCAGTTTGAATGGTACGAGTCATGGAGGAAGTCCAAACAGTCAAAGGCCGATCACCGATATTTTGTCTGACTAATTCCGGTAATTTTAATGCATACTGCTCACCTCTTGGTGATAGCCCAGCATCACCACCAATTCTGTCCTCTAAGTTGAAGAGAGATTCACCATGCTTTAAGAGGGTTAAATAATGATAGCAGTGACTTTAAAATGATACTTACTCGACTAAACCAAATTCTTTTTGGACGTGTGTGTAAATTCATCAGGTAATAAACGATTCTACTTTCTAAATAACCGCGGATCATGTTGATAATATATTGACTTCCAACATTGATTAATTTGATATAAGTCAGTTCTTGTTCTGTAACAGTTTCATAAGTTTCTTCGTAATGCTTGATCCGTTTCATAAAATCTTCGGTGGCAGCATTTGGATCGCGATTGCAATAGTCAGGCGAGGATAATTTGACATCTTTAATATTCGATAAGATAATATCCTCATCTTCACAAACTGATTCAATGAATAAAACTTGAATATTACGTGCTGTCAAAGCATTGTTGATCCAAGCTCTAGCCTTTTTTGATGAATTTGTAGCATCAAAGATCGCAACAGTACCATCCTCTTTTTCAAACCAATTGATCATATCACTTAATGCACAAGATGCTGCTTCGTGTCTTTTTTTGATGCCTTCTGCATTGTTGACATCAAAGAATGTATGTGGAAGATTTAATCCCGCCAATTTGCGACGATAATTACCAACACTAAATATTTGTGTCTTGATACCTAACCATGTCAAGTAACGACTCACTATTTTCTCGCGTGAGTATTTTATTACGTTAATTTATTCTTTATATTACCTTTATATGAGATATAAGTCTTTCCTCTTGCTGGTAAGCCTACCATCTACATAACGTGATGAGTTAAATATAAACCTTTTAAAGCTGGATCTGTGTCTTACCACACATGCAATGCGTAAATCTAGTTAAACAATATTAGACCCGTTTAAAAGTGACTATATTTGAAATGATAAACTTACTTGAAGAGCCATTCATATTTTTTTTTTTTTGTTACTATTAAAAGTGTGTGTGAAAGAAGAAAGGAAGTATGTTTCCCCACTATTATTTCAGCTTATTTCAGCTTAGTAAGAACTCCGCCTCTTTCCTATTTTTATGCTCACATTTTACAGTTGGGAAATTAAACAGGTCATCATCTAATTCAAATACGATTCGCTTATTTTGAAAATAAAGTTACTACTTCCAAGTAACTGGTAGTACTCAGTTACCGTCGTTGTGTTGCCCAAAGGAAAAAAAAATACTACTCCATATTTCCATATATGGTAATGCTGATTTAATTTTTACCTCTTAAACAAAACAATGGAGTTCATCTTACTCAAGTCATCAGCCTCTACTTTATGTAACCTTTGATGGCTTGATTAATCCCCATGGCGGTTTACGAGAGAAAAAAAAGCGGTAATTTAAATACAATTTCTACAAAAGGTCATCATTACATACATGTCAAAAAATCTCGCCTCTTCAATTATTTGATATGATGTATTCTGGTCTCAATATCTCTTTTTCTGGGAATGTATGGACTTTCCGGGTTTCAAAGTTTGCTTACATTAAAATTATCAAACTAGTGTATCTGTAAGATTAAACCCGGAACGAGTGCCTTCGAAATTCAATTGATAAAAGACAAGCCTCAAATATGTGAGGTATTTGAGTTTCACCGGAAGTCATTCCATTACGTAAGCTCAATACCCATCAATTAAAATGATCTAGGCTAAGAAAAAAACGCTTTTGATAATAATGCGCAAATAAGAACTCGCCTATAATTTATCAGGATCTTGTATTTTTTTTATTTAAAGGCATTTTTAGACAGACCAATTCTTGGTCTTCTCCTTCTATCCTCCAATGTATCTTTTTTGCTATCTATACCCTCTTTTTTCACATCAGTATCAAGGTAACCATATGAGGGAGGTACTGATTCTCTACCGATATCTGTTTATATTAAAATCAGAATTAGTTTTCTAAAAATACATGCCAACTCCAATGCCTTACCTAATTCACCTTCTTGGGACGTACCCAAAGAATTAGAGAAATATGTCTCGATTGTCTTGGGCGTCTTCAGTGTACTTTTAAGGGGTTTATGTTCCAGTCGGTTAAGCTTAGTTGCTTCTTGTGATTGAACTAGACGAGTTGAAGATGATTCTTTGTGTTTTCCTTTCTCTTTCTTTTCATCTTTATTGAGTTTCTGTAGTTTTGTAGCAGGCTTGGTCTGAGAAGAGGATTCGGTATCACTGTTACACTGTGGGTACTGCTTGCGACTACTACTAACATATGATTCTATTGACTTCGTTTCAGTACTTGCATCAAACAACAGATTTTCGAAAAATCTGTCCTGTGAATCGGAAGACTTGTGTGGTGGAGAGTGGTGTTGAAAGATCTCAGCGTCATTAACAGGACTGAGAAGAAGATTTGGCGAACTGGTTTTTGAAGTATTTTCTTCGGCATCTTCGTAACGAGAAGGATTTGTCGGGCTGGAGGTTTCTGTATTCGCTTGGTTCTCATTGGAGTTATATGCTTCTGGTATATTGACATCGACTTGAGAGTCGTTGGAGGTTGATGGTTGAAAGTCACTGTTATAAGCGTATGGTGCTACCTTACGCGAATTAGACAGATTTCTGACCTCGTTTTCGTGTAACATATTTTCTTGCATATTGTATTGCGAATTGTCTGACTGTGAATCGTATTGAATTGTTGCTTGTGAATCAGTATCACTGTTATTGTCGCGGAATGTTTTATACGGCTCAGGTGCAGCTTCAGGGTAAAAATCCTCTAGTGGTGAGCAGAAGATGTCTGGACCTGGTGACGACAATGAATCTGCTGGGGAAGATTCGTTGCGCGGTGTACGGTATGCTTCTGATGCATCTTCTGGTTCAGAAGATAATGATAGTGATAAATATTCATCATTGGCCTGAATTGAATACTCTTCTAATTGTGGGCCTGTTTGGTCGATGATTTCAGGTAACGAACAGTCTGAATTATCGTCGGCAAAACTTTCTTCATCTTTAATCACTGTAGATAATTCGACATCCTGTGGGGTATTTCTTTGCACTGGTCTAATTGGGGATACCCACGGCGGTAATAGGTCGTCTGGAGCATCAACTACGTTTTCGTATCTTTGACCGGACGCCATATGTACCCATTTTTCAATCATGGTCTGGGTGAGAGTTTTCGAAGGCGAGGATTCTCTTGTTTTCTATTTTAAATCTTGTTAAGTACTGCATACTATTATGTTGACAAATAAAAGCCTTACTGGCTTATGACTCGAGCTTTCCGAAACTGGTTAAAAAAACACGTTAACAGTGATTTTTTGTAACTTCTTTATTTTTTTATGTTTACTAGCTGAACGACTTCGATCTAATCGACTAAAAAACGACATTGCGCTTGGTTGCCTTCGTGGTGGAACTTCGCTTACCACGATCGGTCTATTGGGATCATCTTGCATTTTTTTTTTTTGGACAAAGTGAAGAAAAGAATATTAAACGTACGGAGGTTCAACAACAAATTTAGTAGAGCCGCTCTCAGGGTGTCCTTAGGGATGATGTCATATTTTTGCTTCTTTGGCTGTCATCTTTTGGACAATGTCTGCACCTACGTCTTTTTTCTTGTCTTATTATTTGGTAATTCATCAATGAAAAGAGGTTTTTACAGAAGAAAACAGTAGATTTATAGTCTATAGGTTGTGAATCTGCAGTCTCATATAATAACTGAATATTCTACGAAACCTGACAATGATGTCCTACATAAAATTTGATAACAAAACGAGCATATGTTACATAGAAAAAATAAAAAATGGCACTTTATTTGTATTGCTTATTTCTATTTGTATTGCTTATTTCTATTTGTATTGCTTATTTCTATCTGTATGGCAAACATGAAGTTTCTTTGCCCACCCTTCATTATTTAATTTTTAAAAATAAGTCAAGATCTTGAATTATCCATCGTATATACCAACTCGGTTATGTGTATAATGATTCCATATAGACATATCTAGATGTAAAAAAAAGTATTGTTTAGCATTGTTTAGCATTTGCTAGCAGTATGATAGTCTCGTTTTTTGACGATTAAATGAGCGGGTATGAAATACCATGATGGCTAATAAAAGTACATCATTGTAAAAGATAGAACCAAAGGAGCAACGAAAGGACCGACCTTAAAAAAAGAATGACAGACATTGTAAGATATAATTAACAAGGACTTGGTCTAATAATAAAAAATCTGAAACATAATTTACTTCAGATGTTATATTATCAATTAAAAAAAGGGTAGGCGATTATTCGCATCAGTCATTTACATGCCTTTACAAAAGTTAAACAGCATTTAGCTTTAAGTTTTTGGCTATGCCATACAAGGTACTAAGAATTGGATTTAATGCAGACGGCCGTCAGCCACTAAATTGTTAATTCAACTGGCAAAATACCCCAATGATGGTTTAATTATCATGTAGGAAAATAATACCGGGCTAGTGGTACAAAAACACCCTTTGGTAAAATCATAATGCAGATAGTTAAAATAGATTAATGTGCCACAAAGCTTAATGATACGAAGAATGACATAAGAAATTAGGCTATTCTTATAGAATTTATTTTACTTGTACAAAGTTTGAAAAGAGAAACCTTAGTTGAAAGAAATGTATTCACCGCCGTGAATCTTGGCAGAGACAACAATGCGAGAAGCAGGGTTCTCTTCCTTGTAGTAACCAGTCTTGAGAGTAGGTCTGAACTTAGTGACATGTACATCCTCAGGATTGGGAGCAGAAACGGATGATGTTTCACCAAAAAGATTAAACAAAGTGAAGTCTCCCTTAAATTTATCAGCCGGCTAAATATGGGATGATTAATAAATCGCATCATAATATTCTGTTCAAATACTTACAATATCAACACTGGCAGGACCGAAAGTGGAAGATGCAGTAATGTTAACATTCTCTCCAGTAGGTTCAATATTGACCTTGGCAGCGCCACGAACAACACCAGCAGCAAAAGTTTCACTAGGTTGGTAAGTACCCATAACGACGCCGTTAACGACGCCAAGAAGAAGTTTCTTGGCTTTCAAACCCTATAAATATTTGTTAATACAAGTTTTAATCCCGTTTGAAATTTTCACTTTACATCAAAGATAATGGCACCACGACCGAGGCCGGCCTTAACAGTTCCGAACTCCATTCCATCGAGTCCAGAGCCACCTTCAATACGTTGAGCAGACTTGATGTGAAGTTGGACATCCTCAAAATAGTCAATGTTGGAGGGAAATTCAACATCAACATTGTAGACAAGACAGTTTTCTTGCTTATGATCTTCCTTATCACCATCCTTATGACTTTTGTGGATATGAGCATGTTCACCTTCAGTACCATCTTGAGGAGGGTCGTCATGAGGAGGTTCAGTAGGAGGAAGGGCTCCCTTGAAGTGGCCGCGCTCAATTTGAACAGCGTACTGACCTTCATGATCGAAGGCAGACAACTTGACTTCCTTCTTGAGATCTTCGCGACCAGTATAAAGAGTAACAGTAACCTTGACATCAGTGACAGATTTGTCAGTTGACTTGGAAAGACGAACATGTCCACCACGGGAAAAGTAGCCATTCAAGAAGACACCTGTACGTTGGAATTCTTCGGGAGAGAAATTGAAGACGGTGGATGTGGCTTCAAGCTTCTTTACATTACAGAAAGGCTTATGAGGGTGCTTCTTGTGGTTCTTCTTCTTCTTGTGACCTTCCGTAACTATATTTGTTGGTTAGTTCATTTTGTGTTTGAATAAAATAGTCATAATTACCAAGAGCTTTTTCAGAAGCAGGACTAGAGTTTTCATCAGTCCATTCGTTTTCCATCAAGGCCCCGGCAGGTTTGTCATGGGACTTCTTTCCTTCATGATGCTTATGCTTATGCTCTTTATGGTGATCTTTGACATGACCACCATGATGAGGAGGAACGGAAGCAGATTCATGGTGAGGATCGAAATCATCCACCCACATATTTGAGGGAGGAGGAGGAGGAGTAGGATCGTCATGATTCTTCTTTCCCTTATGATGCTTGTGGTGCTTGTTTTTATGCTCTTTATGTTTAATATGATGAGGTGGAGGTCCTTCTAAACCGTTTAAATGTTCAAAATCAGGACGTCCTTGATGGTGATGGGGGACACCGAAAGTTGATTTTAAGTCAGCCATATGTTCCTTCAATTCATTATATTGTTCAAGGTGCTTCAAGGCACATGGTTCACGATCTTCGTATTGCTATAATTATAAAAAAAAAAAAGAAGGTTTAATATGACATCACATTTCATGTACGTCTATAGAATATTTACAGCCAATGCGTCACCGGCGAAGACAGAATCCTGTTTCAGAAAACAAATAGGCGCAGCTTTAGTTTTATGTTTCTTGTATATCAATAATTTTTAAATCTTACTTCAGACATATAATTGCTGGTACAAATATGTGTCAAACCCAGAAGAGCAATAGCACCACCAATTAACAAAAATCTAACATTCTTGCCTATATTTTGCTCATTAGTAACAATACAAAAAAATGAATGGGAATGGAAGTTACGTTTTTTAGCGTTGGCTGTAGCTGTAGGATCAGTTTCTTCATAAGCAGGAAGTGCTGCTGCTTCGACGTCACTGGTTGGGACAGCAACGTATTCTTTCTTGTTCGATTTTTCCATTTTTATAATAAAGAAGAAAAAGAAAAAAGCAAAGAAGATAATTGTAAAAACGGGATTATATATTGGAAGAGATCAATGCCAAGATATCCGGGACTTGAATTTTTATTACACGAAGGGGAGTGCCATGGATGCGGATTCATCCACCCAATCAAACCCGAGACGATTATTTGCGGTTAGGCAAATTCTTGATTTGAGGGCAAGGGTTTTGAGTCTTTTGGACACAATTGATCATACCGATTTGAACTTTCTTTTTATCGATTTTTCAAGGCCGCGCCGCAGCTTGAGTTTAAACGAATACATCTGCTGACTATCAATATACATTTCTTTTTCTGGAAAATCGATTTATCTATTTATTGCTCAAACTGTCCTAATTGATGTTATTGTTTGTTCATGTAGATTCTAATATGGACCGTAGTTTTGATATCCCTTTTTTCATAATACAAATAATTAAGGCGCAAAGATTAAAAATTAACATGGAGGATAAGAATGTTGCACAATTTAGGAAATTGTGAATCACAGTATGTATAAAAATACATGTCGCATATATACATGGCTGCCGGCAATAATACAAGCCGTTCAGATATATTATATATACAAATTGGCCATGTTTTTGGTCCGAAGTTGATTTGCGGAACAAAGTTCTGGAGTATAGTGAAAGTGGCGAGCTCATGCATATATTGTCACAAACGAAGCAAATATAAATCCCTGTAACTTTGTTTTTGCTAACGATAACGAACCATATATAGGTTTAAAAAGGTGTCTGCTGTGAATTTTAATTACAAGATGTAAAACTTAAAAATTGAAAAGCTCCTTTTATAGACTACCAGATTATATCTTGCAGAGGAGGATATGCGTGTGCGATCTTACTATATACAACACCGTATATGTAACTCTTAAAAGTTTTATTTTCAAACCTCACTCAATGATTATGATATTGTCACATCGGGTCAAGTGACTTATCAATATTGTCACTAGAAGCATACTATATAAAAGCAGGCATATGAAGAAAAATATTTTTAAATTAATTAGCAACAATAAAATGACTGATCCATCTCCAAATTCTCTACAAATTAATGAAATCCCTGAAACATTCGACACAATGATTGGATGGGGTTGTTTCGGTAAAGGGGAATCTTTAATTCAAAATCAGTTTACCTTAACAAAGTTCGGTGATGACTCCGTTGATATGGATATTATTTGTTGCGGTATTTGCGGTACCGATATACATTGTATTGACTCAGGATGGAGGCCTTCCGATTACCCTTTTGTTGGAGGTCATGAAATCATTGGCCGTGTCACCCGTATTGGTAAAAATGTCACACATCTTAAAGTAGGCGATCGTGCTGGTGTTGGATGTCAATCTGCGTCTTGTAAGAAATGCTCGAATTGTCAAGATAGCAAAGAGAATCTGTGTGAGGATAATGTTGTTTGGACGTTCAATGATTGCTGGACAAATGGAGATAGTACTTATGGTGGGTTTGCTAATAAATGGCGAGGTGAAAAAGAATTTGCTGTGAAAATTCCTGAACAGTTGTCATCTGTTGATGCTTCGTCCATATTGTGCGCGGGTATAACCACTTACGTTTCGTTAAAGCGTTATAATGTTGGTCCTAACAGCAAAGTGGCTGTTCTTGGTCTCGGTGGTCTTGGCCATTTTGGTGTACAATGGGCAAAAGCGATGGGTGCTACTGTGGTCGCCTATGGAACTTCTGGTGAAAAACTCGAAGACGCAAAATCTCTTGGTTGTAATGATTATATTACTGCATATGATTCTGAAAATGCAGAGACTCATCTTAATACGTTTACACATATCTTGGCTACAAAGATCCTTAATGAACACTGGGACATGTATTTTCAAATGCTCAAAAAGAATGGAATATTTATACTTTGTGATATTCCAGAGAATAATTTAGCTGATATTAACGCATTTAACATGGCTGCTAAACAAATAACTATTGCATCTTCTTTTATCGGCTCTCCAAAGGACATTGATGAAGCGCTTGCGTTTGCTACTCAGCATGATATTCGCACTTGGGCGAATGAATTTCCCATGGCTAAAGTAAATGAGGCTATTGAATTTGTTCGACAGGGAAAGCCTAAATATCGGGTTGTTCTCATGAATTAGGCCCATTATATTAACACTAGTACCCAACTGCAATCAAAAAACATTTAGATGAAAATACAATAAATTTATCCTTTCTAATAATTTTTGATGTGTTAAAATACTGATAGTATGTCATTTGTGATTGCACTCAATACGGAAGCCGGCAGGGCGATGAGGGGCTCATTATATGGATATTATTCTAAAAAACCGATTCATCAATTAGATGTTGATAGTGAACGGGCTTTAATATTAAAATGGTCTGATAGTTAAATATTGCAATGTTATTTGTCTGTCCGAAAAATATAAGGTAGTAGGAATATGCAGCGTTTGTAAGTGTAACCCTGAGCTTTGTTTTGCCAGTGTAGTTGAGATTGAATTTTTTTTTTCTCTCTTTTTCATTTCATTGTCTCAAACATGAGTTCAAATAAGTTGAGAATTCTGTGCTTGCATGGCTACACACAGAATGCAACCATGTTTCGTAAAAAGACAGCAGTAATGCGCAAAAGTGTCGAAGACATTGCTGAATTCGGTAGATTACTGGACTGAATGTAAGGAGAAGGATATTAAACTTTTTCGTTTACTTAGTTTATATCACTGCACCTCATCATATTGCACCAGCTACATTAACCACAACCGCTGAACGTGAAGAAGCTGCCAAGGAAGAGGTATCAGAAGGTAGTTTGCAGCTGTCGAAGATGCCTCGAATTAATATTTTTGTTTAGAACATGCACCTTTTGGCTGGTGGTACTCACCCAAATACAAACCTGTTAGACCAGATGGTTATTTTGTTGGTTATAAAGAAACTGTTGAATATGTTAGGGATGTATTAAAGAAACAGGTAAACATTGAGACCAATTTGTATCTAAGATAAATGCTTACGTAAGCAACTAGGGACCCTTTGATGGTATTCTTGGGTTTTCACAAGGCGCTTGCTTTGCAGCTCTGCTTACCGAAATGCTGGAAAATCATGAGCTCGATCACCCACCTTTTAAATTCTCGATTATTGTGGCGGGATTCAAACCTTCAATGCAAGAAGCAACAAATATGATGCTGAGAAAGGACAAAAAAGTCAAAACACCTAGTTTGCACTTTATTGGAGATTTGGATACATTGGTTTTGCCAGAGAACATGATTTCGCTAGCAGAAACTTTTGAAAAGGCCAAAATATTTCGTCATACAGGAGGGTACGACATACTTTTTTTTTTCTTTTTGGCTTAGCCTTTTGATTTGAATTTTCTAAACATTTTTTATACTAGACATTATTTGCCATCCAATCCAGCCAGTCGTAAGGAATTCCAAGCTTTCATTGCACAGTTTAACCAATGAACTGTCTACGATAAACAGTCACACAAGGCTTTGATTAAAAAAAATTTTTTTTTGCACACTCTTTGTCAAAAGACATTTTTTTGGTTGTTGTGCTGCTATTAAACAAAGTTTTCTTTGGTGCTCCGATAAACTCTTGGGAATTTTTTATTTTGTAAACGAGAGACTCCGGTTACTTTTATACACAACCATAACGACTATACACTCATAAGGAAAGGGAAGCTTCAAACACAGGAAAGTCTCAAACACACCAATTTCAAGTCCTTCCTTTTTTCTTTGTCTTTTTATTTTTGAATCTTTTATTTTTTACCCTTACGATTAAAATTCTCTTCATTGTAAGTATTTTGACATTTAACTCCTACTCTTTGTTACTAAACTATAACTAAAATAGTAAAAAAAAATAAAATAAAAAAAATGCAACAATTCACACCTTACTTTCCCGGTTACGAAACCTCGAGTCAACAACAACAACAACAACAACAGACTCAAGATCAGCAACAACAGGCTTTGGCCATAAGTGGTCCTAACCTTGCCATTTATTCTCCTGCTGCCATGCAACCTTTGTCTGTCTTGGCTGCCGCTCAAAGAAAGGAACAACAACAACAACAACAACAACACCAGCAACACCAGCAGGTCGCTTTGCCTTCTCCTTCTACCATGACAGACATCGGTGCTCACGGTAAGCCCAAGAGAAAGCAAGTTAAGAATGCATGTGGTAAAGTAAAAGAAAACAAATAGAAAAAGTGATAAATGTTTCTGATATATGAACTTTTTTTCTATAGTCAATTGTCAAAAGGCCTGTAAGAAATGTGATATTGGTAGACCCTGTCAAAGATGTATTAAGTATGGATTAACCGAAACTTGCGTTAACTCTGTTCGTAAGGAACGCAAGAAGGGCGTTAAGCGTGGTCCTTACAAGAAGAGAATTAAGTCTGGTAAGTTTTAAAAAATAAATAAATGGTAGATTGTCCCATATTAACAGTAACTTAGGTGGAGATAGCGGTACTTCTTCAGGTGCCTCTACGCCTAACATGGCCTCTCCCATGATTAATGCCAACCTATATGCTCAAAACACCGCTGTTCGTGCTAATGCTTTGCCAATTCATTATCAGCCATTCCCTACCCAAGGTTACCACAACCCTTATGCCTATGACAACAACAATCAAATGATGCCTCAATCCTACATGGTTCCTGCTGCGATTCAACAAATGTATCCTACTGGTAACCCTGTTTTGTCCTATCAAGCTGCTATGAACATGATCTCTCCCCAACAACAACAACAACAACAGCAGCAGCAGCAACAGCAGCATCAGCAGCAACAACAACAACAACAGCAGCAGCAGCAGCAACAACAACAACAACAACAGCAGCATCAGCAACAACAACAACAACAGCAGCAACAACAACAACAACAACAGCAACAGCAACAACAACAGCAACAACAGCAACATCAACAGCAGCAAGCTGTTAATGGTACTTATAGACTTCAGGAACAAATGCAACAACAACAACAATCTCCTAACCCCGCCAATAATAACACTAATAATAATAGCACTACATCCACCCCAATTCTTACCGCTACTTCGATTGTTCCCACTATCACTAATGATGCTACCACTAAAGTGGATGATGATGATGACGAGGGATCGAAGTTGACCATTTTATCTCAACTTTGTAGCGCTGTACTTGATCGTAATGATACACCCAAGGATAACGAGGAAATTAAGACTGAAGACACCCATCAGAACACACCTCCTCCTAGTCGTCCTCATTCCCGTGAAACCTCTCATGACACCAGCAATAACAATGAGGTGAACATCAACTCTGGTGTGCCCAATTTTGGTAACGACTCACCCCATACATACGTCAACGGCCACTTGGCTCATCGTGGTACTGTCATGAACAATATTTCGTATGGTACACCTGGTTCTTCTCCCGCCGACTCTCCCGTCGATCCTCTTAATTTTAACAAGGTGAACGAGAACGGCTGGGCTCAACAAGAACAACAACAACAATTCCAACAAGAGCATAACCAATCCTAACTAGACAAAAAAAAAAAAAAAAAAAAAAAAAAAAAAAAACTCTTTCTTTATATGTGTACATACCAAAAAGATGTACTTTTTCTTTTCCATCTTTTTCACTCCATTTTTTTTTTCTTTTCTTTTTAAATATATACTTTTATGTACTGCATTTTCCAAAGATTTTTAGTCGTATTTTGGCTAATTTTTTGGGATGAAGTCATGTTTTCTTTGGTAAATTGGAGTACGTAAATAAAGTTATCTTTTGTATTAGTCAATGGCATCCTGAAAAACAACTATAAAACAAAAGTACGATGAGATAATGGTTCAGGACAAGCATCATTAATTAGTTTACAATATCAATGCCAGTGATTCTTTTTACATGCATCCCATTCAAATTACCATCAGTAATAGGTATCTACAAAAAATTATAAGCCTATCTTTGAAATAGACTATATATAAAGAGGACCCAAACAGCGTATTGAAACATAACCTAAAGAGCCCATTGTTATTTATGGTTCTGTTTGAGCGTCGATTTCAAGGTAAGGCCTATCAAATACTATACCAATGGCCACGGAACTAATTGACTAACAAATTCTATCTTAGATTAGGTATCTAACTGCTAAATATCAATCGTCTGATATTAAAGTATTCCATTCATCAATGTATTCTATAGATAGCTGTACTATCATTAAGTTAACTAGGCGTCTTTATCCGACTTAATAAATTAAATTGAATTTCAGGCATGATTAAACAATAATAATTTTATTAAACTAAAGTGGGTGTATTCATTAAACCGCTTAATGAGATTACGCAAAGTCTAAAAGGTAAATCCAATAGACATACGAATATCACGACTGGAAGCACCAATACCTATAGCAAATTCACCAGCCGGAATAACCCAAGTGCTAGTAGAGACATCCCAAATACTAAGCTCAGTTTTTCGAAGGTCGAATTCAACAGTTGCGTTTTGACCTTTCTGTAAAAATATTTTTTCAAACCCACGGAGCTGTTGAGGAGGCGAATTAGCGCTCTTGGGGAAAGAAAGATATGCCTGTACAATTTCCGCGCCATCGTATGTACCACAATTGCGGACATTGATGGATGCTCTCACAATGGCATCAGAAACTATTTTTTTGGCATCATCATTGTAAAACACTCTGGTTTTCACTTTCAAATCATCATAATCAAAAGAGGTGTAAGACAGTCCATAGCCAAAAGGGAATAAAGGTTCAATACCCGCATGGTCAAACCACTTGTAACCCATGAGCAACCTTTCGCTGTATTCAACCACTTGGTCCAAATCAATATCCACGTTGTAGTCTTCTTCCCTTTTAGCAATAGTATAAGGAAGTCTACCGGATGGGTTTACCTTGCCTGTGACAATATCAGCAAGCGAATGACCAGACACTTGTCCAGGAAGTCCAGGCCACAAAACTGCCTTGATGTTAGGATGATCAATCCAAGGCATTAGAACAGGACCAACCGAATGTATAACTACAATTGTATTACTATTTGCATCTGCAACAGCCTTAATCTTGAAAAAGTGAAGAAGAAAAAAGTTAATTGTTTTATAGAAGGTCATACAAATGATTTAAGCTTACCAAATTATCACCGTTTTGCCACAATGAAAGGTTTTTGCGGTCTCCGTATATACCAAGAAGTCCCTCACCAGAGTCTGCATTAGAGAAAACAAAAGCAAAATCAGCGTCTTTGGCTATTTCTGCCGCTTGATGAAGATCCCAATCATTCAATGTGGACTTAATTTTAGCGTCCCCAAAAACTTCTCTTAAGCCTTGTAAAGGATCGATCAAGTAAGGAAAATCAGCAGTTCCAGATCCCCAACCTTGAGCAAGTGTACCGTTACTACAATAGTTTAAAAAACATGTATTGATACCATTAGGAGGAGGTCCAGCATCTGAGCCTATAACAGCAATACTCTTCACTTGACTTGGAACAATGGGAAGGGTGAAATTTAAATTCTTAAGCAAAACATTAGAAGCAGCGCCCATTTCACGAACCAATATTCTGTGGTTCTCTTGAACATTGACGAAGGGAGAATTGCGTTGATCAAAAGACAGCTGGGTTTGAGGAAAATTTTCGTCCTGATGCATTTTATACCAAGATGCTACAATGCGCATTGCCATATCAGTTGCACGAGATTCAGATACGTCCTTCTGAATGACAGCATCTGTCAAATTTTTTCCAAAATAAGAATCGCTCGATCCAGGTTTATCTATAGAGGTGGGTAATGTTATATCACCAGGCATAGTCATATCGAGACCCCCGTTTGCAGCCTGAACGGTAGAATGTGTTGCCCACCAATCTGATACCACAAATCCTTTAAACCCAAGCTCTCCTTTTAACACCGTATTTAAAAGGTAATCATTTTCGCAAGCATGTATACCGCTAATTTTGTTAAATGAGCACATAACAGATCCCACGCCTGCTTCTACAGAACGTGCAAAAGGCCAAAGATGAATTTCATGCAAGGTTCTAGCATCGATTTCTGATGAGCTCGTCATCCGATTTAATTCTTGATCGTTCAAGATATAATGTTTAACATTAGCAATAACACCGTGAGCTTGAACCCCTTTAATGGATTCAGCAGCTACAATACCAGCAAGATACGGATCTTCACCACTCCCTTCCCATGCTCTTCCTGATTTGGGACTACGCATCATGTTTACAGCAGGACCTAGTTGGACATGAATCCCTTTCCCACGAAACTCCTTTCCCAGATAATCAGCACGAGCTCGTATTGCCATCTTGTCAAAAGAAGCAGCAGCATTGATTCCAGCAACACCCGAAGTGACATTATTAGCACCTCGAACACCCAAGGGACCATCTTGTAAGCAGAGTGATGGGAAATGAGGAGAACTAATAGGGTATGTGTTACCGCCACATGGACCATTAGCCCAGCCCCTACCTGTGGTGATAGCAACTTTTTGATCTAGTGACATCTGATCCACAAGTAATGCTGCTTTTATGTAAGCTTCATCCCAAGAAAGCACATTGGCATGAACTACTGCAGTATAGAATAAGATAGATATAAAGAAATAGGAATACATATGCACTACTCTTTTTTTCTTCTTTTATAAATGCTGCTTTCCCTGAACAAAATTTACGTTCTTTATATACGTTTTTTATGTGGCAAAGCTGGTTTAGGGTTAAAGTTAGAAAAAAATGTAGATCTCCAACGTATGCAAACAAAAGAAGTGACAAATGAAGAAGAAAAAAAACTTCTTAACAACTCATCTTGTGAACAAAAAAAAAAACGACATCACTGCAAGGAGCCGTTGGAATGATTTTGGAAAAAATCTATTGCATTGTTAAACCAAATTGATAATCAACTTTTAGGTTGTGACAATAACCATTTTTTTATGCAACATGTGAATATATCTTTATTGATCACCTGGATTTTCACATAATATACACTTAAATAATTGAAATCATTGCAGATCTATTATTGCTTCGCCTTTCGTGCAGCAGAAACTTGAATTAATTCGTATACACTGAATGATTATTCCTTTAGCTACGCCTTAAAAGTCCTCTCTCCTATTAAATATGAAGGTGTTCATAGTAGCAGTAATGTCTCTCCTAATGGCCATCCTAAAATCATACTTAAGGTTTAATGAATTTTGTAAGGCTTATGACCCTTTTCTTTTTAAAAAGACACCCTGATATATTATTGCAGAATGCCAACTTTGTTGTTTTTGTTGTTTTAAATTTTAGATATACACAGTCCACCCAATTTAATTTCCTTGACGTATGTCGCACTCAAGACTCCTCACCAAGAAATGTCATCCTTAATACAGAAGGGGCGATAGATTTTGTCCATTTTAGAAAAATAAATGGCGCTAGCTAAATACAGCATTGGCCGTTAGTTGTCGTATTTTGGCCAAGAAACGATTATTCGAAAGACAACAAATGGCCAATCTTTTTTTTTTTTTTTTTTTTTTTTTTTTTTTTTATTAGATATACCTTCTAATATATCGAAACGAACAACGCCTCTATTTGCTTGCAATGTATCACAGTTAACTGTCAGTGATATATCAATAAAAGTGGATGTATCAGCGGATTGTTTCATTTTTACAACAAGATACGGCTACTTGCAGCTTAACAGACCTATGCATATATCACAGAAATACATATATATATTTATTTCGATAACATGACATTCCAGAACCTTTAAGCCCGTGTTACATATTATTTCCTGTCCCAGATTATTCATTCCACACTAATAAATGGTCCCCACGACAAGGGACAGTTCCCATACCACCTTCAAAAAAAGCGGTTGGTTACACATGCCTCGGTGTTAAGGATGCGTCAAAATAGAAAACCGTGTTCCCTTTGGCACCCTAAAAATAAAAAAAGTATAGGGGTAGCGTTATCTAGTATACCAACAGCAGCGAAAGCTGACTGTGAGTATTGTTATTTTCCTTAAAGGGTAAAAGGAGATCGCCAATCTTCCCAGTGTCATATGAGATAATTGGGGGTGTGCCTGACACTATTATCTACTAACCCGATTCATTCAGGTCACTAAAAAAAAACAACGAATGATTCTTGTGTAAATAGTCTTTCAAGAAAGAAAGAAACAAAGGATTTTAATAAAGCTCTAGACTAACGCACACGCCACACTTACACTAAAAGGACATGTTATTCCTGATATAAATAAAGATTCAGGTCATTGAGAGGATAAAGTTACCACTATTGATCGTTATAAGATTAGATAAGAAATAACTTACCATTTTTTGCTGAGCATTTAGTAATATGACAATTTTAGTTCTTTTTTATCAATGCCCATAGTTTTGTATCCGTATCTTATGAAAGACTCTCTTCAGCAAATTTTTATTCGGGCTCATTGCCTTTAGGCTGGATTCTTCGTAAAAAAACAGAAGATAATGCTTCTCATGTCTTTCGAAGACTTGCCGTCGAGAAGTATCTAACAGTACTTAAAGTCACCTTTAATAAGAGAATCAACTAAGAGCTCATCTGCCAAGAGAGCTTCACATTGATCTTTGGAGCTAGCCTGGGTGCAGGCCTACCTCAACGAAGCCGACTTGCAAAGGCTCATCATCGGGTTTAATGTCCTGTTTTCACATAAAGTATCAAAGGTTTTCAATCACATTTAGATCGGGATATTGCGCAGAACAGCGCGCAATTCCTTTCCACCACATCATATATATATATATATATATACCAGTATAACAGGAAGCCTCGTCTTCTTAAAATATGAAACCATGACTATGCTCCTGCATTGAATTATAAAAGAAAGTAGCCCGATAATTAACATCCCCAGACATAAGACAATTTCTTTTGGCGAGCCTCTCAGAGAAACTCTTTAGCCTCCCCATCGTTATCCCTCTGCATAACGCAACTCATCCAACTCAAACTGCTTTCTTGCAAACTTCGTTTGTCCGTTTCATTTCGACATCTACCTATTACTTTCATTTTATTTTATTACGAGCGGACTAAAAAGGTGTCACAGTACTTTGAACCTCTTATGGTAAATGATTACCTGATTATCCTTCCTTTCAACTTTAATAACCCTCCCCATGACGACATTCTGCTTTTGGTTTAAATGACTACCGCCAGACAATGAGTTCGAGAACGCGTTCTTCTCTTTTAATCATTGTTTTTTAGGTCGTCCTGGGCGTGCTTTATGAGTTGTTTGGCCTTCTTTCTGGTATTGTTTCAATATGCGACGGACGGTGGTGTTACTAAGTCCAAGGTCTCTTGCTATCTGGGCTGGTGTACAATCAGGATGCATGGCCATGCCACAAATCAGTCCTCGCGTGAAATCGTCAACATGTTTCTTAGTAGTTTTAAAAGGCGGCATTTATTTTATCTAATTCGATAAATGGAGTAAAGACGAAAAAAAAAGTTTTTTATTGTGTTTGGGGGGGGGGGGTTAACTCTCAGAAGACACAGATGGATGACTTATGTAAGTATATTGGTATTGGCATCTTTTACGCCGTTCATTGTAATATTTGTGGTGTATTAATGCCCCCAGCGATTTTCAATCTTAACCTTGCCACTGAATACCTCAATCAATTAGGCTATTTTTTATTTCTTCTAGTAATAGTTAATTTGGAGTTCTAGGCAGACAAGACTCATCGCCGAATGTACACTTGCTGTCTTTATACTTTTCTAACTTTCCATAACGTGTTACATGCCGTTGTCTCTGTTCGGAAAAAGCATGTTAGAGATCTCGTGATACAAGTCTTGATCTACTGCTTTCATTTATATATTGAGTAATCTAAAATTATGATACCGTTACCATATGATTTTATGCTGAAAAGCTTATATCAGTGCTCTGGGGAATGAACAGAATGAGCTAAAGTTAATGTTCTTTGGCAGTTGAAAAACTTATTTAACGTTACATATGTATGGTATTTTTTATATGTTATTAAATTTCCTAAATACCGTAATTTTGTTTGGGATCCCATTAAGCTTTTTTGCACTACGTATTACATACACACGCCAAAAAAAAAGCGGAAATGTCTGTCCTCGCAAAGATGTACAAGTGGGGGTGCTCCGTCTCACTCTAACGTTCCCATGACAAATTCTTTCTTATCTCAATCTATTTTTCATCCTATCCCCTCCCAAAAAAAAAAGGCACTAGATCGACACATCTTTTATAGTAAATGAAAAAAGAAGTTTCTTTTTTTTGTGTACAAAAGAATGATTAAATGCAAAAGAGCCATTTGGGGTTGCAACGACTAAAAAGTTAAACAATAAAACTTTAAAAAAGGAGGGTTGTACAAGGCCATACCAAATCCCGCATTGTCCTTACTTCTTACCACCTCTCATGATTATATAATCATATTTCCAGTTTACACTGGTCCTGTATACCTATCTCCGTCATCCTTTTTTTTATATCTATATAGTAAACTATAACATCATATATACATAGTGTATGAAATAGGAGGGCAGGAAGTGTCAGGTTCACTAACATTTGTTTGTTGTTCGATTTGCCTGCTACCTTTGCAAAAAAAAGTCGCACGAAAACGCCCAGAGTTGAAACAGTTCATCTCTTTCGAAAAGAAAACTGTGGGGAAAAAGATGAAGGGGAGGGGGGCAAATGACGAGGTTAAGGGGGTGTGGCTTTTTGTTTAGCATGACTATTTACAACGTAATATTATGTGATTTCCAATGCAAAATGACTCTTGAAGGGTGGGTAATAATTTTAATGTATCATTTTTATTTATATAGAGTGGGTATCACAAACGAGAAAAAAAAGTGACAAGAGCTGCATTTATGTATGCATCCCAAGGCGAGACCGTAAGTAGCCTATTTTTTATTGCTGAGCGCGTGTTTTGTTAAATGACTTGTGTCCAATGCGCAACATTCTAAATAAATAAATAAATAAAAAACTGGGGTAAGTGATTTTTCATTGGATGTTTCGAATCTATGGGGGAGCAGAGGTTTATTTGTAATCTCTAATAAAGATGTTGCTTTATGGACAGCAAGCATCTTTCGATCATGTTATTGAAACCCGTTACTAAAATCACCAAAGAAAAAGAATAGCTGTGTCTGGCACTCACTGCTAAATACAAAAAAGAAATCATGGATGAAGCTAGTACCCTTTTTTTTCATTCTCATCCATGGCTTGTTTTACTAGGAATGTACCAATGTGTTCAGGTTACAAACAGAATCGAGGAATTGGGAAATTTGAATGCCTTTTTTGTTTCCTTAAAAGAAGTGCATGTCATGAGGTGCACCCCCCCCCCATTCTGTAGTACAAAAGATAATGTAGATGGTCACTAGCCAATCAGATGGTGTCGTATTGTTACATCAAAAAAGAGGTAAGGTGGTCTTTACCTTGGGTGGATGAATGGCAATCAGCTACCCAGGTCTGTATCGCATGTGCGTCTTTCTTTTCTAGTCCGCCTATAATAATAATCCTTAGTGTTTTACAAATGTTTGTATACGAGGATGGGCCTGAGCGATTTTAGAATAGAAACTTAAAAAAATGATTGACAGAGAGCTTTCTGTTTTTGTCCTGCCATTGTCACAATTAATCATGCCTTGTACACAGCTTTCAATCATTGTATACAATACAATTGGTAAGTTGTGTTTGTATAAGAAAAAAAAACCGATATTGTATTTATGGTTGTCCTGCATGCGCTTCTCACTTCCCGAGATCAATTTAATAATGCAGGAGGTCGATGTGAAGCAAGATGAACATAGTTCCACTGACGCGCCAATTGTATACATTGCTCATTCCATTGATTTCTCTACAGCCCACAATATCTACGAGCAATCACTTCCAAAGGGTGTTGAGAGAATGTTCCAAATTGCTGAAGACCAGAGTGACAGTTGCAGTATTATCAAATGTCTGTCGAAGCAAAAAAAAACTGAGGGGAATTGAACACTTTACAATCATTCAAACGCATGAATGTATTCCTGATAGCTGCTCTGGAAAAAATCTAGGCGAGTATATAAAGTATTAACGTAACGGCTTATGGAATTTAAAGGGGATGTTCTTTTATGAATTGTCAAAGATCAATTAATCATATTGTAACCAGCGAACAGACGAAATTTACCAGCCGCACTGAATATGGTAACGTTATCTTTTTTTGTGTTAATTGATCCCAACCTTGTACAGAGTCACTGGGGGTATTATTCTTAACAGTATGTTCGGCTTTATGAACTATTCGGGGGAGGAGGGCGTTTGTAGTTCCTGGATAAATAATGTGATACACCATAAAAGCATAAGCCCTTCTTTGGCAAAAGGTCGTTAAGTTTTTTTCTCTCTCTCATTGGACATGAAGAATTGAATGAAGGGTTTTTTTTTTTCTTTTAAAAAACTGTAGGCAAGCTAAAAAGGAGAATAACATGCCAAACTGGATTTGTGTGCCAACACACCTATTTTTTTGTGCCACTTTTTTTCGGAGAGAGTGTCCATATGATGGATGGGGGGGTGAACAGTGGGTTGCATTTTTGGCTGCTTTTGGCAATGTGAGAAAAAAAAAAAAAGGACGGGTATTCATTAAAGAAAACGGATAATTGCACGCCTTTTCCAAATACAGAATACTTCTCTGCATCACATTACTCTCTCTCTTTTTATTTTTTTTCTTTCTTTTTCTTTCTCACCCTCTCTCTCTCTTTCTTCTTTTTTTATAACTTTTTATCAATTGTTCTTGTACGCTTTTGTTCTTTCAAAGGTAACAACAGACATAGTGAACCGTTTTCTTTTCCTTTTTTTTTACTCATGATTCATCATTAGCCATGTCTGAACAAAATTTATTATACAACAACCTGTTCAAAAATAATGGCTACACGTTTGAATTCCCCATTGTATCAGCAGCGCCCCCGCAAAGACAGGTACGAACTTCGATACATTGGTGACAAACTTTTTTTTTTTTAACCCCGTTAATAGGTTGCAACGAAACCGATTTATACTACGACAGCAACAACATCACCTTATTATTTACCACCTATCACACCCGCTAATACGAACATGACGTTCTCTTCTTTAATGCACCAACAGAAACACTGGAATAACGAAGCCTCACAAGTAACGAAAAAAATACTAAACGTTCTTTACACAAAGATACACGGGAATTTATGAACTTTTTTTGAAAAAATAGATGAAAGAGCCAGAAGAACAAGCACCGACCCATATCGTCTCTCCAGAAGCAATTCGAGAAGCGCTAAAAGAAGAAAAAGAAGAAGCCCTCGGTCATTGTCAAAAACCTTTCTCTCAATATACTTCTTTCCATGCATTAAAACAACGTCGGTTTTCGGACCATTCTCCACCGAGTTTTTCGATCCCTTTCAGTCCGGTACCCAATTACAATCACGATGAAGAGGACGAAGAAGAGGAAGAGGAGGAGGAAGAACCTGAATCTCCCTTTCCAATTCATCATCACCATCAACAGCAGGCAGACGATAGCAAAAAACTACTAGCAGGCGAGAAACTAAAAAGGCCTCCCAATGCCTACCTGTTATTTAACAGAGATATGCGTCGTAAATTACTAAAAGCCTCTCCCAAAATGACCGTGGCCGAAATCAGCAAAGAAGTTGGAGACTGGTGGAAAGCCCTGCCCGACGTAAAATATTATAAACGCACTATCTACAATAGAATCAAAACACAACTAACACGATATCCCCTTCAAAAAAAAAAAAAAAAAAAAAATAGGACAAAAGAGACTATTATGTGCGCGAGGCTTCGATACTAAAGCAAGAACATTTAAAAAAGTATCCAGATTTTATTTATACCCGGAGGTCTAAAGCCGAATTAGCAGAAGCGAAAAAGACCTCAAAACTCGGTAGAAAATCCAAACCTATTGTGCAAATCATGACGACTGAAGAAGATGAATTAATACAGCCTACCATTGATCTGATCCTATGCGCAACGACCACCACCACTACGACAGCAACAACATCTAGCAAGAAAAGACCCAGAAAAGCCATTGCACCAGGCGGTCAAAGAGACCCTCGCGGTCGTAAAAAGAAGCGCCATAAGCACCCTTTTGCTCCCAAACATCCCATGTCTGCTTACCTCTACTATTTGGCCTCTGTCTACCCCAAAGTCTCGCTCGAGTTTCCAGGCTCGACGGTAGGTCCCATCAGTAAATCGATCTCCAAGACATGGCATGCCATGACTGTGGAAGAACGGTTGCCATGGATACAAAAAGCCGATTCGGACAAGGCTCGTTATGCAAGAGAAATGCAAGTGTACATGGCCAATAATAATCAAGAACAGTTACAAAAGGAACAATTGTTACTACAGCAACAACAACAGTTACAACAAGACATGGATGCACAACAAACATTGCAGCTTCAATTACAGCAGTTACTCTCTGAAGAGGAAGAAACGGATGATGACGAACATGTCGTGAACATGGTATAAATAATAATACATGATTGCATGATGATTGTAATTGTCACACCGCACCCAGTCTTTTTTTTTTTTTCTGCCCTTTACTTTTTTTTAATTACATTCTTTTTTTTTTTTTTTTTTTTTTGTTGTAATATCTAATTATTCTCACCCAACTATAAAAATAAAATTTTACCACCTTTTCCTCCTCCCTCTCCCACACATACTTTTTCTTCTTTGCCCAAGTTGTACCCCATACTTTATTCCGTTTTATTTAAAAAACAAGAACCTGTAACAAAAGTCATGGAAGAATTACCTCGTAATTTACTTTTAAACATTCCTTTAAAAGCACCTGACAAGTTAACATGGTCTCGTTCTTTACTCGACTACATTACAAAAAGTTATGCCGAAGACGCCAACAAATACAATGTCGACTGTGCTACACTGGATGCAATGAGAACCCTTTCTTTATACCAACCCACCACAAGTCCGTTTGCTCTCGAAGACATGTCCATGTGAGTACACAATTGAGCAAACAAAACTTTATTTTTTTTCTCCATGTCGTCTGATCATAAACATTGTCCAGTTACTTCAATCAACTGACATTTCTGGGATCTCGGTTTCCTCTTGACGTAACGCTTTACTTTTTTTTATATCATTAATCTATCTACTGTCCACTAACTAACACAATATTCGCACTTTTTTTTATTACTTGTAGGTGAATCTGGATATTGGGTGGTTTCCTCTCTTTCAACAGCAAGATCAACCACCAGGTACAAAAACAAATTACAAGCACGTGAAATACAAACATTAAAAAAAAAATGGATTCCTCTTTCTCTTGATATAGAAATAATTCGTAATTTAAACTACGAGAAGGCATGTGTGCTGTACAGAATCGCAGGCCTTTACAGTGACCTTGGATGCAGTCAAAATTGGGTATCCACCGAAGGCATCCGTAAAGCCTGTCAATACTTTCAGGTATCCTACAACACTTGCCTATTTCTCTCTCACACACATACGATGATTTAACTTTTTCTTCTCCTACACACACAGAATGCGGCAGGATGCCTGAATTACATAAAGACCGAATTTGTACCTGAATTTCGAGCCAATCCTCCGCCCGATTTCATCATGCTGGATTCTCTGATCGCATTAATGATGGCGCAAGCTCACGAATGCATCTGGCAGAAAGCAGTCATGGAGCACATGAAACATGGCACAGTCGCTCGACTGGCTATCCGTGTATCTGATTTCTACGAGCAATTCTTGTCCAGTACACTCATACCCGACGCCTGGCAACGCTACGGACACACCAAATCGAACTATTTTAAAGCCTACGCGCAGTACCAAAAGGCCAACGAAGCCATCTCCAACGGCCGCTATGGCGAAGAAATTGCCCGTTTACATCTCGCCACCAGCAGCAACTGTTTCGCCTTACAGGCTTCCACCCAGACTGACCTCATTGCCCCGACTTTTATTGAGGGTATGCATCAATTACAACATGCCATCGAACGCGATCTTTTGCGAGCTGAAAAGGATAACGATGTGGTGTACATGGAATCCATCCCCGATGAATTGGCTCCTATTTTACGCTCAGATATGGTCAAACCCATCTTGCCCCAGTTTGTTCTCAACCCGAATTACTGGTTGACCTTGGCCGATCGTCCTGACAATGAATTGTTTATTAAACGACCGTTGTTTGAAACCCTTGTGCCCTTTGCTGTGCATCAAGCCGCCAGTGTTTATTCTGATAAAAAAGATTATATTGTCAAAGTCGAGATTATTGCCAAGCACCAAGAGCTCACCTCCGAGTGTCAAGAGTAAGCATGAGAAGGAAAAAGAGAGAGAGAGAGAGATGTAAATTTAACAGTTTTCCCTTCATACCTCATTCAGAGTACTGGATGATTTGTGTTTGCCTTATGCGCTGGATATTGTAGACACATTACCAAAAAAGCTGGTTGAATACGCTGAAGAAGTACAACACGAAGGCGGTATTCAATCTTTGCACGACATGCTTCAAAAGATCCAGACGATGTCACGCAAATCCACGCTTTTACTTAGCGATGGATTCAACGCGCTGGAAGAAGAGAATGAGCAAGACGTCTTCTTCAGCCGAAAGTTTGGTAAACTCTGGACACGGCCCAGTTCACGATCGTTGACGCACCAGTTGCTGACGGTGGGTACGCAATACAATGATACTGTGCAGGCAGCACAAAAGGCGGATCGTATTGTGCAATCAAAAGTGACGAATTACGGTAAAGCGATTGCGATGCTTTCGCGGCCCACGTCTGAAATCCTGGACCATCTGCCTTGTTTACAGCCTGAGGAGGAACATGTGCCATTTATTCAGGAATGTCTGACAAAATTGCGAGCCCAACTGGCCTTACTGGATGAGGAAAAGGAGGCACGCCATCGGTTGGTGGATGACGCCAAAGCGATGGCCGAAAAAGATGATATCTCCACCGCCCTTGTGAAAAAGGCCAATGAATTAACCAGAGGTTCGCCCATCATCAAATTGGAGCCTGAGCAGTTTTCTGATATCTTTGGTGAACATTTATCCGGATATAAAAAGTTTCAGGATGAAATGCGAATGCATACCTCCAAACAAGATGATCTATTACATCATATCCAGGATTTGTTTGGCCAATTCTCCTTTGTCGTGTCCAATAAAACGGTTTTAAACAAGAGAGAAAAGGCCGTGACCAATCTGGAAGGCGCCTTTACCAAGTTCAAAGAAATTAGAACCAATCTGGTGGAAGGCATCAAGGTAAACAAAAAAAAAACTATTTAAACATGTTGTAACTAACACAATTTCTAGTTTTATTCCCACTATACAGACACTCTGAATCAATTCAAAGATGACTGTATTGATTTTACCATGGCCAGAAGGTTGGAAGCAACTGAGCTGGCTAGAGATACCACCAGTCCAGGCAGATTTTTATTGTTGAAGAAATAAATTTCCTTTTAAAGTAAATTATTACCAAAACGTCATCCCGGACAACAAAAAGCTCATGTGTATATATTATTTTCCTTATCGTCCCTTCTATAAAAACTAGCATTTCTCAAGCTTTTTTTTGCTTTTCTTCTTCTTTTAAACTATTTCTTTTTTCCTCCTTACAAAAATGAAATTTTTATCCTTGTCTTTATTGTCCGTGTCTGCACTTTCCGCCTTTGTTCAAGCCGGCCCATTAGCTGCCATGGACCAACTGCGCATGTTCACTTCTTCTGAACCTGAACTTCGTCTTATTCAATACGGGTAAAACCTTTATTTTCATGCATTAATTTTTTCATTTTTACTTATCAAAATCTTCCTAGTGAGGACACGCCTCCCAAGTGGATGACGGAATCTGATAAGGAAGCTTTATTCCGTGCTGGTGTTAAATACATGGATATCACAGACTTTCCTCATCCTCCCGTCACTAGCCTCAGCACTGCCTGGACTCCATGTAAGTTTTGTTTCATTTAGCAACCCAAATTATTTTCTCACACACACACACACACACATTTAGATATTCCCACCAAGGCAGAGTTCCAAGATGAGGTCACACCTTTCATTGGTAATCTCACCACAGATACCATGAAGGAGGTATTGACTGAATTAACAAGTTTCCGTAACCGTTATTATAAATCTTCTTATGGCGCCAAATCATGTCGTTGGTTGATCCAGCAAATCAGAGACGTCGCTGACGGCTTTGATCATGTGTCTGTCACCGAATTCGAGCATTCCGTAAGTTCGCTTTGTTTATTTTTGCCTACATTTCTGTTTTATAACCTTAAACCTTGTAGTGGGATCAATTCTCCATTGTCGCTCGCTTCGAAGGTTCCAACAAGGACCTCAAGAATGAATTGGTAATTGTCGGTGCACATCAAGATTCTGTGAATATGTGGTTGCCTAGCTTTGGCCGCTCTCCCGGTGCCGATGTAAGTTAAATTCAAATGTATAGTGGGAAGATGTAGAAGAACTCATCAAGTACATGTATGATAGGATGATGGCAGTGGCACCGTGACCATTTTCGAAGCATTCCGTAGTTTGGTTCATAACGGATTCCAACCCGAAAGACCTGTCGAATTCCATTGGTATAGTGGCGAGGAGGCAGGTTTATTGGGCAGTCAGGCGGTTTCCAATGCCTACAAGGAAGAAGGCAAGCATGTGGTTGCTATGTTACAAAACGATATGACAGGCTATATCGGCGCCAACGGAGAGGTGATTGGCATTGTTACTGACCATGTAGATGAAAAGCTGACCGACTTCCTCAAGAACTTGGTGGATAATTATGCGGATATCCCTTACACTTTAACCAAATGTGGTTATGCCTGTAGTGATCATGCTTCATGGCGTAAAGTCGGTTTCCCATCCGCCTTCACCATCGAAAGTGCCTTTGATGATTCCAATCATTTCATTCATACCACCGGTGATACTATCGATAAGCTCTCCTTTGATCACATGAAGGAGTTCTCCAAGGTTGCCATTGGTTTTGCTGTTGAATTGTCCCACGTCCGCGATTAAATTTTTTTTTTATCATTATTATTCCCTTTCCTTTTTTTGTTGAAATAAAAAAATGTTGAATCCACAAGAAACGATCCAATTGTCAAAAGCTTTATCTAAAGTGTTGAGACACAGCGCCGTAGACCAGCAACTTGACATTTCTCCTGACGGCTACGTTGCTGTTGCCGATTTGGTATATATTTAAAAAGATAAAAAAATTAATCATGTCTGACATGAGAAAAAAAAAAAAAAAAAAAAAAAAAACTCAATGTCAAAATGGAGAATAGCTGGCACGTCCGAGATTCCAAGAGTTTTCGTTGCAAGACCTTCAGCATGTGGTGGAGACGAATAACAAGAAACGATACGAGCTGACGTTACGGGACGATGTGTACTATATCCGAGCGACGCAAGGGCATTCGATCAAAACGGTGACGCACCAGGACTTGCTGGAGGAGGTCACGCACTTGACGACACCAGTGATTCATGGCACGACGCAGAAGGCATGGGCTTCCATCAAAGTGCAAGGATTATCTACCATGAGACGAAACCATATTCATTTCGCCACTGGGTTACCCGATGATCCCACCGTTTCAAGTGGGATACGAAAGACAAGTGATGTCTTTATTTATATCCGTCTGCAAGAGGCTCAAAAAGGTAAAAAAGCGGTTTTATATGTGTTTTGAGATTCTTCTTTTTTAATATCATTGTGGCGTTAGATGGGATTGTGTTTTATCGATCCAAGAATAATGTGATTTTATCAAGTGGTTTGAATGGCTTTGTATCACCAAAGTATTTTGAAAAAGTACATGACAATCAGGGTCAAGATTTAGTCTAACAAAAAGGGAAAATGAGAGATACTCAACTATTGCACTCTAAAAGAAATACAGTTAAAACAAATGTAACAGCGCAACAAATAAGTAAAGACCTGTATTTTTAAAGCATTAAAGAAGCTACAAAGCTTGGTATCGATATTGTAACTACCATGTTTTCAATTATAGTTTTTTCTTTTAGTTGATCCAGGTAGATTTAAAAATTAAGACTTAAAAAATACAAAAAACTATACTTGATATACCTTTTTATATATCTTTATGCTTTCTATTTATTACTTGTTGCCTATTAGCACGTATATAAAATATGGTCATATTATTTAAATAAGCAGCTATGGATTGAGGAATATGTCCTCAATACTAAACTACCCAGGTCAGATCTTGGAGGTTAAAAACATTTTTGAAAATTAAGAAGATAAAAAAATAAGTATCCGTATAGTTTGACGAGGGAAATCATAACCAAGATGCCAGGGTTGAATCAAGAGAAGGAGCTCTAGGTGTAATCTGATCATGGATTAAACAATCGAGTTCATATAGAACTGACAGATTGCGGCCAGCGGATAGGCGATGCAACATATTTTGCGCAAGCTAGGTTCTCTTCTAAGAGGGCGTGGTCTATTTGGAGGAAAGAAAGGGGAAGGATTATAGATGGAGTGTACTCATATGGCTGGAGGACTGAATATGTAAAAAACAACCAGACAGACCCAGAATCATATAGTTATACAACGAAAACAAACTACAAACTTCAACCATCACATATCAATTTTCAATGTTCAATACGCTCTTCAAGCAAAAAAGTCTCTAGCAAAGCGTTTCTATGTGGCAGGTCGAGTCTTGAAAAACAAGAACACAACCTGAATCACATCATAGCTATTCGGGAGATCTAAAAATACCAATTCGATAGCATATGTAAAAATTTCATCTATTGACTCGTATCAGTGTAAGGCACTGATCTGGTACGAAGGCATAGTCATCGTGTGAGATAATAGAACGTTGACACGTATTACCAGTGTTTCCAGGAGCGACGGGACTCTGTAGTATAAAACGCTCAATATAATGGGCATATTATTTTAAAGTATTACAGAATTCAATATATTCATATTTACCAGTTAATTAGATTACAAGATAGAAATTAGGCTGAGTGTAACTTTACAAGGTAGAGACAAGGTAGAAAATAAGCAGAATGTACCTTTACAAGGTAGAGACAAGGTAGAAATTAAGCAGAGTGTACCTTTACAAGGTAGAGACAAGGTAGAAAATAAGAAGCGTGTACCTTTACAAGGTAGAGACAAGGTAGAAAATAAGCAGAGTGTACCTCTACAAGGTAGAGACAAGGTAGAAAATAAGCAGAGTGTAACTTTACAAGGTAGAGACAAGGTAGAAATTCGGCTGTAGGCCCACTTATAAGGTAGATGACAAGATAGTTAGAAATTTGTCCGGCAGCTCACTTACAGGGTAGATGACAAGATAGAAATTATGCTGTAAACTCACTTACAAGGTGGGTGACAAGGTAGAAATTAAGCTGTGGGTCCACTTACAAGGTAAATAACCAATTGTTTTTGGGTTTACCGAAAAAAGCACTGCGCTTTTAAGTCAAATATACCACTTACCATTCCCGTATAGTGCGTCAGAATAGGACTTTAATTAACTTCATTTATATCTTTTAAGCAACAACTACTTGATGATCTCTGTCTCTCTGGGTTTGATTACTTTATGTTGAATTTTTTTCACTTCAAGATGTACTTAACTAAAAAAAAACCACGAAGGCAAGAAAATAGATTAGCATTATTATTTTTTAAGATCTGATATTAAATAATCAAACATTCTCTATGCATATACTTACTTCATGTAATAGACTTTTGCCTGAAATTGAATTCACTTGTAAACGAAAAGAATTGTATCCTTTATATGTTTTAAATATTAAATAGTGCATCACACGAAAAAAGTGGGTTAACAAAGATGTTAAGACTGATACATGCTCTGATTACAGTTACCCGCAAGATTTACGATTATAAAAAACTCCTTTAGTGATCTAAATGTCTGACAAGTAGATACGAGAAGTACCCAAAGCCTATAGTGATAACTACAATGATAGAGCGGATTCAACAGCTACAAAAAAAAATCAAAAAATCAAAACATCACCATTTTTTTTTGCGTGGGAGTTGTACTCTGTAGATTTTTAGTTTGGTTAAAATGAGCTTAGAAAAAAAAGAGAAAGAGAAGGGTGGGGGGATATATATATAATGATGAATAGTAAAATAGCGATAGAAAAAAAAAAAAGTTGAAAAAAAAAAAATTTGAAAAAAAAAGAGGAAAAAAAAAAAGAGAGAGATGGGGGTAAAAGAAAATATATACAGTAGTTGATAAAAAGAGTGAGAGAGTGCATTAATTTCGTACTTTTGTTCGATAAGATTCAATAGCCGTGAGTGGATCTTCCATGGTTGGACCATGATAGCTCTGCTGTTGAGGCGTGTAAATCACTTCATGGGGTGTTGGTGCGTAATTAGATCTTGGTTGCACATTCTAATTTAAACTTTTTACATTAGTTTCATTTTTCCCTTCCCGCCCTAAATTCTACCTTATTACCTTGTACGATGTAGATCTTGGTATGATGGGTCGATTATATTCATTCGCAGCAGCAGCTGCAGCTGCAGAAACGTACGGATTATAATCCGTCGTCGGTGTTGGCTGTTGTGAGGGTGTAGCGGGTGGTAATACTGCTGTTGTTGTCGCTGCTGCTGCTGTTGCTGTCGCCGTGGTACCTGGATTACTAGGATCCACATAATAGCTCGTGGTAGTCGGATAATTCAATTGCACATGAGGTTGATACACATTGTTGGTCGTAGGCGTTGTAGAAGGTGTAGCATAATAATAGGAAGAATTCTTTACTGCTAAATCAAGTCCTCCTGTCTGAGGTAAAGACGATGTACGATGACTGGCTCGTGTATTTGCAGAGGGTACGGGTGCTACATTTACCTGTTGTTGCTGTTGCTGTTGCTGTTGCTGCTGCTGCTGCTGTTGTTGTTGTTGTTGTTGCTGAGAGTAATTTCTGGAGAATGCTCCATTACTCACAGGTGTTGAAAACGGTGTGGGTGTTTGTTGTGTACGAGGTGGTTGGACTTGCTTTTGATAAGGTGCATATCCATTTGTTTCCGTAATCACTGCAGGTCTTCGATTTGGACCGGTAGAATAGCGATGCTGTTGTTGAAGAGTAGAAGGAGATGAATCATAGAGAGGTGCAGACGGCGTCGTCTGAACATTATGATAGACTGGATGTGTAGGGATTCTTAAAGGCACTCTAGTCAAGGGACCGTTAAAATTAGGTTGAATAGGAAACTGTTGCTGTGCCTTGGAAAAGAGATAAAAGTTATGCGATGCAACATGCTGCTGCTGATGTTGTTGATGTTGTTGTTGCATAGCAGGTTGTAACCACTGTTGATGCTGATGTTGCTGTTGATGTTGATGTAAATGTTGCTGTTGATGTTGCTGTTGATGTTGCTGCTGGGTGTTGGGACCGACGGATAAAGCCATGGTCTCCATTAATTTCTGTCGTTGTATTTCGACAGGCACACCCATTAATTGACTTCTGAAACCAAACAAGGCGGTTCTCCATCGTTCGTATTCTTCCTTTTGAATGGATAGCTTAAATCTTAGCACATCCAGAAACTCTAGTTCCATAATATTCAGATCAATGACTTTCATGCCAGACACTTCCGACCATGTTTTATTGGTGAATGTATTATCATCCAGAAACTTGTTGGCTACAGAAAAAGTGGGAGGGGTTTAATATAACATTTTTTTTTTTTTTTTTAGCCAGTGGATGTTTTACCTAACATGAGTGCCACTGTGAATAATCTGTACTCGGAACCATCGGCACCTTGTATGTTGGGATTATTTTGTAATAGCATGGCAATGTATTTCAGGGAGAGAAGAACGACGGATTCGGATAATTGGGTTGCACTGAGTATTTGTCGACAAAACTTTTTAAAGGCTGCACTCGTCATATTAGCCATATCTGCTGTAACTCTGGTCTGTTCCAAATTACTATCTCTGGTCAGGACACCTTCCACTTTGGAGCAGCTGTGTAAGTCCATGACCGATTGTCTTCTGGCATGCCACATCAGGTACACCATCGTGGACGAAAACTCTGCTATTTCTGTAATGCTCAGGTTGATGTTGGGTTTTCCATCTGTCGCACTGGGTAACGGTTCTTTTCGTTGTTGTCCAAGCACAACAGGATGTGGCTGCAATCTATGTTGATATGTTGGTACTGCTTGCTGCTGCTGCTGCTGTTGCTGTTGTTGTTGTTGTTGCTGGTAAACAGCATTGTCAAGGACTGGATAAGAATACATCTTTTTTAATACATGAGAAAAGAAAAAAAAAAAAAAAAAAAAAACTGAGTTTGATAAAAACCATATCATCATCATCATCATCGCTCCCAAAAACAGTCTCCCCTCTCTCTCTTTCTCCCCCCAAGTACACATTTGCTCCCCCCAAGTTTTTTTTTCTTAAGCGTGACGCCTTTTTCTTTTTTTTCTTGAAAGCCACCTTTTTTTAAAAAAAGAGCATATTTTTTTTTTTTTTTAGTTGAAGGCAACTTTCTTACTTTTTTCATAAAATACGATGGCTCCCAAAAAGAAGACACCCGCTCCTAAAAAGGAAAGCAAAGCACAAAAGACACAACCCGTTCAAAAGAAGTCTTTAAAGCGTCGTGCTGTGGAACAAGAAGAAGTAGAGAGCGACCATGAGGATTTTGGAAAGGTTGACATTGACATGGGATCGTCTGACGAAGAAGACTTCGTACCCAGTGACAACGAGGACGAAGCAGAAGCTTTCCCCGAAATTACTCTCAGTGACGATGACGAGGAAGACTTCCAAGCTGATAGTGAAGACGTGGAAGACGACAACGACGACGAAATGGAGGTTGATTCCGACGAAGAACTCAATCGCGAACTTGCAGCAGAGGAAGAAGAGGAATCTGACGACGACAACGAAGAAGAAGAGCAAGAAGCTGGAGAGGAACTTGAAGTAGAGGAAACAGACAAGGACATTGATTTCAAAATGTAAGTTTAAAAAAGAAACTTGATAAAAATCGCGCGCGCGCTTATATGGACTTAAATCATTGTTGCTAGGCCTCTTCCTTACCGTGAACGTTACGCCAAGGAAAGATTACCCGATATTGAAGGTAATTACGACAGTGATAGTTCAACCGAGGAAACCGAAAACACCATTGGAAATGTACCTCTTGAGTGGTACAACGATTTACCCCATATTGGTTACGATATTGACGGTAAAAAGATCTTGAAACCTGCCACAGGTGATGAACTTGACAAGTTCTTGGCTACTATGGAAGATCCCAACTCTTGGAAGACAGTCAAGAGTGATGTTGAAGGCAAAGATATGGTGCTTGATGATAGAGAATTGGATATTATTCAACGTCTTCAAAAGGGTATCATTCCTGATTCCACCTATAACCCCTATGAGCCTACGGTGGAATGGTTCACCTCAAAGACTGAAGTCATGCCATTGACCGCTCGTCCTGAACCCAAGAGTAGATTTGTTCCTTCCAAGTGGGAAGCCAAGAAGATTATGAAGATTGTGCGTGCTATTCGTCAAGGTCGCATCGTTCCTCGTAAGCCTAAGGATGAAAAGCCTCGTTTCTACAACCTCTGGGGTGATGAAGACACTCCTCGCGATGAACATATCATGCACATTGCTGCTCCCAAGATGAAGTTACCTCAACATGATGAAAGTTATAACCCTCCTGCTGAATATCTTCCTGATGAAGACGAGATTAAGGAATGGAATGAAATGGATGAAGAGGATAGACCCAAGAACTATATCCCCAAGAAATTCAACAGTTTACGTCACGTACCTGCCTATGATCAATTCATGCAAGAAAGATTCCATCGTTGTCTTGATCTTTACTTGGCTCCTCGTGTTCGTAAGAACAGATTGAATATTGACCCTGAGTCTTTGGTTCCTAAGTTACCTAGCCCCAAGGATCTTCGTCCTTTCCCTACACATCAATCTATCTCCTACGAAGGTCACACCGCTCGTATTCGTGCTCTTTCCATCCACCCTAACGGTCTCTATGCCATCTCTGGCTCAGACGATAACACCTGTCGTCTTTGGGAAATCTTGACCGGTCGTTGTCTTACCATGTGGAAGTTCGATGGCATTATTCATGCTCTTGGTTGGTGTCCTAACCCCGACGTATGGCTCTTTGCCATCTCTGTGGGCCATGGTGAGGTTCACTTGATCTCTCCCCCCAAGCTCTGTTCCGCTGAACAAGCCATGAACACGGATCAATTCACAAAGTCTGGCTTTGCTATGCCAAAGGAAGACGGTAAGCAAGCCGTGACCTGGATTAGAGCAAGTGAGGCTGATGAGGAGAAATATGGTTACAAGGTCCGTATTCAACACACACAAGCCGTGAAGCAAGTGACATGGCATCGTAAGGGTGATTACCTCGCTACTGTCTCTCCCGATGCAAAGAATCTTGCGGTTCTCATCCATCAAATCACAAAACATCAAACCCAAACACCCTTCAAACGTCTCAAGGGTCTTGTACAAAAGGTTGCTTTCCATCCTATCAAGCCTATTTTCTTTGTCGCCGTAAGTTTTTAAAAAAAAAAATATGTCATAGAGTTATTTATTAAGACTAACCCTTATTTATGCATGTAGACCCAAATTTATGTCCGTGTCTATGACTTGATGCAACAACAATTAATCAAAACATTACAAACCAGTGTGAAATGGGTCTCGAGTATCGATATTCATCCCGGTGGTGATAACGTGATTATTGGTTCATACGATAAGAAGGTGTGTTGGTTTGATTTGGATCTTAGCTCAAGGCCCTATAAATCTCTCCGATATCACGAAAAGGCTGTTCGTCAAGTGACTTTCCACAAGCGATACCCTCTCTTTGCCTCTTCCTCTGATGATGGCACCATTCAAATCTTTTACGGTATGGTCTACAATGATTTATTACAAAATCCTTTGATTGTCCCCGTCAAGATCTTGAGAAGTGATTCCACAAAGGACGGTCTCGGTGTCTTGAACATTGAGTTCCATCCCACGCAACCTTGGTTAATATCCGTCGATGCTAACCATTCCATGAGACTCTGGACCTAAAAACTTTTTTTTTCAAAAAAAAAAATCCTAGAATAACCCCACACACACACACACACACACACTATCTTCCCTCTTTTTTTTATTTTTTAAAACACACTCTCACACACTTAAATATAATAAAAACGCATGTTCATATTCACTCTTTCTTCTTCTTTTTTTTTAATGCAAGAGGCTAGTGCTATGCCTTAAACACTTTATTTATTAAACAGAAATTATTTTTTTTATGTAAAACATCTTTACACACGTTTATATCTATTAGTAGAACTATGACGAAGGGTGGGGGTTTATGTCTGGTCATAAGAGCCTGTACAAGTAATTGTCCATATCAACTTACACTCTTTTCTACCACCGAATTTATGTAAGAGTGTCACATAACGTCCTAATATTCATGCATTGAGTGCTACTATGTACAGCCTGCCCAAAGCCTCTTGAATTTTTACATGACAAGTAAATTACTATTGGGTTCTAAGCCTATGGGAGGTTGCCAATTTCATTGTTATAGCAACATGCGTATAAATAATCCTAGGCGTTAAATGTCAAATCATTTGTATGTATGATTTCATATTATTGCCTAAAATGAAGCAAAATGCATGACAGAGACTGCTTCATACCATTTAAATCCACTCAAAATGATCAAATTTTTTTTCTCTCTTTGATTTAGGGACGTTTTAAGATGACCCACATTAAAAATGACCAATAGGAAAAAGCATCCATGTGAAAATGACATGTAAATCTAACGTTCTCTATAGGTATTTTTTTTTTATTTATTTATTTCGGTATAATTTCTAAATTTTAGACTTGACGTTACGACTCCAAGGCACAATTAAGTTTTGGTGTCTAAAAAGGGGGGATGAATTAGTACGTGATTATGTTAAAAAAAGAATTCCTTCTGTTTACCTAGTGATGGCAATGATTTCACCTTGTTCGTTCCAAATTTCACCATCGATATCAAATCTATTATTGATGATGTGCTTGGTAAGGAAATGAGCAATAATTTTCTGACCGGAAGGCTTTCGCTTGAACTGAACTTCCAGTTGCATTGTGGGACACCAAACGGGACCGCCCAAGACACCATGACCGAGTAAAGAGGGAGGCGTAATCAACATATCGCACCAATAAGGTATACTTTTGAAATCAATGGGTCTTCCATCCTTAAAATTCATGACTTGTGTTAATTCAGGATCATGGCTATCATTTTCTGCTTTAGGGATAATTGTCTTATCAAATAAAGCATCGACAAAGTCACCCATAAATCGATACTTGTAAGGTTGAAGATGATCCAAGCGAGGTGGTGAAGGGTTCTTGTAAAAATGAGTGACTCCTTGTTCGGTGTCCATATTGCCCATCGTGAAAATACCTTGGACCTTATCAGACCATTGAGATGGATCATAGGATGTCAAGTCGTCTAAAGCGCTTAAATCCGATGTTTGCTTCAGACTGGCTCTGACAATACAATAACCCTTTCTGCTCATCTTGAGTTCCTCAATTTCGATGATAAGGTGACCGGGCAATGTCTTGTTGAAAAAGAAACAGTTGAGTGCTACGGGATCGGTTTGGTGTCTTTCTGAAAAGAGTTGGATGACACTGTCGATAATAACAGACATCACATAACCTACACACAAACAAATTTAATTATTTGATCTATTTTTCTGATTTATGCAATCAAAGTTTACCGCCCTATACACATACACAAAAAAAAATTAGGACTCATACATAAAAAAAATTAAAGACAAATAAACTTACATTAGGAACATCGCCGATTGCCCATTTCTAGATAAATATATATATTGATGTGAGTATAGTAGTAAAGTGTCATGTATATATATGTAAAACACTTACAATGCTTGCTGCACCTGTAAAGATATATGTTCCGCTCTCTGTTTTTCCCAAAAAAGAAGTATTCGTCACTTCATCAAATTGTGTTATGGGTGTAGTTGCAATTTCCATCATTTTTATTTTTTTTATAGTTATGAAAGCTGAAATAAAAAAGGTAAAAAGAAAAATTTGTTAATTTTTTTAATTTGATTATAAACGTGGCGGGGTGGAAAAATGATTCAGCCGGACAGTAAAAGCAAAAAAGTTGATTGCTAATCACTATTTGTTTGTGTGTAACATTCCGGTTATACCATACACATTATTTAAAAAAATCTGACATAAGGCTTGGAATATCGCTGATAAATGAACTATGTCTACACTTCCCACGAAAGTGTTGAAATCTCTGAAAGAAATTTCTACGCTATAATATGTATATCTTATACACATCATAGGGATAGTCTTTTTTTTTTTCAAACTGATAAGGCAGCCTATGATGATGACTTTTTGTAGTTTCAATTGAAAAGCCTCATAGAACCGGAAGAACTCTTTTTTTAAATATTCTGATTTTTTATTTATTTATTTTACAATCCCTTCTAATTTTTTTTTTTTTTTTTTTTGGTGATATTTTAAAAAAGCTTCTTCAGGTAGGAGGATTTGGACTTGTCATCATGAGAATGCCTGTACCGGGTAGATTTGCATTTCGATACCCTAGTGTTGAACCTTGTTGTGATAATTGGTCGTAATAACGTGGCTTTTTGATCGTTGGATCCACCAACGTTTCTGCTCTCTGACGTTTCTTGATCACATTGGTCTTCATCGATAGGGGCCTATTTTCATGATGCAACTTTAAACTAAACAAACAATTATGAGTTTTTTTATCTGTCTGACAGATCAAGAAATATAAACTTACTATAAACCGCAAGCATTGCATAAAGGTGCACCTTCTAAATCTCGACGCCACAACGGTGTCTTGCTCGTACTACAATTTGAACACACTGTCTGTCCTGACTTTGTATCATCCGCATCCATTTCATTCCCCAGTAAACGAGAATCCTTGCCTTTGCCACCGGATGGCTTTAGGTATTTAGGCCTGGGTGTATTATGTAATTTCAGACTATAAAAAATAAGGTTTAACAAAGAAGACTAAAGTTACAAGTGAGATTAAAAACTTACTATAACCCACAAGCATTACACAAAACTTTGTCGTTCGTAGATCGTCTCCATAGTGGTGTTGTCGTTGTATCGCAATTACTGCAACTAAGCGGCCTTTCATTGGTTCCCTCACAAGTGGTATCCAATGCTGTCGGGGATGAATGTGTCGGGTCTAACTGAAAGGTGTTGTAATAGTGCTGATCATGACGATTCTGTTTAGGTAGTGGATCCGGCGTCTGATGGGGTCTTTTATTATTAGAGGACAATAAACGTTCAGCGGATTGTAGCGTCTGTCGGGGTAAAGTAGCTAAAAGCTTGTTATGTAAGGTTGCGTTGGGTAATGCTGTAGCGAGATAGGTGGAATAATAATCAACCATGTTAGGTTGTTGTTGCAGTAGGTCTTCAGTGGCAGGAATGTTGATTCCATCCAGGACTTGATGGGTGCTCAATAGGGATGGAGAATACTGCTGATGCTGCTGCTGTTGTTGTTGTTGTTGTTGCTGCTGCTGCTGCTGTATGGGCTGCTGCTGTATATGTTGCTGCTGTTGCTGCTGATAATAATCGTAGGTGGGCCATGACGAAGTAATATTACAATCAAATTGGGTTTCCGACAACGGATCTTGACCGGGAACTGCAAACATGAAATCTTGCATTTCGATAGGAAAAAGATCTTTTAGTTCAATCATTTGATCACCCTCTTGATCAGACGTAAATTGATTGAGCGTAAAATTCTCTGTGCCAACAGGTTTAATTTCATCGAGACTGTAATCTAAAACAGATACCTCCGCACTATTGTTATTGTTGTTATTGTTGTTATTGTTGTTGGTGCTTTTGACGTCATTGCTCACATTCTGTATGAACCAAAGTCTCCAGGATAAATTCTCGAGTCTAGAACCGTTTTCAAGTGAATCTTTGACTTTTGTACATACTCGCCAGGTCTTTTCAAGTTCATCCTGATTCAAATTAGAAAACAAGGATTCATTGCCTTCAATCTTTAACACAATGGGCGGCATTATTGTTATTTTATTTTTTTAAATATTTATTGGAAAGGGGAGGGAGAGTAAAACCAAAATAATAATATTAAAAAAAGGCGGGTAAAACCCAAAAAAAAAAGAAAAAAGAACTGACTTGTAACGGATGTTCAAACAAACTATAAATAGCGATTATTTTTATTCCTGCAAAAAAAAAAAAAAAAAAAAAAAAAGAAAGAAAGAAAAAAAATTTAAGAAATAAAGACTTTCTTAATTTCATCTAACTGATACACATCGCCAGTTCTTGGACATGTAATTTTACCACCTGACTTTGCAGCCATTTCTTGTAAAGCCTGATAGAAAAGAAAAAGAAAAAAAGAATGTGAATACCATGGTTACAAGTGAAATATATATATTTTGCATCTTACGTTCAGACTATAAACTCTTCCATTTGGTAAAAGCATTGGCTGATTATCTTCATTCATAATTTTACCACTGATACGACACACAATAGTAGAGTTCACATGATGACTGAGTGGTAGTTTCTCTGCTAAACTACCCAACGTGGTATTGTCGCAAATGGGACAATTTACATTTTGGTTTTCATGTTCATAACATTGAGGTGTCTTGAGCGCTGATAAACCCGCCTGCAGTGTAATAGATAGTAGCGGATGTGACGTAAGTGAGCAAAGAGAATAGTTATCAGCTCTAAACTGATCAATGAGTTCTAACCAGCGCTTAGGATCATAAAAATCCTGTAATAAATCATTTAAAAAAAAAAGTCAGCACATGAAGATGTATATACAAAAAAATGAGAAAAGGCTTACCTTGTAAGGAAGACATGTGGTCTCACTCCCAAAAGCAAATAAACCCATGACTTGTCTAAACCTTTTGGCATCCGTAGGCTCTAAAGGAGCTAGGTATTTTCGAACATATGGGATTGCTTCCAGCGTGTTTTTTGCTCTGATCAATTCAATCAGCTCTTGTATTCTCAAATTAAATTCCAACGTACTCTAAATAAGAGAGAGAGAGAGAGCATCAATACAGAGCACCCAAGTTGTTATAGGCTGATAAAAGATTTACCTTCATTTTTCGAAGACTTGACTTATTCTCACTGCACCAAGCAAGACATTCCTTGCAACTATGATTTCTAAGGGATTCCTCGATTTTCTCAGATTGCGCAAACAACTGAATATCTACCATGTCCTTTTTTTTTATAAAATAATAACAACATTTTTAGTCATCGTCATTTTGCCACTACTTTCATTATAAAGTGTCATTTTTTAATTTTACTTCAATACCGCCTTCAGCTGCTACTGTAGATGCTGTTGCTGTCATGCCTTCCCGAAGTAAATAATCCACAATCACTCTATCCAATCTCGTCTTGCTCCAAGCTATAAACTCTGGCGCCTTGGGTGATGTGATGTTTTCAATCTCACGCAAGTTTTGAATACGTTTTTCGATTCTATCTGAGTGTCCTAACTCTTCCTCCCTTGTTTTTTGCAACTATAGTTTGGTTAAACCCTATCTCATCAATATATATATAAAAAAAAAGGATTTACCTTGTCTGTCAACTTTTCCACTTGTTTTAGTAATTCGTCCACTTTAAGAGATGCTTTCTCGGGTGTTATATTGGTATCTCTGACACATCGCTCAATTTTATCATGTATGGAAGCTAATTCTTTTTCAAGGTAACGATGTTGAGATCGGAATGATTTGCGAAGTTGCTCGTAAGGAACCTACATAAAAAAAAAAATAAGGCGAATTGTTCCGATAAAAAAATAAACGTGAATACATGAATCTGGGCCACTTCATGGTGTGGGGGTAGAAGACTTTCTTGATAAAACTAACCTTGATGAGAGAAGGTTCCAGCTCAATAATTTGGTCGGGTTTGATGGTATTCATTACGTCTTTATATATATATTCAAAGGTTGGGGGAAAAAAATAAAAGTAAAGGGAATATGTGGAAAATAAATAAAAAAAACTCCACGTAACACCTGTCTCTCTCTTTATTTTTTCTATAGTGCAAGCCAATCACAAAGCGTGAAACTCATAAGCAACAGGATATTGAACCTTAAAAAAAAAAGGCGAACATTTTATCATTTAAAAAAGAAGATCATTCCTGAACTGGTCACTGACAATCTATGCCTAAAAAAAAATAGCGGACCCTGATAAAAGTACAACCTTTCATGCATAATCCTTGATCATCACTTGACGTTCTTGCGGTAGAGATTGTGGACTGGCTAGTGTAATTTACTCTACTTTATTGATGGAATGATGTTTAATTGCTACAAATTTAGTAGTCCCTCTCTCGTGCGCAAAGACACTATGTTGTTTATATATTCCTTTTAAGCACGCCTTTTCATTACCGGTAATTCACCCAAAATCTTGCTGGCTAAATCGTTTTTTCTGCAATCCATACATATTTTTATTGATAGGTAATTCCAGCATCATCATTGGATAAAATAAAAAAGTTACTAAAAATGGGAAAAGGGGAATATTTATATTTTTCGTGGACTAGATAGTGACAATATAACCCAAAATGTCTGATAAACTCAATAACCCCAAGAGTTGATGTGTTTCTGGTTCAATGACTACCAATCTATACACTCTCTTTTTGCGTATCGCCTTAAAAATAGAGTTTAAGGTGTCGTTCATGGTACACGTGCTGACACCAGGATAATCCTGATCCCCCATCCCCATAAAAAAAGATCAATAAAAACTTCTCCCTTACATAAATGGACAACTTTATCAATCCATTTCCTTTTCTTTTTTTTTTACCTTTGGTCTTGATTTAATAGCTTCTCGTACAGGTAGATCCAAATTACTGTATTTCTCAGACCTCACCAAGCTCTACACACACGCACGCACACACACACAAAAGTATATGAAAATCTTTTTTTTTTTTTTTGCGCAGGTAACATTACATCTACAGACTTACCATGACATCCACTGTATCGTAAATATTCAGAACAGTCCCGTCTTCATCAATGACAGGTACCGCACTAATGTTCTCACGAGCAAACATGGTAATGATTTCTATGACGGGTGTTTCCATGGTTGCCGTGGCTACTTGGGTGCCATAGGTTCCAATCTTTAGTTCAGATAACGGTATTCTAAGCAACTCAGTATTTTTGAACTACAACAAAAAAAAAGATAAGATAACAAAAACGGAAGATTTTAAAGTAAAAAAAAAACATTCTTTGAGATGCTTACGTTATTCGCCACGAATTTTAGTAATCGATACTGAGTGATGACACTAATGATTTCCCTATTTTCAATGACGAGAGGGATGCGGTGTGCTCTGGTCTCTGACATGACGATGGCAGCGTCGTATAAGGTAGCCATGGGATGGATGGCGCCCTTTTGCTGTTTCACCCATATTTCGTGATGCTTGTCCTTAAGTTCGGATATCTGGATTGTCTCGATTTCATGATAGGAGGACGAATGGCTGTAGTAATAGTATTGAATCAGGTTGATGAAATCACTGACAGTCAACATACCGGCATATTCTAATGTTTCGTTGGACCAGAGAGGTGCAGATACAATACCTTTTTTTTTTTTAGTTAAAAGAAGAGTAAGGAAAAAACAGAAGAGAAGAGAGGAGAAGGTAGTATATTAAAAGTAAGGGGAGGGAAAAGTGTACCATTCTGTATTAACATGGACAGGGCTTTTTTAACTCGAAGCTGTGTATCAAATACAACAAGGCGAAAACTTATCGGTAAAACATCATAACAGGTATGTTCTTTTAAGAATTCGTTCATACACATATAAAAATGAAAATAAAAATAGTAAAAAAAAGAGAAATAAACAAAAAAAAAAGACCCCCAACAAGTTTAAAGTTTTTATGAATCATGCAGCACCAGCACTTTTTTACGTGTGTTCCTTTTTAGCGTAGGTTTGTGACTTGCGAATATTTAATCAAAAGAAATCCAACCCCAATTATTTTTTTTTACTTTTTACTTTTTTTCTTTTTTTCATAAATATAAAAATGTTGCGCACTAGTTTTAATATTGTTCAACGCCGTAGTTTCTTTAATACGAGCCGTGTGATGATTGCTGAGGGTGATTCTATCCCCAACATTGAAGTTCAACTCAAGTCTCCCGGAGAGACTGTAAAGACACTTGATTTATTCAAGAACAAAAAGGCTGTCTTGTTCGGTAAGATAAGATAAAATACGTGATATTCTATATATAACTTACACTTTTTTTTTTGTTCGTGTAGGTGTTCCCGGTGCTTTCACACCTGGTTGTAGCAAGACACATTTACCTGGTTATGTCAAGGAAGCCGCCAATTTAAAGTCCAAGGGAGTTGACTTGGTTGCGTGTGTGGCTGTCAATGACGCGTTTGTTATGTCTGAATGGGGTAAGGCACATAATGCTGAAGGATCTGTCACTTTATTAGCCGATTCCAAGGGTGAATTAGCCAAGGCCATGGACCTTGATTTTGACGCTACAGGTGCATTGGGTAACCATCGTTTCAAGCGATTCGCTGCTATTCTTGATAATGGCAAGGTTACCAAGTTATTTGTTGAACCTGATACTACTGGTCTTAATGTCAGCTTGGTCGAGAATGTCGTCAAGAGTTTATAATCGCCGTCATAAAAATAAAATAAAACTCCTCTCCCTTTTTTTTGTGTTGTGCTACAAAAAATGATGATTAGCGTCAAAAAGTATTTATATACATTTTTTCCTCCTTTTTCGTCTATATATTTTTATTTTTTTTTTATTAATTATTATATGGAATCATGTGGATAAAGCATAGAAAATTGTCATTAGGCCTTGTGTTTATATTTACAGCAAGTCTCCTAATTTCGTGCTATTATATCTATGACAAACAAAGTAATACGATGCGTAATTATGACGAACAATATTTAGCATATCTACCCCATTCTGGACTTTCAAATCAAAGAATCGAACTAGCCAACGCTCTATTACTAGCAGCCATACTAAAACGCACCCTCATCGTCCCACCTGCATTCCTGGGAAGTGTGGTGGGATGGATGCCCATGGAGCAATTACTTGATCATCTGAGTTGGTTGACAACACCCAAAGATTTTGACTCATTATGTCAACGACCCACACCTGGCGACTTGCATAGTTATACACAAAGAAGCAAATGTGCTGAATACAACCAATTTGCTGCTATACCTTGGAGTCAACTTCATGACTTTTCCTCACTCGAACCGCATGTAAAGATACGTTTTCATGATACCGTCTCCTTTGAAAAATTACAGGCTGACTTGGGCGTCACAGACGACGAAACCTATGTTCACCGTGACGACCATTTATACGACTGGAGACTCTATGAAGACATTGAGGAGGCGAATAGAATATTAGCCAATGGATCCAACTTTGTTGACTCCTTTACCGATAGAAAATTCTACAAGATTTTCACACCCTCAGATTGGCAGAATAAAAAACAAAGGTTACTTCATTTAGGGGGTATTTTTGGCTCTACAAGAATGAATATGGTCAAACCAAAACATATTCAGTTACAAAAGATGATATCGGAGACACTTCATTACAGATTGGATACACCTCTGGGAGAGACGGTGGCGGGGATTGTGGAACATTTGGGTGGTAAAGCAACGTTTAATGGGATTCACTTTCGACTGCGAGATGTCCCTTTTAAAAAATACGCTCTCGATAATCTTCATGCATTTGAACGTAATATGTCGATTGCCACAGGTACCCCTGTACCACCTTTACCGCCGTATGATGAATTTGGCGTGCTTACATCCTTACCGAAACCCCCTCCTTTACCTCAGGATACGATTCCTCTAAAACCCCAAACAGACTTGACTTTACCGCCATGGGTCAATGTCTGTGAGAATGTGTCACCCCATATCAATAGATCAATGGAACACGTAGGATGGAGGGCGGTTGTCTACATAGCAACAGACCACCGAGATCTTCGCGCAGAAAATAGTCGACTGCTGGAATGGTTTGATTATTTCCCCTGCACCTTGACCCTCAATGATATACCAAAAGAATTATTAGATCCGCTGGATGAACTCCATTGCATGTTTAACCCATCCAAGTCATTGAAAAACTATCTTATTCCACTGGTGGATGCCATGGTCGTTGCTCATGCAAGAAGAATATTTACAACACCCAGATCCACCTTTTCCAAATACATTGGAGAATTGAACGAGGCTTGGGTACTGAAAGAACAAGGCTATACCTTGGCATCATTCTATACTTATTAAAAAAAACAAAAAAACCTTCTGTAATAAAAAAATCACACGCATATATAGACAACCCGACTTCTATTCAGGGCCACTTTTTTTTTTTTTTTTAATAAATCACAAACACCCCAAATAAAGAAATACTCCCTACTGGGATGACAGTCTGCATTTGAAATCTTTTTTATAAAAAAAAAAAAAAATGTGGTAACAATGCCTAATGTTCCACCTATTCTATAATAAAAGCTCTCCTTTTGTGGGTCCTTTTTATTAGTCGTACAGAGCAAACGCATGTGTACACAAAAAAAAATCAGTTTGATTAATTAAAAAAAAATAAAGAAAGGGAGCTTTTACATGTCCTAAGGGGGGCAAACAAAGCAGTAACCAGGCTCCCGACGATCCCTCCCTCTACTGCTTAATTATTAATTAGTAAGTTCATCATTATGATGCCATTGGACATCAGCAATTACATATTATGTACCCTCTAAAGTACAGTGATACAGACTGTAGTCGCAAGAGAAGGGGGCGGGGGGCCTTTTACTGTTTAAATAAAAATCATATTCTGGAAAAAAAAGAGGACTTTTCAAGCCCAGGTTGTGGGATTTTTTTTTTTTTTTTAACCCTCGGCATGAAACTGTAAAAAAAAAAACCCGGCTTTGAAGGCCGCCCCCCACTGTGTGTTGAAAGACAATCATTATGTATCGAATTAAAATCATACTCGAATTCCCATACACTTTTTTACAAGAAGGAGGAAAGGGACGCGGATAATCGGTCTTAACGGGAAACAATTGACCCGGGCTTTAATTGACTATCAATTTCCAGAAATTTAATATTTTGCGCCAGACAGACATTCAAATTCAGAGGAGTATAATAAAAGAGATGTTCTGTAACAAATATAAATAGTCTGCATGTAATAGTTGGAAAGGGTAAAAATTCTTTATTTTAAAACGCTGAATTATCAGCATCTCACTGTGTGTGTGTGGGTGTGTGTATATCATGACTATTTTCCGGCAGGATTCTCTTGGTTAGAAATCATTTCCGAGATATTCTTTTGTAATAGACTCCAATCCTCGGGTTTAGGTGTAGCCATCTTTTTTTAAAAGTAATAGAAGTTTTTAGTCACACAGAATCAAGATACTCTTTCTCTCTCTTTTTTTACCTCTCCAATGTCATAGACATAGACATGACCATCACTAGAACCAATGGCAGTTTTTCTACCTTCTTTATCCCAAGCAATTTTGTTAAGGGCCTTGCCGGATCCAACTTGAGTACTGACAAATGGCTCTTCCGTATCCGCATTCAGGTTCCATAAATCAAATTGACCAGTGCCATCCACTGTACCGAATAACGCAGGATGCGAGGGAGACCATTTGACATCATAGACATAGTCATCAGCATGCTCAAATGAATAAAGAGGAGGCATGGCTGCTGGTTGAGTGGATGTTTTGGAAATAGACTACATATATAAAGAGGGGAATATGAACAAAAAAACCCCAGATAAAATCATGTACTTTGTAACTTTTTACCTTTGCTCTCCAGAGTTTGACAGTCCAATCAACCGAAGAAGTCAAGTATAAATCTGAAAAGTCAACAGGTCCATGCAAAGGATGGAAATTTAATCCGGTCACCATACCATGATGACCACGGTACGTATCATATTGATTAATACCTGCTTTACTGTTTAAAATAATAAATAAAAGTATTCAGTTTTTTGGTGATTTGTTTTTTGTGTGTGTGTGTGTAGTACGAATTAATAAAAAAAAAAAATTTACCTTCCAGCACGGTCATATCGATTCGCTTGATAAATATTACCTTCTTCTGTGCCTGCCCAAAAGGCGGTTGTCTCGTTGTCAGGGAAACCCATACAGGTGACAGACACTTCATCAGTTTTGTTATGAGCGGGATGAAGTAATTCCAAGTAGTCTTGAGGTTGGGCCAACATATCCAATTGCCAAGAACAAACAAAGCCATCTGTACTGGCCGAGATTAAATTATGGGCATTTTGGGTACCGACCATTTCAATAGAATAGACAGGATGGGTGTGACCACCAGCAGACAAGGGTGTCTTTAAGACAGGTAATGATTTAGCACGGGTATCCCACAAAACAATTTGACCTGAATAGGTACCACCGATAATGTAGTTGGGATGGAATTTACTAAACATCACACTAAGTACATCAGACTAAAAATAAATAATAAACAATGGAAGGATGTGAGTTCTCAAGAGAATGAACAAATGTAAACTTTTTATTTACCTGAGAATGAAAAACGAATTCAGGACGATCCAATAAATGCTCGTTCCAGACAAGGGCTACACCATCAGGTTCATTGGGAGCAAGAGGGTTCTTGTTGTAAGAAGAAACTACCAACTCTGGGTACTAAAAAAAAATAGATAGTTTTAGTTCTAAAATCCCTTTCTATGGAACATGGGAAGCGGTAAAAAGCTTATTTTACTTTAAGAGACCAATTGACATCAGTGACAGATCTGTTTTTACACCACTTTTCGTCCCAGAATTCACAAACAAATTTGACGTGCTTTCCAGAATTCTCATCACTTTTTTAAAAGGTACAAAAATTCTTATTCTTTTAAAAATGCATTGCAAGTACAATATTTTTTCACTTTTTTTTACCTTTCAACATCGATGCCAAGCGTATAATCTTTCATGAAATCATACTTTTCATTAAGAGCTCTTTCAACGAGCTTGGAAGAATTATCAACGAATTCAGCAAACTCTTGAGATTTCTGGATGACTTTACTTTCCTCTTCCGTAAGTTCTAATAATTTTTTTTTTTTTTAGTTGTTGTCCCTAAATTTTTTTTGGTTCCTGAATAATACAAAAAAAGTTTAATTTTTTTTACCTCTGATTTCTTCTTGCTTTTCTTGTTCAGCTCTCTTAATTTCTTCTTCAAGTTGTGCCATCTTAATCTTTTCCTTTAACTCGAATTCTTCCATAATTTGCTTTCTAATCTCTTCTTCCGAAATCTCGGGTGCTTCCATAGATCCATCTGTAGTTTGGATTTCCTTACTATATACCACATGTTCCTATTATAAAAAAACAGTTGAATGCCCTGTTGCTTTTTGCTGCTGCTGCTGCTGCTGCTGCTTCTAATGCATATAGTTTCAAATCAATTTGTTCTTACAAGTGGGGGAATATCTGCAACAAAAGCTTGTGATTCAGTTAATTCTGCAACATAGTGAGGTGTTGATTGCGTAGGTTGAGATGACATGGAAAGCATAGAGAGTCTGGCCTCATTACTATAGTTATATGTACAGAAAGAAAGAAAAATTAAAATAAGGGAGGGGGTAGGTCTCCCAATGGATAAGTAAAATGGCTTCATCTTACGTGCTGATGGGTGTTCCGGGTGATGAGTATCCAAAATTAGCAGAAGTAGGACGTGAATTAGAAAAATCGGATCCAGCATCTGAACCACGATCACTACCTGCTTGTGTAGTTGTATTGGGAGTAGAGGGACGTTCACCCAAAACTAAAGCAACAAGGTCGTCAATAGCCTTTCTGTCTCTTCCTGTATTCGAGTTTGCTGTTGTTGTCTGTTTAAAACCGCCCCCTTTTTTAGTAAAAATAGAGAAACCCTAAATAAGAAGAGGAGACTTACGGAAGAGGATTGAGTAGATTGACTTTCAAGCAAAGCTCTTCTTTCTTCTCGAGCACGTCTAAGCTCTGCTAATTTTTGTCGCTTCTTTTCTAATTCTTCCTTTCTGCGATCCATTTTTTATTAAAAATAAAGATTAAATATAAAAAAGAGAGAAAAAGAGAGAGAGTTACAAAGCTTTTGATGTGTAATAGAACTGGTTTTCAAAAAATATTTAAAAAAAAAAAATCGTCTTATTTGGGATTATACCCCCATCCTCCAATCAACTCGTGACGTACTTTAACTGTACATAACTCTTTTATTTGCATGAAAAGAAGGCTTATGTAAGTGTTTTAGCCTCATGATTGCCTCTATATTTTACAGTGCGGAAAAGAACCCTTTACCAGAATTTTTAATTGGTCAGCTGGTGGTAAAAGACTGCCAAGTGGAAAGGGAGAGGGCGGAGAACGCGCTTAACAAAAAAAAAAAAAGGCTGTCAAGAAAAAAAAAAAAGATTCCCGTCTTTACTCTCAACAATGTGGTTACTATATTCATTAAAGAAAGTGCCAGACATTGGCTTCGTCGAACAGTGCGTTTCAAGGCTTCGACCTCATCAGTCCTATGTCATTTGTCGAAAAGGTACCAGCAGTTTACACAGCAGGAAAAGTGGATCGCTCACACGTTTTTTTTTTATATATATACAGATAAATACGATTCAATTTTCACAGCTACTATCGAGACAGATCTTTATCCATTACCCGAAGTTGTAATACCGATTTATATATAGACACACACAAAAAAAATGCATTGACTTCCTCCATTAGGTGGATCCTCGGTCGAAACCAGTAATACGTCTAACACAAACAAAATCAAATCGATTTGAAGCAGTCGTCAGCGACAATACCTTTAAGGGATCCTATTATTTACATGACTGTGACGTTATTCGTATCATTAACAAAGAAGTTCGATTTCGGTAAGTCTTTGAAGCACACAAAACCCAACTCCCCTCTTAAACCATGTTTATTATAAAGAGTTCGATGGGAAGATATGATGGTTTTTAAAGATGGTCCGACCGATGATGATTTTGAGGATATGGTCGATGAAGCCGCTGTCTTTGGTACGGAATACCACATACAGAAGAAAAAGTGATTTTTTTTTTTTGGGAGGGGTGAAAAACTTATCAGTACACACATTTGTAGGCTTCCATCTCATCACAGAGTGGCACAAGAACATCACTCATGTTTGGATATCAGAGGAACCCACAGAAGAAATCAGCACGCATTTACTCAGAGCCCTGATGGAACAAAAGTACATCGTCACCAAAGATTGGCTGGTAAAAGACTTCCTGACAAGCACAGATCGACGTTTTCTATCAGGTGAAGTGTATGATACCATCAAACCCGTGGTATGGGAAAATTACGGTCCTCTGAAACGCCGGGTGGAATTAACCTTGGATGATCGTCGCTTGTCCTTGTTTAATAAAATGCGGTTTATCGCATTCGATAGTCAGCAAGCCAAGCGTTTGGCTCCCTTGGTATCCTTGGGAGGAGGAAAAGTAGTCTATCATGATTTATCTTCACAAGAGTTTAAGTTTAATCCAAATTATATCTTCATTGCTCCACCTGAACAAAAACGCAGAAAAGTAGAACGATGGGAGATCCTGAAAGAAAGAATTGACAGAAAGTAAAAATCACCTTTCTTTATATATATATACATCGCATCATTCGTATTTATCTCTCTCTCTCTCTTTTTAATAGATATAGTGATATAAGAGCGATCGAAGATGTGGAAATAGGGTTTGCTATCCTCTACTGTTCAACAGATTACATGTGTAATCCTCACGCCTCTTTGGACTCTCTCGATCTCAATAGCGTAGACACTGCCACACCTTCCACAAATACTAATCAAGATGACAATCGTAGCCCAGAACGCCATCATCAAGCATCAGAAAATAACATGGAGGACGGAAAAGGTAAAAACAAAGCAGATCATCCAACATGTGCTGTACAAGCAAATACATCACGGGTTACAGAACCTCATGTTTCATCCTCATCATCTGTGGCTCCCTTGTTTACAACTTCAAAAAAGCCTTCATCGGAAGCGAATCATATATCTCCGGTAAATCCTACATCGACAGCAAAATCTACCTCTACACCTCCATCTCCGACAAATCATGCATCTTCATCTGTTGCATCTCCAGTAAATCACACGTCTCCTATCGGCAGTATGTCTCCCGTTGGTCACATGTCGCCCATAGAAGCCATGTCACCCATGTACGAAGTGGATGAGGATATACCTTTACCTTCGCTCCATAATTTATTTGATGATTTCGTGGGTCCGCTCAAGGCAAGGCCTCCTCCCAAGAAACAGACGGCAGAAGCGTCCAGCGCCAAGGATCTCGGTCCTACCACACAGAATACAATCAGGACTGATTCGGCGCCCAAAACGCCCGAACCGATTTCACCTCGTACATCTTCTAGCTCTACGACTGCTCCGATGACTGATCGTAGCTCGATTGCTGATCGCAGCCCTATCGCTGACCGTAGCCCTATCGCTGATCGTAGCCCTATCGCTGACCGTAGCTCTACCACGGACTACGATTCAACGACTGGGAATAGCTCCGAAATGAATCACAGTACTAATGTTGATGAACATGGCTCTACAAGTGACCGTGATCCTGTATCTGATTCTAATTCTACCGTTGTGAATACAGCTCCCTTTCCCGATTCTCAGGATTCTGTTACAGTAGTTGATCAACCAGATGATTTTTATAGGACGGTCAATGAAAATGCTGACAGTTCCTCGCGCAACAGAGAAGTCAGCCCACAGCCAGAGACCTCCACCGTCTCGAATCGGTTCAGAGACTTCTCAGCTAATGCTAATGTTTCCAGTTCTTTGCGCAACAGAGAAGTCAGCCCTCAGCCAGAGACCCCCATTACCTCCAATCGGTTCAGGGATTTCTCTGCTAATGTTAATGTTTCTAGGTCTTTGCGCAACAGAGAAAGCAGCCCGCAACCCGAGAGCTCTACCGTCTCCAATCGGTTCAAGGATCTCTCTGTTGACTCCAACATGTCTGGTTCCTCTTCTAATAAAGCCAAGGCACCTCTCGAAAGAACATTGAGCGGTTCAAGCGGGACGAATAGGTTTGCAGAATTCTCGTCTAGTTCCGATCATGCTAGTGCTTTATCCAGTAGACCGACCAGGGCACGTGGGGAACAATCCTTGTTGTCCCAAATGGTGGGTCAATCGCGAAAGCGAAAAGATCTATTGGGTGATTTTATGAGTTATGATGATGATACGACCCATGAGCCAGAAGAAGAGATTTCGTCCAAGATACGATATTCAAATGTTGTTTATACATCGCTTGTAGTCAATTCACCTTCTTATACTCCTCCTTCTCCTCAAGGAACGTCTGGCGGTGTGAATTATAAAGTGTTCAAGAAGGTAAGTTACATGATTTATATTTAATATTAGATGATCCGTACAACTTTTTTTTTTTGTTAAAATATGAATAGAGACGACATAATAATGATGAAGAGATGGTGAGAATTGTTCCGATGGTTACTAGCGAGCAACGACACCAAGAACAAAGTAATATGATATAAATCTAAATGTGTTTAAGGAAAAAAGGGGACTAATAATATTATACATCAATAGTACGAGATAATCAGCCTGGACAATCCTCAAGAACGAACAGAAATACAGGCATGTTGGAAGAGGATCCTTCTGATATTGACCCTCTTCTTCTTATTCCGACGTCAAGAAGAGCATACCGTTAAGCAAAACAAACAAACAGGAAAACTTACTACTACTGCGAATTAATAAAGTAGTATGCATCTGTTTTTATTATTGTTATTATTATTGTTATTATTATTATTATTTGATTCTATATGAACCACAGCCTTTTTTATTGTCTGTTGGCTCTTTTGTATTTGCGTTTTATCTTGCACTTTTTGCACATGCAGGTACCGTTACTCAGATCGGTCTCTGAATCAGTGGAACTGACTGCAATCTTTCTCTTTCTTGGCTTCTTTACAGAAGACTTTGCATCGCTACTACTAGTACTACTACTACTGGATGTGGATGACTTCCCACTACTACTATCACTACTACTACCTGGAGGGAGTTGTGGTATATACTCCGTGGACCGCAAAGCCTCTGCCACATTTTGATAAATATTTGGTTCAGCCGTACCTAATTTCTGGATTTCTCTGTACAACTTTTGACCCAATTTGGGACGCGTATGTCTTGTTTGTAAATAAACCCATTCGGCATTTGTTAATGAACAGAAATTTTGCGTGACAGCGGCTGTCAGATCCAAATTCATCACCACGTGTGCCCATCCTCCCGGTACAAAAATTGTTTCGCCTGGCTTTTGTAATACCTCAATCATGCCTAATTTCTCTCCCAAGGTACGCACATCGTCATTGCTTTCTCTCGTCTTAAATTTTGGATAGACTTGATCAAACCATGATACACCTTCATGATCGTAAGGTTTCATGGGTGGGTCATAAAGTGCTTTGGGTGTGGCTGGAGGGAATAAACACCAACGCTTATGACCGCGAATCAGTGAATTCCAGGCAGATGTACCTAAGGGATCTTTATGGATACTAATAAAAGAAGAGAGAGAGAGAATCAATACTGCAATCTTATTCAATGAGAGCCAATGATAACTTACCCCGTCCCGCTACGTGCACCACCAAGTACGAGCCATCTGTAGGGTGGTCTTCTAGCTCCTGTCAACTTGAATAAATCCTCATTAAAATATTTTGGTATCTTGTAATCGTCCAATAGACTGCCTTGTTTCTTTTTGCTGCTACTGTTTCTCTTTTTATAAAATCCGCTGTCAAAAATATAGAGTGGTGAATCGTCCTTTAGACCTTCATTCTGAGAATAATACAGGAAATGCTTCATCTTCATATAAACGTTGTCGTTGTTATCATCATCACCGACCTTGAATAAATGAGAGCCATAATTCTCAATTAAATACTAAATTGTGGAAAAATAAATAAATACAAAAAAAAAAAAAAATTTAACGTATGATCAAATGAAATGGGGATTTGTTCTCCGTACCTCGTCCGTCCAATGTTTATTGGCTTTCCACTCATCCGTGACATGGGTGATCACAACAGGTATATTTTTGGCTTCAAATCTCTCTACGAACTCTCGCTTTGACACTGCACGATAATCAATTCTGGTAAGTGTGTCTACATAGGGATCAATCCAGTAATCGTTTTGGTGGAACTTGTGCTTTTGCCATTTAAATATATCCAATTCTACAGAGGGTCCCAAAAAAAAAAAAAAAAGTAAGTTCATATCCAGCCCAATTATGTTTTCTTTGATAAACACAAACCTGAACGAACTTTCAATTTGACTCTTTTGATCTTACTGTCGTATCTTGAAGACTTTGATGACTTGTACTTCTTTAACTCTGTCTTGGACGACATTTTTTTTTTTTTTTTTTTTTTTTTTTTTTGCGCAACCCAAAAAAAAAAATAAACGGTGGGAAAGAAAGGAAAGAAATTGGTTGTCCTCGGGCCACAATGTAATTTAAACACGGAATTTAAAAGACAGAAAAAAAAAAGTATATATTTACAATGGAATTCTCTTTTGATTTTTATTTAATTAATCATTTCAAAGAAAATAGTATATTATGAATGAAATTACAAGTAGAATTTAGTAAAGAGAAAAAGCAGTGTTAATAACAGATCGTGTTGACAATCAACCCATGTGACGTTACCTGCTTCATGCCAACCTTCTTACCCTTACGGTCAAGGATAGCAACACGGCTCTTATCCAACTTGAGGTTGGTGATGACAACCTTGGAGGGAGAGATACCGTTAGGAGCAGTGGCACCATTGACCTTCTCACGAGAGACACGGTCAATGTGGATGACCCACTTCTTACGGTAAACTTGGACAACCTTACCTTCACGGCCCTTGTAAGTACCGCGAACAACCATGACTTCGTCATCCTTGCGAACGGGAATAGCACGGGTCTATGAACACACACACAATATTAATATTCGCGTTCGACCTTCTAATCCGATCACATCCGTTACTTACGTTGTATTTTTCCTTGAGTTCCTTGGACAAAGGAGCACTCATGATCTTACGACGAACATCGGAGGTGGCAGAGAAGTGAGCCTTTCTGCTCTTTCTGCAAGAGGAGCTAACATCTATTAAAACAATTTAATTGACAATGTCCACGGGGAAGGACAGCCATTAAAAAAAAAGTTCAAGAAATGTTGAAATGTCGGAATGTCCGAAATGTCGAAATAAGGGGGGAGTCGCAAAAGAATTGTCGAGCAGCTTTCTCTTTCTCTCTCTTTCTCTCTCTCTTAGGTAATCATCCAGGTCCATCCATATCCTCTCTTATTCATTTAAATTCCATTAAATTTCTTTCTATTTCTCGACTTTTTTTTTTCCTTCTTCTTCCTTCTTCTGTCTACTTGTTTAAAATCATACCGGCACTAAACTTCATTGTTGTATAAGACGTTGGTGCACGGAAAGGAGGATCCCATTACACTCCCAAAATATGCTCCATTAGAGTTCATCCCCAGCTAAAACTTGACTGTGACTTTGGAAAAAAGTGTAAAAGAATCCTCCAAATTGCTTTCTTTGGTCAGAATAACATCTAGAAGCTTTGCTCCGGCACGGAGTTCTTTTACAAAAAAAGCTCTAGTTTCTCATGCAAACGGTGTAAAAAAAGTTTATCATAAAAAGTGTGTGTGTAAAATTAAAACATATAAGTAAACATTAGTATCTTCTCTGGAACTTCATATCCAACTCAACAGGCCCAACTACACCGTAACCACCAGTAATCAGTCCGTTTTTGTGAATAGACCTCTCTGGTGTAGACCAAGTATATTTACGTACTATTAATTTTAATATCTTATTAGCTTCACTGGACAGAAATACAAACAAAGCACATCAAAAAAAAAAAAATCTTACGCAACATAGAGAGCATGACACGCTGTTGGCACATACTAAAATTCATGCCAATACATTTTCTTGTACCATTTCCAAAAGGGAGCCAAGCCGGTCCCTCACCAGTCTTACCCCCATCTTCAGAAAATCTCTCAGGGTCAAAGACGCTGGCATTTTTCCAGTATGCTTCGTTATGTTGGATATCAAAGATATTGACAGTCAGCTTAGTTCCCTTGGGAATAAACGTGCCTGCAATCTCTGTGTCTTTGTTTGCAATGCGAGTCATAACACGGACTGCGGGTCCATTGATACGTAATGTTTCCTTGATCACCATGTTGACATAGGTCATTTTTTTGGTATCTTCAACAGTGGGTATCACATTGGCTGGAGTGTCGCCCAAAATTGCGATAACTTCTTCCCTTGCCTTTTGTTGCACCTCCTAAATTATACGTGAGTGTAAATAGTCAGTGTCTATTTGAGATTATTGCATGTTATGGAATCAATAAAACGTACAGGGTTTTCGGCTAGATAATGTATTGCATATGCTAATGCATTTGCTGTGGTATCGTGTCCTATGTAGCAAAAGAAACAAGTTATTTTTTGTTACGTTCAAACGCTAATAATTAGGTTATTTCTTACCGGCTGCAAAGAACAAGCACAAATTACTCTATAGATGTGTTAATATAATACAACAGCTAATTTGTCAGTAAAGTTTACCTTTAACTCGGCATCAGTCATGACACCTTCCCCATTTTCACCACCTTCCATCATAACATCTAACAAGTCTCTTTCATTGTCTTCTATTATGACATCTGTACTCTCCATCTTTGATTTCTTTTTGTTACGAATGACATTGTCCATCATATCCAAAAGTACATCTAATTCTTTATGAACTTTCTGACGTTCAGGGAACATCCAGATAAGTTCATTATCAAGTTTTGGGTACATGAAAAATAGAACATTACGCAATCCTTCTTGAATAGCATTGTATCTTTTCACCCACTCATTGTCATGATTTGTAATGGCATCAAAATCAAAGCCTATTTAAGAGCTGTTAACATCGCCTCCCTCCCCTAGAGTCGATCAATTCATTTCTTTGTACTAACCGAAGCCCGCTTTTCCAATGACGTCTAAAGTCCATCTTTCCAATAGATCGGTGATGTCAACTGTCTCCTCCATTTGATCCATGACATCAAACATATCCTGAATTAAATTACCAAACATTTTTACGGGTAAAGAACGACGGAAGGCAGGGTTGGCAATCATTCGAAGCGATTTCCAATGCGAGCCATTTGTCATGAGAATATTTGGTCCGCTCGAAAACCTATATTGCAAAGTCCCTTCAGTTTCCAAAAAGTTGGCCTTGACAAATATGTCTGCCATCATTTGCAATGTTTAGCCCTTTAAATATCTTAAACAATCTCTTTTTTTTTTAAGTTCTCACTTACCGTGCTTTAATAATACACGTTTGGCTTCTTTTGAATCTGTTACTTGTAGCTCCCATCCAGTCGCCCCTAATTCCTATATTAAGTCTAATTAAATTATACGTTTTTTTTTTATACTCAACAAAGAATAAGCAATCCGAACCATAAATAAGCTGGTACCCTTTTCAATGAGCGGAAGGTGGACTCGGTAGGCTCGATCCCAATGAGACTCGTTCGTAATCAATGATTTGAGTATACTAAAGTAACCAATATACGGGATATGTCGAAGGTTTTTGGGAGGTTTAAATAATCTATCATGGATAAAATATATAGCATACAATGTAACAGCAATGCTAATAGATAAAGCCTGGTTCCTTTTGATCATTCGGGGCACGATCGCATTGTTATACAATGATACAACGTTTTCCAATGGTAGTTTTAAAAATGAGTTTTGCACAAGATACATCAAATCTTTAAAAAATAAAAATATAGAGGGAAAAAACAAGATGAAGATCGACGCATACAGGCGATAACCTCCTTGTATTTTATATCAATCCTTACAGACCGATCAAGCCCACCGCATGACCTGATTGGCTTTTTTCGAAGCATAAGAATTAAGCTTTTTATTTGTTTGCATGATAGATTCAAGTTACATCTCACCTAAAATGCAACTTTAAACTTATGACGAAGAACAAAGGCCGTCTTCAATTCATAATCAAGATCGCACGATCTCGGTTGTCTTATATTTCCAAGAAAGTGCCTCTCTCTCTCTCTTTCTTTGAAAAAAAATAACGCGAAGTACCTTAAACTCAATTAAAATTCACTTGACACACCTTTTTTTTTTCTGAGTAGCCCGAGATACTCTGTCTTGCCTTGGCGCAGCCCACTCATGACCAAAATGTACTGATAGTGTTCTGTGTTGCTCAAGAACTACTTGTCCCGAGCAATACGTTTATTCATTAGCCATGAATGTGTCTGTGTTTCTCTATTTAAATGTCAGTACTTCATTGCAGGCTTATACACATAAAGAAAAAAACAATCTCTACATGTGGCCGTATATGTTAAATAAACATGACCTGTTGAATAAGGGCATAATGTGATGAAGTAATGGTTAGATATTGAAATTTCGACCTGTCGGTTATTTTCCACGGAAATCAATAAAAGACAATCGTAGAGGAGACATATACAATCGTGAAGACTTAACTACCTTTGCTGTCTGTGTTCTAAGATTTTTCTCTTTGCCATAGCGTACATTAAACGCTGGTATACTAGTGTACAGGAACTTGGTACTAAGAGATGTTTGATGTAAATCTCATTGATTCCGGTGGCAACAAAGATAAAGGTGATATGGTATGGCGTTATTAGATCGATCAATGTTATTATTCAGTCGGGTTTAAATTAATGAGTGTCCTATTCAATGTGTACCTTTTTACTTGGGCACATGTGATTGTATTTTATACAATGACGATCACAAAAACTGTTATGAGAGTTGCTATCATGAGATGCTCAAATAATATTACAAGTATCACAACGATTAACATTGTATTTCCTGTAACCAATATGGCATTTTTATTTCAAAAAAGACAGCTTTGCTCCACTCGATTGGTGGCATCTTTTAAAAGACTGCTTACAGTCTCTTTAGCCACCATGTACACTAATATAGCATATTCCATAATCGTAGTCTTAAATTTAAAACATTACCAATCATTATAACGAGAACTCTATAAACTAAGATGACTTGAAATTCAACATGTGTGTCTACATGTTTACCACACACAATTCATCAAACTAACGCCAGCTAATGTTTACATTAAATCATTATCAGATAATCCCGGCTCTTGAAAAATGAACTTTTCGATTATAGCTTCTGGTGTGAATTAAAACTTTGTACTAAACCTGTCAAACGCTCATTTCTTGAATAAATTCGATGTATTTATGGATAGGATAAGATGCCTTGTCATATTCGAATGGAAGATAATTGGTGATGCTGGTATTCTTAAATAGGCGTCTAGCACAAATAGAGTACCTGTGAATTATTTGCACCTCAAATCCAAATATGTCGGCTCCCTTTAGCTCTCCAGCTATGCTATTCAGAAAACCTGTTTGTTCCAATTGATGAAAAATCTCTTAGGAGGAGGATGCAGCTCAAATTTCACACTGATTCATATAGAAATGCACAGACTTCCAACATTTTTTTATGTGTACAAAAATGGAAAGGCATTCATTTTCTTTTTGCTTTGAACACAAGCGGGGGAATTTTGTGGCTTGTAGAATTTTTTATTTTATTTCTGAAGAGGGATTAAATCAAATTTTTCCAATTGTTGCACCTATCACTTTTCTTGTTTCCCTTTTTTTTACATACAAACAACATAAAAAATGGCTTCATTACAATCACTGAAAGCACCAACTTTGATGAGCAAAAAGACTCAAAAGACAGTACAAGCCGATGAGGACGATGTTATTATTGACGCTACTGCTTTGCCTAGCCGTCCTGTTGAAGACGATGTCACAATGGAGGAAGGATCTTCTGATAAGCCCAATTTTGCTCCTGCCAGCGCTGCTGAATTAAAGGTATTGCAAAATAAGAAAAAGAAAGGATCAGTGCTCCATTGGAAACCGAGTAAACTAACGATCCCGGGATTTTTAGAAAGTTGTAAAGGGTTCTCGTAAGATTCCTATTCCCCCTCATCGTATGTCCCCTTTGAAGAGACATTGGTTAGAAATCTACTCTCCCTTAGTTGAACACATGAAGCTTCAAGTCAGAATGAATGTTAAGACCAGAACTGTTGAGCTCAAGGTATGTAGTGAAATTTACCAGTCTGTAGAATTAGCATCAATTGACAGTTATATCTTGTAGACTTCTCCCTCCACTGAAGATGAAGGATCATTACAAAAGGGTGCCGATTTCCTTAGAGCTTTCGCTTTAGGTTTTGAAGTTGAGGATGCTATGGCTTTATTGAGATTAGACGATATTTTCTTGGATACTTTTGAAATCAAGGATGTTAAGACTTTGCATGGTGATCATTTAGCTCGTGCTATTGGTCGTATCGCTGGTCGTGATGGTAAAACAAAGTTCACAATTGAAAATGCAAGCAAGACAAGAATTGTTTTAGCTGATACGTAAGTGATTTATATGCTCATATTACTGCATGGATTTGATGGCTGTGAACTAAACTCTTTTTAAAATAACACAGTAAGATTCATGTTCTCGGTTCTTTCCAAAATATCAAGATTGCTCGTGATGCCGTTGTCAGTCTTATTTTGGGTAGTCCTCCTGGTAAGGTTTATGCTACTCTCCGTACCATTTCTGCTCGTATGAAGGAGCGTTTCTAGATTATACAGCAAAGAAAAAGAAAGCACAATTCCATCTATCTCCCCTTCAACATTATCAGCAACTCCCTCACCTTTTTTACATAAATTCTTGTTTAGTTTCCATTTTTTTATTTACCTCTCGATTTTTAAAACTTTTTAATATACATAAAAAAATCAAAAAAAAATCTATGGGCGGGTATGGTGAGGGTTTTGGTGATTATAAAGTGTCAAGAGATTCTTCTCCAACATAGCAACTGTCATTTTACCGACAGATGGAACAAAATAGGACGCCTTTGATACTACATCCGGTTCAAAATTAGCAAATGTTGAGAAATTGATTGCAATTACGCCTGGCTTTAATAATTCTGTAGGTAATTTGTATTTGGGTGCCGGAACTCCAGTAATGACAATATCAGATTTGGGTAAGACTTGAAAGATTTTCAACTCTGTATCTTCTTGCTTGTGCGTTTTTGTAAGCACTTGGACACTGTGCTCGTCAACTGAATATACTGTGGCCCCATCATTAGCAAGTAATGCTGCTAATGGCTGGCCTGCAATCTCACTTCGGTTAATTATGGTGACAGTATGATCTTTTAAGCGTTGACCGTGAAGCAGATCCGACTTATATGCACCTATGAACTCGAGGATCTTTTTTTTTTATGTATGCAAATTTAATTTCCCCAAACTAAACCTTATTTTTTTTTTTGTTTCACCTTAATTACTGCAAGAGGTGTACAAGGTACTGTATTCCGCTCCTTCTTTGCCGATACATGACGAAGACCTTCAATATCTTTAAAACTATCCACTGTATTTTTCAACTTGGTATCGATCTGGTCCCCAAATACGGGATAATAAACCATGATGCCATTGACATCTGAGTCTAAATTTGCCCTTTGAATGCTGCTTTCCAATTGACCTTTGTCTACTTTGATTAGGTTAAAGTCGAAACCTGTTTCTTTTAAGGTTTTCGCGGTTTGTTCCGCATATTTTTTGGAAGCAGGGTCTTCGTTAGCTAAGAAACCCACCAGTTTGGGACGAATGTTCCTTTCGGATATTTCCCGCTTGATACGATTTCTGACACACAAATAAGTTAGGATCCAGCGGTGATTATTGAACGCGATGCTCTACATATTTTACCGAAAGTGCTTTGATACCGTTGAAGCCAGTACTGTCTTACAAGTGTTCATAATTTTTTAAAAAAAAGAGAAGTGAAGAAAAAAAAGCAAAAGTTTATGTACAAGGGATTTAAAAAATTGTTTTGACAGGCGATGGAAAGGGGTGGCTTTTTGCGCCAATCAAAAGTCCGGTTTTAATGCGATTCTTTCTTTATTATCTACGAGATCGCAGCCCCAGCCCACTTCGCTTCACTACGGTAAAAATAACCTACGTTCCTGCTGGGGGCGATCTAGCACCTGCAGCGAGCCACCGATGCCACTCAATGCTTAAAAATGGGATAAAAATAAAGCTTATTGATAATGAATAATATATATTTAGTTTTCTGTTCGAGTTAAGACTTCGGTAAATAACAACGTTGTCTGTGAGTGTTAATAATGGCGGCTCTTTCAGTAAAATTATCTTGAGATTAGCAGGGTTGCGAACCCTATATAAAGCAGCATAAAGTTGACTGTGCGTGAAAACGGGTTTAATGAATCCAACAACATAGTTAGCAAAAATAAAAACTGGAAATCACTATTCGACAAAGGAAAATCTGTAGGATTTTTCAAATCATACTCATCATCTACTAGTCTCAAGACTTCATATTGGCATATCAAAAGAAGAAGAAAATTACGAAAATAAAAGCTATTCTTTATCATCATAACTCTTTGCTTCGCAGACAAAACAAATACTATGAGATTGAGCCTCATGTAAGGAAAACGTTTTACTGGGGCTTGAGATAAATTGACATAGTGCAGCTAACGTTGTAGGTATGAATCTGCCATTTGAGCTACTGATACCAGAAGGAAAAAACAAAAAGCACTAGTACGCCCAAAACGTAGATTTAAGTGGAGTCTTCACTAATATCTAATTCTTCTTTATTGATAGGCTTGGAAGAAATGATCAAAGCTGTCGGAAGAATCTTGAATTTTTTATAAACAAGCGTAGAAAAAAAATCGCACTTGACATCGAATCAGAATCAACTACTTCTTGAATATTTATTACTATAGGTATAAATCAGCTATCACTTTCATTTTGTGAGATGTACATTATGAATGGCCACCTTTGGATATATAAAAAAAATCCGCCCTTTGGCCTTGGAGCGACTGTACATAATCATTATAATATTGATATATGTCTGTGTCTTGGACCTGCGTTTCGCTTGGCCGCGCAAAAAATAAGAACAGTCCGAATTACCATACATAGTGTTTAGATCAAAGTATAAATAATCATTATAATATTGATATAGTGTTTGGGACAAAGTATAAATAAATCATTATGTTATTGATATATATAGTGTTTAGGGCAAAGTATAAATAATCATTATAATATTGATACATGTCTGTTGCTTCGACCTGCGTTTCGATTGGCCGTGCAAAAAAAAAACCGTCCGAATTACCATACATAGTGTTTAGAGCAAAGTATAAATAATCATTATAATATTGATGATGATGATGATGATACATATATTTTACTTTCTCTTTCCACCACCTTTACCGCCTTTGCCACCTCGTCCACCGGAGGACTTCTTTTTACTTCCTTCGCGCTTAATTCTCTCAATGTCGGACTTTTTAATTGTCAAGGTGGCACCCTTCATACGACCAAGACCATTAGTGATACCAGGATTACGATCACGTTGCTTAACTTCCTTCTTGACATAAAGATGCTTAAGAGACTTATCGTAAACACCTGTATCCTTGGCTGCTTGTAATCTAGCAATTCCCTTTTGTTTTCTTGATTCATCCAAACTCAACTTTAGTGACAATGGCATTCTTTGAGCTGCTTCAGCCTATATAAAATAATAAAAGCAAATTCCGCATAAATCAAAATGTTTGCAGAACATTTCTCTCTAGGTATATACCTTGGCTCCTAAAGTCTCTAGTTTTTTCATGGTACTTTTTCTCTTTTCCTTTGAAGTCATTTCATCTCTCTCTACATAATCAACACATTAAGACTTATTTTTCCTCATGGTGCCGATCGTCCATATTTACCCAGTTCCTCTAAAAGGTCGGAGGTTGCTAATAACTGTCTTAATTCCACATCGTGTCTTTCGTTCTCACTATACAATGACTTAGTACATGTTGATTACAAGGGCGACCTATAGCTTACGCTTCCTCTTCCATATCCTTTGCTGTAGGCTTATTTTTGTGTTCCACGATACTACTGGGATCTGCTGTGGAAATTCTTGAATCCTACAATGACGTTTAAAAAACAAAGGAACAGAGCTGCAATGTCTATATTTACCAAGAATTTCTTTTTCGATGCTTTGTCTTCAAGTGAAGCCTTCTTGTGTAATACTGAGCCATCGAATACAACAACACGAGGCTCTGTTACTGTCTTAGCGACAGTTTTCTTAACTTCAACAGCCATGACTTTCTTTGGCTGCTCTGACCTAACATAATTGGTTTAGCTATCCGGGGCTATCCTTCATTAGTCGTGTGCATACTTTGCAGTTGTTTTTCTTTTTAAACCCTTCTTTAGGTGGACATTATTTGCGGTATTTGCTTTTACGCTGTTAATCAAGCTTGCTAATGAAGACATTTTTTGGAAAGAAAGATAATTAAATAATTAATTTTTTTGGATGCCTTTATAAGCCACTCAAGTTGCAGACTGGAAACACAGCTTCGGCAACCGAAACCAAATTTTGTTACCATGGTGACACAATAGATAAATATGGGGTAATTTTTTGTACTGCTTAAATGATCGTCAGTGTCAATAACGTCAAGAAAATGTTTAAATGATAATGCGCGCTAATAATGCAGCAACAAAACGAATACAAGCCGATTTGTAAACCGCGGAGTAACATTTCCGGACGACAAAAACAAATTTTTTTTTTCGATCCCAACTCTTTAACCCCCCATTTCCTACATACATATATATATTCCTGTACATTTACTTTTTTCTTCTCTTCTTTTTGTTTATACCCGTCTTTATCTTCACAATGATTTTTGAACCAGCAAAAAAGTTTATTAGCTACCCAAGTAATAAAATAACAAACTTTATGAAAAATGAATGCATCACATTGTCAGCAGCTGCCACAATTACATATATTCTATGGCGATTATATAAGCGATCAAACAGAAAATCTTGCGCATATGATCCGTCTCTTTTACCTCCTTTAATAAAAGGTGGGTTCCCCTTTTTGGGTAACCTATTAGCTCTTCAAGAAAATCCTGGACAATACCTCGACAAAGTTAGAGATTCGGCTGGACCTTGTTTCAGACTAAAGATTCCTGGCCAAGGCAATTTAGTTGTGGTGACGGGTCCCTTGATTGGAGAAGTCATGAAGTCATCAAAGAATTTCAATTTCAATCGCGGTATTGAAGTATTAATACCGTCTGCAAAGGTTGTAAAAGCATCTTACCAGCATAAGTTCGTTGTCGAACAGATCGGGCCAAGAGAAAAACATCCAAGTAAGTCTTTTATCACAAGTAAAACTTTATTGTTTAAATAAAAATACTTATTGTTTGTTTGTTAATAGTCATATACCCTATTCGACACAATTTCAGAGAAAACCAAATCGATGTCTTTTCAGAACGGATTCAGAGTTCATTGAAGAAAGCTCTCGATAAGGAGCTCACGTTACAACAAGGTGAACAAAAATCCGTAAACATCCTAAATCTTTTGACCGTCATTATTTCCTATATTTCATGCCCCTGTTTTGCTGGAAGTAAAGTCGGTAGTAATGAAGAATTAATCGCCGGTATGGCTACATTTACACGAAAGATCATCAAAGCTGGTGTCTTCTTAAGCATCTTACCTTTTGGTATCGGTAGCTTTTTTGTACGAAATTTTTTATCTGTGGAGCATGAAATGGATCTCATCATGAAACTATTGGTTCCTGAATTACAAAAAATTAGAAGTGGTGAAGTAGGTGATAATTATGAAGTAACTTTTGCTACTATGGCTCTTAATCTACCCAAAGAAGATGGAGCCCTTAGAACCGTGGAAGATGCTGCATATCACTTCAATGGTATCGCTTTAGCCAGTATTCATACTACTTCACATTTCGCTTCGTTTGCATTACATGAGCTGGCATGCCGTCCGTCACTTGTTGAAGACTTGAGAAAAGAGATCGCAACCCTTGGAAATGATAAAACTCCTGAATCAGTTGCCACACTTGACCTGATGGACTCATTTTTCAGGGAAGTGCTAAGATGCAATGTGGACTATCTTGGTATGCATCATCTTTCATTACAGGACACCGTCATGTCTTCAGGCCACATCATTCCAAAGGGTAGTCTTGTGGTTGGCGCTGTTGAGCAGGCTCACCGCGATAACCGTTTATTATCAGTTGATGAAGATACTGGCGAAGTTTGTGTAGGGGCATCTCCTTTGGATGTCTTTGATGGGTACCGTTTCCTCAATAGAAAAATGAAATCCACCGCTATTGGATTAGATCATCTTGCATTTGGTATTGGACCTCATGCTTGTCCTGGTAGATATTTTGCAGCAAACGAAATCAAATATGTAATTGCAGAGATGCTTGTTCGCTATAATATCAGAACTAAATCTGGAAAACGAGCAAAAGACAATGTTCTTCTAGGGATGACTAGATTTCCTCCCCTCGAACACTTGGTGTTTGAGGGTTTGTAAAAAAATTACACACTGTATCTGTATCTTTTCTCATGAATAGTCATGTACTTTATAAAAAAAATAACATCGCCTTTAATAAATTATTTGTATAGTCTTACTGCGATTTAATATATTTATTGTTTGTTCCGAGACTGACATGAATCTATCAATTAAAATATGGCGCTTCTACTGTTTCCGAAAATGGGGTGTTTACATGAGATCTGTTTAAATGGCTCGATTGTTGCATGAATTCCATGTAGGGTGTTCACCTCTTCATGCTCAAATCTATAACTTGGGGTAGACTAAAGAACCGAACCTCCTAAGAAAAAGAGAAAAAAAGGAATTGGAGGGAAGTTGTTCTTTGCGCATGAATGTCTTCGTAGATACAAAGTTTAATAGGATGTTTGTATATTCTAGAACTTCTCCTCTAGTCCTTATAAAAAAAATTATTAGTGATTCTTGGTTTCTTTTTCAAAAATGAAGGGTATTTAAATTATACATTGCATACTATGCTACGGGTATACTAATGGGGCTCTTTCCGGGGGAGAGAACATGTTAAATGTCTATTTTAGATTTTTTGACATGATATCAAAAACTTCACAATAGTGACTAAATTGTTTTCGTCAATTACACTGGTGGTTTACAGTCATACTTAATCTTGTTTCATACGATTTGTATGTAATTATTGTATTAAAAAGTATGAAAAATGATTATATGCGACTGTACAGCGATCTTTCAAGATATACAATGGGCCTTCCTGACGGCACTATTTTACTTTTCGGGACATGAGTCAATGAGTGATAACAGAAAATATTAAAAAAAATTGATCTGCATAAATGGCATTGAATCGAGAATTTTCGATGCATCGCATGAGACACCCTGAAATAAATGATTTACAGCCACATTACAGTGTTTAAAATCTCGTGTCTGAAAATTAAAAAAAAATAAAAAAAACTCAGAGACATTCTTTAATCAATTGTACAGTATGTTTTCATGATCTGAATCCACGGCAGCTCGTATTATAACATGCATCTTCTTTTACCTACTATAAATATTATACAGTCGTTCCAACGCCAAAGGGCGGGTTTTTAAAAAAAGTGCGGTTAATAAATTTTCGCAAAGGGTGGTTTTAATTTTTCCAAATGGCAGTTTTGATTCATCCAATGGCCGGTTTGATTTTTCTAAAGGGCAGTTTTTGTAATTTGACTGAGGTGCTCTACTTAAAAAACTAATCGCTCCAAAGAAAGAAAAAAAAAGTGCGTTGCCGATTCATTAATATGCTGTATTCCTGTAATTGTCAAATTTCGATAAGCTAAAAATAGATGATCATGCTAGTAACCATGCTCAGAAAAAAGTGATCATGCTCTGTAAAAAGTGACCATGCTGAGAAAAAAGTGACCATGCTCTGAAAAATACCATTTTCTTTTCACTTGATAATATGATCATTTGTCGTGAACAAGCTATTTGTATTTTTTATTGTAAAGAGTTTACTGAAGAAAATGTAGCGATTTGCTCCAAAAAAATAGAGGACATTGGTGATGTAGACATTTGCTATTTAGTTGATCCTACTGATCCAGTTCTGGTGTTGGACATAAAAGTCAACACTTTACCGTTCAAATTTCATCGTTATATATCGAATTAAGAAGAATCAAATTCAAAAATTTCTTCTCAAGAAACACAAGAAAAAGAACGCGTACAATTAAGTGAGTTTGGGTTGTAACTACATATTAGAAAATCGATTTGTTTAACTTTTGTTTTAACACTTATATTGTTATATCACCATTTTTTTCTTTGTCGGTCCTTTTTGACGGAAATGTCTAGAACTCCGTATTTTTTTCAAACGTATTTTTTTCAAATAAACGTATTTTTTAGAATCACACGATGGTCTACACGTCGATTGACATGCCATATCATCTAAACTTCATGGGATGATCGATTTCTGTTTTCCATAAAATCTGCTTCACTGTCATTACAAGCTACTACTGGAGCGCAGATAGACAACTACCAAGTTCTGGTTTGCTTGGGAGGTTTTTGCCAATGTTTCTAATTTAAGTAAAGGCCTAAACATTATGAAAGATGAAACAAGTAATTAAATCATCCTGACATAAGCTTGTTTATCAGCCTACAAATAAAGCTGGTTCACGCACTTTATTCTTCTCCTTTTTCTTTTCCCTTAACATACTTCTTTATCGTATAAAAATAACCGATCTCGTAAAAAGGTTAGCTTAGTAGTGACTCTTGTTTCTTTGAAAAGAAGCTAAAATGAAAAAAAAAGACATATTGTGACATTGCGGCTGCGGCTAGTCTTTGCTATAAGAGGGTTCTTGAGTTTTTGGAAACTCAGAGGCTGTAAATGGCTGTGATTGCACTGTAAATAGTTTTATTTATACTGGCCTTCTGGTCTTGGCCAGACTTGCTGTAAGTGGTATAAAAAAAAATACGTTTGAAAAAAATACGGAGGTCTAAACATTTCCCTTTTTGACCTCAGATGAAGGAAGGGTTTTTTGGTAATGTTAAGCTACCAGCTTTACTACAAAAGTAACATTTAAATTCATTTATTTTCTTTTTATAGATAATGCTGTTCTAGAAATAACAAATCAACCTCTATACTACAAAGCATTTATGAAGAGTCTTGAAGAAGAAGGCTATGAATTAATAGGTTACATAAGAAAATCAAAAGGAAAAGAAAACGACGATGTCAGAGTCCGATTATTAGAAACTATGGCTATTAGGCTTACAGAAAGATATTCAGTCAAGACCTTTTATGCTTCCCCCTTCTCTAACAGCATGGATGAAATCGCCTCAAGAGATTTATGCGAGAAGAATAAATCCCTTGTAAAGCGATTGAATAATGTTTCTGGAAGTGCCCAAGGTATATTTGTATACATTTATCGCCAAAAGAATTATAATTTATATCATTTTCCTTTTTAGATATGATGAGTCATATCAAAGCAGCCAATACTAATATTTGTTTGATTGTGATAGACTTTGCGGGTCTATCAAGAGATAGCGAAGATATACGATCCTTTGTCAGGTAATGAAGAAATAGACACTATCTATTGATTTACTCAGAATTACTCTTTTAGATCTCACCCGAAGTTAAAAAAAAATATCAGTGGATCGTTTACCAATAAACAACATGGTCACAACATATAACAGAGAAGATATACTACTTGATCACAAATTCATGAAGGATTTTGATTGCAGAAAGGCACCAATACAAAGATCTCTATAGATAAAGTTTATTTCTAACGAACATTAAAATCTTATAGAATGCAAATGACTATAACAAAATTGTCAGAAAAAACTCACAAATAACTTTTTTTTTGAACCGTTTTTTTTCACTTTTTTTTTCAGAGCATGGTCACTTTTTACAGAGCATGGTCACTTTAACAGAGCATGGTCACTTTTTTCTGAACATGGTTACTAGCATGATCATCTATTTTTATCTTATCGAAATTTGACAATTACAGGAATACAGCATGTTAATGAATCGGCAACGCACTTTTTTTTTCTTTCTTTGGAACGATTAGTTTTTTAAGTAGAGCACCTCAGTCAAATTACAAAAACTGCCCTTTGGAAAAATCAAACCGGCCATTGGATGAATCAAAACTGCCATTTGGAAAAATTAAAACCACCCTTTGCGAAAAGTTATTAACCGCACTTTTTTTTAAAACCCGCCCTTTGGCGTTGGAACGACTGTATTTGATTGTCCCACTTTTTTTAAGGGGCATTAAAAACACTGCTCGCTCCATTTTATTTCAGTCCATTTGATTACAGCCCCGTTGTTTGATGAATTCTTTAATTTGATCAATGTTCAATCTAAGATTATAAGATTCACTATTTCTTACATATCTTAAACAAAACGGATTTTGTAGATGTTGTTTTTGAGATTGTATGTGAATCTTTATATGCGAAAGAATCACATCCAATATGATAATATAATTGTAGCAAAATGTTTCAATTGAAGTATTTTATCTCTTTTTTTGATCAATTATTGCTACGCAGACGCGAGTCTTTGTTTATTTGTATGATTATAGAAGAGGTAATTGCTTCTAAATTTAAGTTTTAAAATAAATTCTCTGTGTCCTCGTATTTTTCATTTATATAGAAAAAAGTATTAAAGAGTTATTTGTTAACTCTACTTGAAGTTCCAATTACATTGGTTCCTTCTACTTCATCAGAAATAACAATAGCGTTATTTCCACCAGGCGTGAATGGACCCTCCTTAGTTACAAAGTAATAATTAACTGAATTATCTGCGTTATCACCACCTGAATCCCCAAAGCTGAGAACGCCACTAGGAGCTGCCTCGACCCAAAACATGGCTGAGCAAAAAAAAGCAAAAAAGACCAAGCTGCGCATATTTTTTGTTAAATTATCTTATTTGGAAACGAAAGAGAAAGAGAAAGAAAAACACATTCGTTCTCAAATGCTTAACGTTTACATGCCAATGCATTTGAGATCATTATTCGGGGCTTGGACGTATTTCCATAAAGCTCTGGTATGGTTTGCAGTGTCAACATGCACATACATCAACCGATAAACATGATCAAATGTTCTAAAAAGACGTCCCATGAAATCAAATATTTATTGTGACACCACATTTTGCTTTTCTACTTCAAAAAATTTGATCATAAACAATTTATGATCCATTAAATATAAAGAAATATAAGATTACCGATTTGTTTTATAATAGAATTTAGAATCTTCGGATCTACCTATCCTTAGGGTTAGAAAAAAACCCTGCATATTGATACTAAACACCTAAATAAATAAGAGACCTCAGCAGATAAGAAGGTAAATTATTACCAATTTTCCACAACATTAGGTACTCATGGTTATTTTGCAAGGACATCAGCAACAGTCCACTTAAATTTACACTTAATCAGTATTTATTTTATTTATTTTAATGATCATTATTTAAACGGGTGTACTTTCGTACAACCGCAGCACTAGAATAGATTAGTCTTTTGGTTTAGCTATTATCTTTATTGAACCGCTGTTTTTTTGGCAAAGCAACTACAACAAAGTGAAATATAATAATAGTTAGATGATGAAGCGTCATTAAACATTGTAATGTCCCTCACCAAGTAGTTTTTTCAAAGGATCTATTTCATGATCGTGCTCAACGGAATGGCCATAATCGACATAGTTGGATCTTTTGCTGTCTTGTGAAGCTTCCGCATTATTACCAGCATAAGTGTTGCCAGCGCTGGCTAAACTGGTGGGTGCTCTACGAACTTAAGCTGAATTCAACACATCGACTGGAGCGGCTATCACTTCATATGAGCATGTGGTAATAACAGCGATGGACAAAAGCAAAAAATATGTAGTGCACATTTTGTAAACTTATGACTAAAATGAATTTCAACATGTTAAAACTTGTCTCTTTTTATATCTAACTTTCTTATGTTGGGTGCATTCTATCGTATTTTGGCATAATATAAAAAAAAAGTTGCATATCCCAGAAAGTACTAAAAAGCTCTGATTATCTAACCTATGTTCACCTCTGCATCGTTATCTTTTCTTGCCTCTCGTAATTTGGTAACACATGTCTTTTGAATTGCTTGTTGTTAAGTACAGTCACTACACATGATTTACAACAATGTATCATTGACGGTAAACATGGGTATTTCTTTCAAAGGAAAAAGTAATGAAAACATTTAATTTTAGAGAATCAATATGACTATATATATACTGTTTTTTGTCTAACAATGCTACATAATGCACATATAAAGGAAAGGCCCATCAATGGGTTAGTGTTCTCCAAAAATTATCTATACTTACCTAATAACCGATGCATCACTTGGCATTGATGATAAAAATAAATGCCGATGTCTAGTTTAGCAGTTTATTTAAGGAAAAATAAACGTTAATATTATAGTTGTAGAAAAATGTTAAACGTAAAGTATTTTGATGATTAATAGCTACGCAAACGCAAGGCTCTATTTATTTGCAGGATTTAGTTAAATAAAACCGATATTATTTGCTCACTTTTTATTTTTATATAAACGACCATTGAAAACTTTTTTGTCCCTGCTGCCTGGAGTTCCAACTCCATTGATTCCTTTTACTTCATTAGAAGGAATGAAAACATTATTTTTACCAGACATGAATGAATCTTGCTTCAATACAAACTCGTCGTTTACTGAATTATCTCTGTTTTCACCACCTGAATCTCCCAATCCAAGAATGCCACTGGGAGCTGCCTTAACCAAAAACAGGGCTGAGCAAAAAAAAGCAAAAAAGACCAAACTGCGCATATTTCTTGTCATGGTATTTTATTTGGAAACGAAAGAGAAAGTGAAAGTGAAAGTAAAACTCATTCGTTCTCGAATAATTAGCGTTTAAATACCAATGCATTTAAGATTGTCATTCAAAGTTTAAACGTATTTTCAAGAAGCTCTGGTATGGTTTGCGGTGTCAACAGGTACATACATCAACCATAATAAACATGATTAAATTTTTTGAAGACGTCCCGTGAAATAAAATATCTATTGTGGCACTACCTTTTGCTTTTCTATTAACAAAAACTGGATCAAAAACAATTTATGATGCATTGAATGTAAAGACATGCAAGATTCCCGATTTGTTGTATAATACGATTTAGAACCTTCGGGAGTACTACCAATATTTAGGGTCAAGATCCCTGCATATTAATACTAATAATACCTAAATAAATGACACAAGCAGATACGAAGATAAATTATGGCCATGTTTAACAACATTGGGATATATTTGATTCATAAGAATATTGGTGGCACTTGATTTATATTTTTTTTATGGCTCTGCAGTAGACAAAACTAATGAGAAAACAAAATTGTATTCACTAGAGAAATATTGAGCTTTGATTGAAACCATATATTTCAGTGATCATTATTTAATCGTGTTTACTTTACTGTAACCACTGCACTTAATTGATGCCAACCTTGTTTCGCTGGTCGGGTGCTTTTTTGGCAGGGCAACTATAAAATAGTTAGATAAGGAAGCTTCATTAAATTTCATAAGGTGCCTCACCAAATAATTTTTTCAAAGGATCTATTCGATGATCATGCTCAATGTAATGGCCATAATCTGTATAACCGTCTCTTCTGCTGTTTTTTGTATCTCTCACATTAGTACCAGCATTAGTGTTGTTATCGCTTGCTAAATTGATAGTTATTCTACGAACTTTGGCAATATTCGATTAATCGGTTGGAGCGGCCATTTCTTTATACGAACATACCGTAATGACAGCGATTGATAAAATTAAAAATAAGTAGTACGTATTTTGTAAAATTATAATCAATTAATTTCAACATATGCATATAAACCCATCCTTTTTTATATTTAGTTTTTTAAATGTTGAGCGCATGCTACAAAATAAAATAAAAGATGCATATCCCAGAAAATAGTAAAAAGATCTGAGAACCTACGTTGTGCTTTTCTCTGCATCGTTGTCTTTTATTGTCTCTCGTAATTTTGTCACACATGTCTCTTGGAATTGCTGTCGAGTACAGTTACTACTCGCATAATTTACAGCGATGTGTCATGGAGACGATGAAACCGGGTTATTCTTTCCAAAAAAAAAGGGGGGGGGACAGAAACGTTTAATCGTAAACTATTAATATGACTATATATGTACTGTTTTGTGTCTAACGATGCTACATCATGCACATATAAATAAAAGGCCCAACAATGCGTTAGTGATCGCCAAAAAATTATCTAGACTTATCTAATAACCGATGGGTTATTTGGCATCGATAATAAAAATAATGTCTATGCCTGCATAGGATTAGATTCCTTATTTTTAGGATTAATAAAAGCTTCAACACCTGTTTACAATTGAACAAGCTATAGTTTCACGCAAAGTGCAGACATTAACCATTCCATTGGCTTTTCGAATATGAAGTAACAAACATTTTACCTACAGAAATAACAAGGAATTGGTACTATTGGCTGTAATAAAGAATACGCCTCATTGTCCACAAGAAGATCATTTTCTGTTTTTTTATAAGTTTATAAGTGAAATAATTGTAAACTAGCCATTTATAACAGTAAAAGCATATACTATTAAATAAGGGATATGTACTTTATCCAATTAAGGTTATGAAAGAGCCGAAATACATGTATATATCACATTTTGAATATCTCGTAATTTATTGACTTTTATATTATACAAGTATAAATATTGGAGCCACAGATTATATTGATTAACTATTAGCAACGTTGTATATCTTTCCCACGGGATCAACACCTTTCACTGGGTTATATGACGTTCTTATGCCATTGACACCTTTTACTGGGTCAAATTTATTTTGCTGACCATCAAAGGCACTATCTCCTGTTGTAACTATATTTAGGTTTTGTGAGCTGTCTGTATTGGAAGCGCCTGTATCTCCTAGACCAACTATGCCGCTAGGAGCTGCTCTGCCCATTGATATGGCTAAACAAAGAAAAGTTAACAAAACTAAACCACGCATATTTGAGTAAGCAAAAAAAAGTATTAAAAAACAAATTAAATACTCCCGAGAGGATCAAAGTCACATTTAGTATGCACTTTTTGTTTCGAGGGGTATATTTAAAGCCATGCAACTTTTATGGGACTCATTCTATGGCTGCAATCAATGCGGTATGAGAGGCCAGCCTAGAATTATTGCTTTGCATAAAGACTTGAGCATCAAACCTCTGCATAACGAACATGTTTCTGGGTGTCCAAATAGGGTTTTTAATGAAAAGTCGGTATGAATTCCTCCCAACTGACTTTTTAATTAAATAAACACAGTGGCGATCACTGTTACCAGAAATCATCGTGTTTCATTTCCCCATTCATGCACCTGTAAAGCGGCATTTATTATGTGTGCAACACTTGCTCACATGAACGGAATGTAGGAAAAAACGGGAAAAACTGGATTTTCTATTGTTATTGTTTCTGTCATTTACATTGTTTATTTAAAAGGGAGGGGAATTTTGAGCTGACTACTGTCATATTTATTTTAAATACATTACGTAAAACAATGAATATATAAGAAACGTGTTGCCTATTTACTAGTACAAGATGACGAAAATCATAACGAATTGTGAAAAGGTGCAACCCGAACAAAGAAGCGAATGAAAGTTGTTTGTTTTGAATCCAGCTCCCCAGGCCTATTCTTTATCTCGGAAAAACTGGTTATTTTTAGTGTTCCCAAAAAAGAAAACCAATTTGACAGCCCGTTCCTGGGGTTTTCTTCTTGGATTGCAAACAAGAATAAAAGATCATGGTTTCGTCAACGTTTACGGCATTTGACTCCGCTAATAAATGTGTCAAAATTTACCCACCCCTCGTTTTTTTCATGGACTCAATGGAAAGCTGTCCAGTTTTTTTTTGTTTCTACATAAATCATTCGATCAACCGAGCTCTTTACCGCTTTTTGATTTCTGTTTACACGCCATTTACACCTTTTAAAATCTACTTTCAACATCTGAGACTAAAAGCTCTCTCGTTTATAGATTATTGACGGATTTAGCGTAGACAAGGTTTAGCACCTATTTAAAGTTTTTTGAACCCGAGCATTTTTTTTTTTTTTTTTATTATAAACCGGAAACCTATAATATCAACAATATAAGCGCCCATAATTTCGACGGCTTAGCAAACTAAAAGGGAGCATGGTGAATAGGTTTCACTCCTACACTCCTAACTACCTCCTTATTTCCCCAGAAACAATTCTTCTTTTTCAAACTTGTATTTAACACAACACACTTTTTTGTTTGTTTGTTTCCTTTTTCTTCCTCTCCATAAACCAATGTCTGTTATTTCAAGTCAGTCTCTGCGATCCTATCAAGTGATACAACGTGATTTCTCCGCACAAGGCGTGCAAGTTGCATTAAAAAATGGAACCACGCTATTTTATGGGGTCGGCGGTCCTTACACAATGGATGGTGCCGAGAATATCATGGTCGGTGATGTCTGGGTCTTGGCTGGCCAAAGCAACATGAGAGGTTTCGCCTACTTCAAGGATCCATGGACCCACAAGGACACTGAAAAACTGATTCACGACAAGACCTTTCATTTATTTGACATGACCGAAAATTGGTCGGTTGCAAAAGATCCTGTCCATGAATTATCCAAATCTATTCGAAATGTCAATTATAATATTCAAGACGGCACTGTCACCAATCCAGAACTTCCCTTGATTCGTGGGGGATCGTTGGCCCTTTCTTTTGCAAAAAAGTATCAAGAGTTGATCGAAAAGGATGTCGGCAAGAAGGTGCCTGTTGGCTTGATCGCAAGTGCTCATGGTGGTGTTACGCTGGACCAGTGGAGTCCGACTTTACTAAGAGACTCAAGTCAATGGAAGAATGATACATTGTATGGTGCCATGTTGGGTAGAATTGAGGCTAGTGGATCAAACAAAATTGCCGGTATCTTGTGGTATCAAGGAGAGTCAGACACACGTAATATCACACTTGCATCCACTTACAAGACCCGCATGAAATCCTGGATTGATCATGCACGTACAGATTTAAATAGTAGTAACTTAAATGTTGTACAAGTCCAAATTGCCAGAGAGTTAGCAGATGGTAATTATGACCTTGGTTGGAGTCTGGTGCGGGCTGCTCAAGCTGCCTTGATTGATAAGAATGTTGCCACGGTCTCAAGTGTGGATTGTCCATTGGATGATCGTATTCATCTCAGTCTAAAGGGTCAGTATATGATGGGTGATCGTGTGGCTATTGCAGCGCATGCAGTCATGAACAACAAGGGAACTATGGTGAGCCCCTACATTCAATCTGTGGAGTATGAGAAGGGAAATACTTCGCGCCCGCCTGCTTTAAGACTTACATTTGGAAATGTGTCCTCGTTTAAGAAGGTAGAGGCACCACAAGGATTTAGCTTACATAATACTGAAACGGGTATTGAAGAAGCAATCATTTTTAAAACCGCAATCTATGGTAGCACTGTTCGCATATTGTTAGCAAGCGAAATTGGAAACAAAACGTTGGATTTGTATTATGGGTATGGAAAGAATCCGATCAGTAATATAGTATCTACCGGTGGTATGGGTTTATTAACGTTTGGGCCTATGAAGGTTACATCATAATACTACTTAGGTTTTCATTTAAAATAATGTCAGATACTGCCATCATGACATGCTGTAATAAATTTGTATCTGTTGCATCTGTAAAATGAACATAGACTCTTTTATCAGGTTTACGATTGAGTCTTTGAAATCTCCTCTTAAAATAATCTTTGGCGGCGTCATAAGATTGAACATGACCTACATTAAAATAGCGTTTGCATAAGTATTAGGTTGTACATGACCAGTCTTTTTCTTTTCTTACCTTTGTAATCTGGGAAATACTCTTCAATAGGAGAATATTGGATTTTCTTTTTAAATATATCAATTTTGTTTAAAAGTAAAATCATGGAAGTCTTTACAAACCAATGTGAATTACATGTTGTATCAAACAGCATAAGTGCTTCGTGCATCTAAATGAAAACAAGTGTAAGCCTTTTTTTTCTCTTGTATTCGTTCGTGTTCCTTTTTACTTACTTGGTTCTATAATTAAAAAAAGAAAATGAATACAAAGAAAAAAATCTTAAAAATTATGTCATACAAAAAAAACTTACTGAGTCTCTATCTTCAGCTAAACATTGGTCGTATCCACTTATAGCGACCACAAATAAAACGGATGTGACACTATCAAAGCAATGGATCCATTTTTTTCGCTCGCTTCGTTGTCCACCCACATCAAACATACGGTAAGTTAATGGACCCAGATGAAATGTTGTCTCGACAATACCAGTTGTCTTTGCCCTGCATCGAATGATATCCTGATCTGTAGGTGTGTATCTTGGGTCCCATAATGTATCAATTTTATCAAAAAAGCTGAAAAAAAATAAAATTAGGCTTTTTTTTTTAATTTAAAATTATACTTACTAGTCTATGTTATCGTGTAAGGCAAGCATGGTCCCTGTCTTACGTGCTGTCTGCATGTATTCATTTTTCCATAATTGTTTTAATGGTTCACGATAAATTTCGGGAAAAGGTTGATTTTCTTCTAATGAAGGGGTTTCGATAAATAAGCTGGCATATTCCTACGTTTAAAAAGATTTTTTAGCTAACTAATTTATTCAAACAGATACACAAAAAAAAACTAAACTTACTAGCATATAAGGGTCTGAAAAATGTATATTTGCAGCTTCCAATGCTTCTAATAAAGTCTGTACTGTTGAAAAGACATTGAAAAAGACAACCACACGAAACCCTTCCCTTTCACTTGCTTTAAAGCCGGAAGCATGAATTAATCGCATTTGCTTCAATACAGTGGATTTCCCTGACTCTCCTGCACCTATTTTTTAAGGTTAACACCAATTTTTTTGAACCCTTTTTTTTTTTTTTAGACTTGCCTAGCAGTAATAGTTTCACTTCTTTCTTCATTCGCTTTTCATCCAATTTAAGTTGTTTATCAATCAAGCGACTTGTTGGCGTACTCGTAGTCTTTAAACTACTCTTCATAATTCCCATTTTTTTTTTCTTTTTTTTTTGTAAGATTTTTTTTTTTATGTATCTGTATTTGGTTGCTGGGTGAATTCAGTAAGAGGGAAAAGGGAAAAAAAAAAGTTTACTCTAATTTTTTACACTTGACTTTTATACAAAAGAATGCGTGTGACAAAATTCCACAATTTCACCTTTGGATATTGTCACGCAAAAAAAAAAAGGTTTTATAAAAAACGCTAATATATTGTTTATGTCCTTGTACCTCATGGGGAAAATGCACTTTCAGTTATATAAGGTTTAGGTAACACATAAAGGAAAAACCAATTTTTGTCCGCTCAAAGTTTGAAAATCACAAGAGAGAAAGAGAGAGAAACAAAACACGTTTTTTTTATCTTCTTTTTTTTTTTTTCTTTATTTAATTAGGTATTATGCTCTTGAATAAGATTCCAACTCTTTCTCCATACAAGTGAAGAGTAGTTGGAAATGGGACCTTCTAAACCAAAAGAAACAGGAGCGAAATGAATGAAAGTGGCAATGACAGCCAAATAAACAGGTACAAATACAGCGTATTGTACTAATTTGGAACTGTTGCGAGTGAAATGGTCCATTAAAAATGGAACCATGATGATGCTGAAATAAAGTGCTGGGAAGTAATGATGCAAGTAGGTGACACGACCCATAATGAAGAACGGGATATAATGGAAGAACCAGCCAAGGAACAAGGTCTTGCCTGCATAAAAGAAATGGTCCCATTGAGCGTTCGAAAGATCATAAATCTTTCTTTGCATACGAATTAAATAAAAGGCTGTAGCACCAACAAAGACAAAAATAGATGTGATGGATAACCACCACACAATTGGGTTGCCCAAAAGATAATACTTGACATCGTTATCTCCCCATCCACACATACGAAGTCCCACAGACACAAAAGGCCATTCACTGGGGCCAGAGGAAAGAATATCATATTTATCGGGATCCGGTGTCAATGCATTATTAGAGGTCCACATAGCAATATTAAGCGTCAGGAAATCACGAAGGAAATGAGACTTGTAAGAATTGGCAGGAGCAGCAGGTAATTTTTCATTCCAGTGTTGTTCCACATTCCACATAGCATGAGGATCATCTGTGTTATTGTTCTTATCGCAATACACTTCGGTTTGTTTAAAACCCCATTGAGGTAATACACCATTATCCGCTGTTAAAAGACATCCCATCTTTTCATGACGAAGACGGAATCGTGTGGTCAAGGATCGAACTCTTTCCTTATCGTGATACACAAAATCATCCACAATCTCCACTTTCCAGTTATCTTGCACATCTCCCACAGTTTCATTACCATAGCAACTCACTTCCCATTGTCCCGTTGTGACAGGTGCTGCGACGGGGTGACTGTGCAAATTACGGCCAGTGGAAGTATGTTGAAGACGAATTATATCACCGTCCTTGACGAATCGAATGAAACTTTCGTCCTCAGGGTTTTCGTATAAGCTGGAATCATAGGTTCTAGGAGGACGAATAGTCCAATGGTTATTATCATCCTTGTGATGATAACAAGTGACTTGTTGTTGCTTGGATCCTTCAGGGTAAGTTTGGACATGAGAGTGAAGTAATCCGCCACCATAACCAGCATTTTTGAATGTAAGTTTTGAGTCATATGCAATTTCTGTACGAGCCGAGGTTAAAAGAAAGTTTTGTTCCTAAATAAACAGCACACTTACCAAGTGGATTCTCGGTCATGGAATTTCCTTCCAAATTAGCTTGGAAAAGCGAACTCATTTGAGCATCCCCAGGGCCACTCTTGTACAAGAGCGCAAAATGTAACACAAAACTAGTAAGGTAAATGACTGCAGGAATAACGATTAAACCAATAATACGCGCAATCCAATGTTGAATATAGGTCTTCTTGGGGATCTGTAAATCACCCCACATTTCCCAAAGATCCTCGATCGTATATACACCTACAACAGCCACAGCAAATAATCCGACCCATTTCACACTTAATACACAGCCCAATGAAACACCGGTCAAACAAAGCCAAGTCCACCATTCGGTAGAAAATGATCTGTAATAGGAGTGAGACTACATTATTGATTGTTATTTTGTTGTTACTGATGAGAACTTACTGGTTACGTAAATTGTGGAAAGTGGTCAAAGTATAGAGAGAAGTACAGGTAAAGAAAAGAAGCATGGAATCTAACAAGATGAATCTACTGATGGTAAGATAGGCATTATCTACAAACAAAAAAAGTGGTAATGATGAGTGCCTGTGTATATATTATAAAATTTAGCTTCCTTTTACCGAGTAAGACCATGGTGGCAGCCAAAATGGATGCTTTTAAAGACATTTTCAATTGAACAGCAGTGAGGTAGGCAACGGGAACCATCATGGCGCCAAAGAACGCGTTAAAGATACGCATGCAGGCATAATTGACATCCTCAGGGTAAGTAGCACCTGAATCAAAATTGAAAGATCCATTATAACCACCGATCCAGCCTGACAAACCCACTAGTATTTTACCAAGAGGTGGATGCACATCAAAATAAAAGTCATGATTTAAATAATGAGATCCAAACTAAAATATTATATTAAGAAAAAAAGGTGAGTTGACTCAATGGCTTTTTGTTTGTAGGTAGTGTACTTATTACCTTTCCAAAATGTGCCTTTCATTTTTTGAAAAACCGTTAATTATTTTCGCTTGGCACAATATATATTTGAATTCTATTTTTACCTCATCCCAGACCACAGCATTACTGAGTGTAATCTTTCTAAATCGAGTCCAAAAGGATATCAGAGTCAAGACGATGGTAATGATTGTGTGTTGGTTCTTTTGTAAAAATGCAATGTTCTAAGTGTAGAGGGGGTTAAAAACAAAAGGAGTTGGTGAGTTCAAAACAAGAGGTGTTTCTTACCTTGTTTGAAGAATAGACGACGGCTGGTTGGTATTTTTGTGTCTTTTGCTTTAATGCGTCCTGTTGATCTTCCATAACATATTCCGCTTGCTTTTCAGACAGGGGAATATGTCTTCGTTTCATGGTGGCCATCCGCGTTTTTCTTTTTTTTTCGTGGATGAGAAAAAAGAAAAGGGAAAGAAAAGAACGTGCGTTGTTATTTATTAAATTGATATTTATTTTTATTTTTGAATGGCCGGTTCAGAGGAACCTTTTTTTCATATTGAAAGGTGACAGATCCACGGCTTGGCTCTGTGTAGCCGTGGTAGGAAGTATATGCTTATTCATGCTTTGATTAAACATTTACAGAGAACTCAATGGCGGAGGAAAAAAGACACACTAACTCTTGTTTAGTAATGCCCGGTTTATTCGCAATAAAGAAGCCCTTATTGCACGTGGTACAGTTCTACATTATTTTGAATCGGGAGCAAACGCCTGAACTGTGCAAAAAAAATATTTGGTGTGTGCGTTTTAGATAGTTAATTTGGGCTGAGCAGCATTCTTTTACTTCTGTTAAATAGCACAGTGGCAATAATTGCGTCATTGTTTTGGTTAAGTATATGGTAATGTGTCATTGTGTCACTTATGTAAAGTGTGAATGTTTACATTAGAGTGCTTTAATTAGAAACAATCAATTCTCAGTTAAAAACCGAAAGCTAAACCAAGTTACATGTATTTGTGAATTATGGAATAGAGGCCCGTTTATGCGGTGTTCTTGGTTATTGGTATGATAGCAAGCTATTCTATCACAAACAAAAATTTAGTCATTTTACGAGGGGTGTAATGTATCAGCAATCGTTATATCTTTGAGATAAGCCTTCGACTCTATTACATATAAAGATGGTATCTCTCCCTGGAGTTTCTCTCATGCAGTCTTAATTAAAAACTGTTCACTTAGGCAAACGGCATTTATCGCCTGAATGTCTTTCATTTGTGGACGTGTCGGGGTCCTACCAGATAGTGACAATTATGCAAAGCTCCTCCATTTATAGGTATTTTTATAAACTACAACATCATGATATGAATAATTCAAATTAGCGACTTTTATATAATCTCTCTGGAAAGGAGATATCCCCCGGATTGAAATATTTTTACAACCAGTATATGGAGGGCCATGCAGTAAAATCTTATTTTTTGCCATTACTATGTTACAAGACTATTGATGAGTTTGTCGACGCCGTAAGTATCTATTCATCCAACATAATTAGATTACAAATATTTGATATTGTGGATTTAAAAAACCTTTAGGGGAATGTATTAAACTAAAGTCCATCGCATAATCCCAAAAAAAACGAATGCGGCTATCATTTTGATAGCGTTCAATGTCACTAATGTCTTTAAGGCTGCTTTAGATGGCTAAAACGGATGGATGCTGATGTTCCTATCAGCTCATCGCCGAGTAAAATAAGGGCATGTTGCTTGACTTTGTTTGGTACTCCATCAACTTTTGTGTCTCAGGCTAGGTCGTACAAGTAATTCTCATGATTTCCGATCTGTGCACTTTCAAAGCTCCAATCTTTGACAAAACTTAAGCTTTATTTGATACCCGAGATTTGAATGGCTGTTTTCCACTAATACATATTTGTGCTCATTGACGCCAAGCTCCTGTATAAAATCTCTCGAACAGATGACTGTTAACCATGCGGCCTATACATTCATGAACTGATGAGAATAACGGGCATGCCAAGTTCTGAATAAATAGCTGTATGTATTCTTAAGTCGTCCTCGATCCTTAAAATTGTCTTAGATACAATAATCATGTTGCCTTAAGCTAAGATAATTTAGTACAATTTTAGGAGATGGCCATAATGCATGAGAGGTTTTTGGATAATAGGTTTATTAAAATCTATAAATACAAGCATATTTACACTTGACAGTCAGGCTCACTGTTGGGAGTGGTCTGACACAATGATTGGCTCCAGATGTCACCCTGTAACACTTTAATTGTGTGATTAAGCACGTGTTTCTCAATACTCCCCTTACAAAGTTGTCAAAACGCTGTGTTGTTTTTTATTTTTCTGCTTTTTTTATTTCCTGAGCCGGTACTCCGTTACTCCCCAATTGGGGATAGCGTGATAACAAGAAAAAAAAGTGGGAGATAGAATAATAATAAAGCTCCCCCTTTTTTTTTTTTAAGCCTCTTTTTTTTTCTTTCTCTCTCTCTCTCTCTTTTTTTTTTTTTTTTCTTTATAATTACTTTATAAAGCAAATGGGACACCATCACGATCATGCTACAGAGCATTCACCTTTGATTTCCCACCATGGACATAACCACGGTAGTTCCGCTATTATCAACAATTGTTCCAACCAAAAAGAAGATTCCTCGGCCAAGTCCACCAAAAAAAGACTTGCCATTGCTTCTACTATTGCCCTTGCCTTTTTCGCAACAGAATTAGTTGCAGGTTATTTTGCCAACTCTCTTGGTAAAATGAGCACTAGCGTGATAATCATCGAAAAGAAACTAATATCACCTCTTTTTCTTTTCTCTGTGTGTAGCTTTGATGTCTGATGCTTTTCATTTATTATCGGACGTTGCTAGTTTCATTGTAGCACTTGCAGCCATTTATTTAGCAGAGAAACCACCTACCAAGAGTAAGAGGAACACCGGACAAGAAAAAGAAAAATACGACGGACAATTAACCCTTATATATCCCTTTTTTAACTTTTTATAGAGCACACTTTTGGATTTCATAGAGCAGAAGTGATTGCTGCACTTGTATCAGTTTTGACTATTTGGGTATTGACAGGATTTTTGGTTATGGAGGCTATTGAGAGAATCAGAAAGCCTCAAGTGATTGATGCCAAACTTGTAAGTTGAGATGGGTTTTTTTTTTAATTAGACTTTGCATCTTATAAAATTTTGTTATAGATGTGTATCACGGCTACCATTGGTGTATTGGTCAATGTAGTGTAAGTATGGTTTTTCTGATCCGCTATAATCTGAATTCTAATTTATAATTAGACTTGCTGTTGTGTTGGGTGGTAACCATCACCATGGCCATAGTCATGGAGACGATGAATCACATAGTCATGATCATAAGGTAATTTTTTTTTTTTTTTTTTTTTTTTTTTTTTGCAAAGTAAAAAAGGAGAGGCTTAGGAGTTTCAAGTTGAATTCTTATAATTTTTTTTTATATAATTGTAGGAATCCAATATTAATCTCAGAGCAGCTGCACTCCACGTCTTGGGCGATTTACTCGCATCCGTTGGTAAGGAGAAACAGGGAAAACGCAGTAAAAAAAAAAGTGATTAATAAGACGGTCTAAAAATTAGGCGTTCTTATTTCATCTATTGTATTAATTTTCAAGCCCGATTACACACTTGTCGATCCTTTGTGCACATTTGTGTTCTCCATCATTGTACTTTACACAACCTACCATTTAGTGAAAGATTCAATTGCAGTTTTGATGGAGGGAGCACCTGGCCATATCCAACCGGAGGCGATTGAGAAATCTCTCTTACAGATTCCTGGTGTGGTTGCAGTCCATGACTTACATATCTGGGCTCTTTCACCAGGTAAAAGTTCATTGACAGCTCATATTACGGTCTCACAGAACAAGAACCTTAGCTATGATGATATCTTGGCAAAGGGACAACAAATTATCTGTGACATTTATGGTGTTCATCACTCCACCTTACAAATAGAGTCCGATAAAGCCGATTTCACAAGTCATTGTAGACCTGACATGTGTACTCCTAGAGATTAAATATGTGTTATATACCTTCTTTTTTTTATTAAAATATCTGTGTTACCTCCACCTTTTGAAAGAACCAATCAAATCATTTGTCATGTGAGAAATATTTAAATCTACTCCGATTTAGTAAAAAAAGATTTTCACAGATATAAATAGGAAAAAGAAATTCCCTTTTTTTTTTATTTTGCAATTTTATATCTTTCTACCTTTTTCCCCACACTTTTTTACAGCAAAAAAAAAGATGCCTCGATTTATTGGATCTATAGACCAAGGAACTACCTCTACAAGATTTGTAATTTTCAATGAAAGTGGGGCCATTGTTACCTTTCATCAAATGGAATTTGAACAAAACTTTCCTCAGCCTGGGTATGTTGACTTGTATGTGCCCATTCTCCCCCTTTTTAACACTTAAATCTATAGTTGGGTTGAGCACGATCCATATGATTTACTAGACTCTGTTCACACCTGTATTGAGCATGCCATCATGAAATTAGGCTTATTAGGCTACGATGCCTCAGACATAGAATGTATTGGATTAACCAACCAAAGAGAAACCTTGATTACTTGGGACAGCATGACAGGTCACCCATTATATCCTGCCATTATCTGGAGCGACGCTCGTACCATCGAAACCGTAAAGACCCTTTCTGAAAAGTCTGATAAGGGCGTAGATGCCTTAAGAGATATCTGTGGTTTGCCATTAACCACCTATTTCACTGGTGTTAAATTAAGATGGCTTCTAGACAATATACCCGTTGTGTCACAGGCCTTGAGTCAAAACAGATTACGTGTTGGTACTGTTGATACTTGGTTGATCTATGTAAGTGGTTCATTTCTTTGGGTATTTTTTTTTTTTTTTTACTATTATAGTAAGGATCCAAAACTTATTTTTAAATAGTAAAAAAAAAAAATATATACCGATTCTTCCCATTCCCCTTATTTATTAAGCTAACATTTTTCTATAATAGAACCTTACCGGTGGATTAGATCATAATGGTGTTATTGTTACTGATGTGACTAATGCAAGCAGAACAATGCTTATGGATATCAACACTCTTAATTGGAGTCCAGAGTGCATAGAGTAAGCATTATCTTCTACTTCTTTTAGTATGCATCTTCTAACCCATTTCTGTATAGCTTCTTTGGTTTCCAACAAGTCTTATTGCCAAGAATTGTTTCTTCCTCTCAAGTCTACGGTACTATGTTTGAAGGCTCACTGAAGGATATACCCATTGCCGGTTGTCTAGGTGATCAACAGGCAGCGCTTGTAGGACAGCAATGTTTCGAAATCGGCGATGCCAAAAACACATATGGCACGGGATGTTTCATGCTGTTTAATACGGGTCCAAAGCCAGTTCAATCAAAAAACGGCTTATTAACGACAGTCGCTTATAAGTTCGGAGAGACAGCCCCTGCATATGCACTGGAAGGTTCAGTTGCAGTTGCTGGTTCATCTATTAATTGGCTTCGTGATAATCTTGGGGTCATTGCTGACACTGCAGAATTAAATAGCTTAGCTTCGGCTGTGAAAAATACTGCTGGGGTCTATTTCGTTACCGCTTTTGCCGGTTTGTTTGCACCTTACTGGAGATCAGATGCTCGTGGTACAATCTGTGGTATCACACATTTCACAAGATTAGAACATATCTGCAGAGCTACATTAGAAGCTGTCTGTTACCAATCACGCGCCATTCTAGATGCCATGAACAAGGATTCTGGCTCTCCTCTTCGGTCCTTGAAAGTCGATGGTGGCATGTCCAACTCTGACCTTTGTATGCAAATTCAATCCGACGTCTTGGGTATCCAGGTTGACCGTCCCTTAATGCGTGAAACAACCGCCCTTGGTTCCGCCATCGCTGCTGGTTTTGCTGTGGGTATCTGGAAGTCTTTTGACGAACTCAAGTCTATCAACCGTGAAGGAAGAACTTACTTTGAATCCAACATTACACAGGAAAAGAGAGACAAGATGTGCGGGGGTTGGGAACAAGCTGTAAAACGTTCTTACGGTTGGGCTAATAACGCTACCACCGTGCCTACTCATGATGACGTACTTGAAATTTAGATCGCTCTCAATTATCCAGCCAAAAAAAAAAGAATCTATTTTTTACCCCACTTTGTACTATATTTTTATACCCTTTTTCCTGTTCATGCTTCCAAATAAAGTTTACCTTTTTTTTTTCTTCCCCATATAAAAAAATATTTTCTGGATCTAGATCTTTTGTATTATACTCCCGCGGGTTTGCATAAACGCCTCAGCTGGAATACAAATAAAAAACACTTTAAATGCGGGAAAAACAAGAGACAAATAATAAAAAAGATTTTCGCGTTTAGAGAGGACTTTAGAATATCGTGGAAAAAAGAAATGTTTATGGAAAAAAGAATTGTTTTTTTATTTATGTATAGGAAGCTAAAATTTATGATACAAAGCTAATTTTATGTTACAGTGGTTTATATTTTGAAAGGAAAGTGATTTAGAAACCCTTTTCTTCACCCTTTTCAATGATGATCTTGACAATTTCATCCTTGTTGGAGGTATTAAAGTTGGACTCCAAGATACCCTTGGGAGGATGCAAAGCTTCACCGGTGTTACCGCCAGTGGTGGTGGTAAGGATATCAAATGATTGGACAACATCAATCAAGGGAGTGGTCTTGTCACTACGGTACTTGGAAACCATACCAGCATTGGCAATCACGAAGAATTCAGTGTTATCGGCACCCTTGTAAACGACTTTAACAGATTGGTCAGACATATTTAATTATTATTTTTTTCTTGTTTGTAAAAAAGAAGATAATTTTTTTTTCCTTGCCTTCTACTTCCTCGTATTTATAGTGAAAATATTTGTTTGAGACTATTCATGACGTTTTCATGAAGTCATCTTTTTTAAAATCCCGTCGGCGAACTAAAAAAGTATAGTCAGTCTAAACAAATGAAATCATAGCCATCGAGTGTAAAATACGCGCGAAACAAACAAGTTTTTTTTTAGTTCCAAGTAAATGGCATCATCAGTTGCAATTATATCTAATTGCATCGTGCATAAAAGTCGTTCACTTTCAACTTTTTCCACTTTTTATTTGAATTTCCGCGTAGATCAATGATGTAAGGCGCACTAAATGATTTCTGCAATTCGTCATACAAAAGAAAGTGATAAAGTAAAAACTTGTTTGATCAATGTACTGAATAATTTAGGTATGTATTTTCGATCCTAATCGAGGATAATTTCTGTCATTGGGAAAAAAAAAAGAAGTTTTGAGTGAATAACGCGTATTTTTTTCAAGAATTATCGTATGAGATCATCCATTAGAACTTTGCAGAATATGCGAGAATAGCCCTAACTCAGCTTTAAAAAAAATCCGCGATGTAATCTATTAGTCCCATATTTAGTATTTAGTAGATGACGTTGTCAGAAGAATAGTATGAAGGAACCGTTAGAAAAAAAAATACCCTGTTTAGACAGAAAAAATCTGTCAAAAAGACATGGTTTCAAATAGAATTACCTTCAGAAAGTTTTGATTGTGAAGTCTACTAATTTGACCTACTAGCTATTGAATTTGCCGTTTTCAATGCTACATTATTATCAGTCAGATCGGTTTTCAAAATTGTGTGTCCACTGGCTAGCTGCTTTGACGCGCTCAAGGTGGTCGATCTACTTAATTTTTAGGCGGTTATTGTAATAGATACACAAGCTGAATTTATCAAAGAGGACAAACTTCATGCGATGTCGTATTTTTTACGAAGCCTACACATTTACACAATAACTTGGGTTATGGAGAACAATCAGTTATTAATGCCTCTAATAAAAGAATATGAATTGTATGATTTAAATGAAAAGAGCCACACTGCTTAATATAAGCTGTGGTAGAAGGAGAGGACTAGGAATATATGGATACAAATACTATGTTCTTGTATTGGCAATAACGGGAGTTCCTTCTATTACATATTGTCAAGGCAAATTATGACTCATGACGGTTAGCCAGGCAATTGTATGCGTGGACAGACCCCGATGGGTATAATGATTTGTCAAGAACCAGAAATACATAAGAAAGTAAAAATGTAATTCCACATTGATATAATATTGAGCTGTCAAGTACGACAGACAAATATTAGCTGTCCAACAAAGTACTGTACGGCTTTGAGTTGATGTTTGAGATACAAAGCAAGGAACATATAAAGTCGGTAGGCTGTCTTTAACGATGTTTGCTGATTAGAAACCATTGTAAGCATTTACCTCTTGTTTTATATTTCCCACATGAATGCTAATGAATGTCAACCAAACAAAAGTAAAGTACAGTCATTTTAGGGATAGCCTTGTCTTGTCTTGCAGTGTGTTCCACGCTCTTTTTTTAAGCGCTTTCATATAAAGAGTAAAAGACAACAACATGCTTTAATAGATCGTTTCTTTTTTCAAAGAATTATACGCTCTTGTAGTCAAATTTATTCAACTTTTTGGTAATTTGTTTGAGCACTGGACTTTTATCTAGCTTAATTGCCATCATATTTTCAACGATACAGCCGTAAAAGAACAAACAATATACGATGCAATTATTTTCAGCTATGGGTGAATAAAGGCAGGTCTCCTTTCGGTTGATAATTAAATGTTACGATTCTTTTGTTTTTGATTGATAGTGAAATTGGCATGACTGCAATGAAATAAAAAACTAAAGCTTGCATTTTTAAACAAACATAATATTACAGCACATGTAATAATTATGACACAATCTTCTTGACACGAGAAATTATCAAGTATGTGGTATCAATGCATATTCTTGGGGTATATACGAAAATAATTCAACAAAGCCTTCATCTTTTATTTATTCACTCACTACATTCCCAATTTTATGTAATTACAATTAAACGAGGTACTTTGTCTTTTGAATTAAGCCCAACACAAACCAGACATAAAACAGCAGAAAAAAAAAAGAAAAAAAAAGACGTATCTATCGTATAATTATCTCTCCAATCTTTTGACAATGTCACGGATATAATTATAGAGACTAAGCTCGATACAGTTTTGATTCAGACAAATTACCATTTCACAAAAGCATAATACAATAAGTACCATCATTCAATTTCTATAATTAACGTAACATAATTACATCTATTAGAGACATCCTGACAACGTGGACACATCGATCAAGCTCTTCCTGACAGAAATCAAAGCAAAGAAAAACATTTCCAACTCCGCCAGGCATCGACAAAAAAATTAAAAAAGATGATCTCCTCCGGGTTCGAACCGGAGACCTACTCCGTGTAAAGGAGTTGTCATAACCAACTAGACCAGGAAACCATTTGATGACTTTTATAAAGTTAACAAAATGATATACCATTAATTAAAACACAAATCACGTGATATACGCGTGATCACACGTGATACGTATGTTATGATTGGCGTAGAGAAGACCCATATCGAGCACTTTGTGGTACTTTGTGGATGAGCAGAAATGTCAGGGCAGGACAGAAACGAGAATTGCTTTTAGAGTGAGGTTTTTTTTTGTTGGTATATAAGGACCAAAAAAAAAAAAAAAATTAGCTTGTAAATAATAAAACAGACTATTTATACTAAATGCCTGGATCCGAACAGGAGAAAAATAGGAGGGATGTAATAAAAAACGAAATAGGAGAAATGTAGGATAGGAGTATACCCACAAGAGCATGTCTGATTTCTTTGTATGCTGCTGTTCATTGTTATAAAGAAATAGATTTTATTAAGTATGTGTTAGGTTTATGATGAAAAAAAAAAAAGTAAATTGCCATACAGCTTGACAAATAATTGCGTTGCTCTTAAAATATATGTTTTCTTTTGATTTTTAGTACTTCAAGTTCCAAACAAAGAAGCACACCTTTTTTTTCTTTGTTATACATGCGTATAATTTATCATAAAGACGTGCCTTTTTTGCTACAACATCCAAAAATAACAAGTGTGTCGATGCATTATTAGAGTAGTTATCAAATTATAAAATGGTAATAAGCAATGTGTATGTGAGCAGAGTAATTCATAATACTTTATTAAAAAAGAACCCTTTTTTTAAGCAAAAGAAGAGACCAAATACTGTAACAGGGTTTTCGCTTGGAGGACGGAAAACAAGTTTCCGTACCTCCCCTGCTGATGTTCTGTCATTTAACAGCTTCAACTTATTGAGTGTCTCCAAAATATCTTTTTTGACTCGTGATACAAGCTTTTCCATGTTATTCAACATTTCAACAAAATAATCGTGATATGGATGTTGGCGGAAGCGTGAATTCCAGGTGATTTGCAAATGAAGGCAAGAAAAAATCGACACCGTCTCGGGAAAGTCCAATTTTTTCGACATACCTATCATATTGGTTCTCCTTATAAGCCATGGATACAACAGAAATTCTTCCAGGCAAATTATTCACATATTCACGAAGAATGTATAATGCGTCGCCTTCGTTGATATCCGTGTAAATTTTTTCCTTATATTTCGGTACTGGTCTTCCTTGCATTATTATGTATGTTTCAATTGTTGGAGTCGGAATATTAGAATATAAAAAACTCGCTTTTTTGATTTAGGGCTCCCAGGTATAGTCCGTCTGGTGTGCCCTTGACAATTTGCCCTTGAATCGCACTTGAGACTCCCAGGTATAGTCCGTCTGGTATGTCCTTAAAAATTTGCTTTTGAATCATATTTTTGTTGTATAGATACTTGATCTTGAGGTGCTTGGAAGTACCTTCATTATTAACCCAGGAATCAATAAACCCTCTGCTATTTATAGTAACATTGGAGCCAAGGATTGTTTCTGTACACTCCATTCCTTTTCTTTCTAAAGCCGCTTCAGCCGATCGCTTTCCACGTGCAAGTTGTATATCACTGCTGTAGTTGCTGGAATTTGGCTGGCGTTTACTAATACAGTTTCTTAACCAGTTGCGGTAGCAAGCCAGCTGTAACTCTGGGTTGTGTATCACAAGACTATCTCAGACCATAATAACAACTACTCTAATGTAAATACGGAACATATAAGAATCACCGATACAACAAATACGAATCACCGACTTAACAAACATGAACATATAATATATATACAAGAGCAAATTAAGCATTTAATAAAGAATTATCTTATATTTGATTGAAATTGTTGTCTCTTAGACATCGGATATTACAATAATAAATTACAATCCCCTTTTCTTCATAATTCAATTTTTTTTTTTGGGGGGGGGGAAGGGTTAGTTAGTCACACTTAAAAAAGATTTTTGAATACTTTAAACCAAGATGGAGGGAGGGCATTAACCACATTTTTTGCCTTCGCTTCGGCAACATCTTGATTTAATTACTTTCGGGTGAACTATTGACTGGTTGTCTTCCAAAACCCTTTCCGTGCATATTGTATGTCGAGCGGAAAACCTTGGGATAAATAATGTCAGAAAGTAGTGTTTACTGGCTATTGCTGTCTTTACTAAGATTTTTATTTTCTTCGTCTTGAAGTTTTCATTGTTGCAATTAAATCAAAAGTTTCAGTCAAAGAAGTCGATATTGCTATTGATACTCTATGTCTTCGTCCTAAACTTGTCTCTGAACTTTGCTGCTCTTCTCGTTTAAGCCGTCGTTTCCTAGCATTAGCCCAACAGAATGTCATCCATCTCCAACCTTTTTTTTTGTCCCCTCAGAACTGGCTAGTGTAGGTCTCAATCCTTTTACTCAGGTTGATTACAGGCTGGTCAATGTGGAAAAATTCTAGACTTTTCCTTTCCAATTCGGTCTCAGTCTCTGCTCTCCTCCAAGATGTATCGTAAACACTGTTGTCCCCCAACCCAAGGATTACTTTGCCGTCAATACTCTGGTCGGCCTTTTGGCGCTTTCTTCTCACACATGCTGGTCATAACGTATGGTTTCGGGTACTACATCACAAGATCCCCTCTCCTATTTTGTTAAATCAAGTAATTCCGGCATACTTTGCCTCTCCATTATGTGATATATGCTCGACTGAGGATGATTTTCTCAATCATTTTCTTTTTCTCTGCCCTTTAAAGACTTCTGTCTGGTCATGGAGCTTTTCTCAATAGAAGCTGTTTATATTGCCTTATTCCATCTTCTTTTTCCTGGTGTTCGTCCTAACTGTTCTATTGCTGATGCTAGTGTCATTATTTGCCCCGCTCCTCTTGCTACCTGGCGTAGTCATTGGGCCTATATCTTTGACTCTCTCCTTTTTATCTCATCTACTACTATTGCCTCTGCTACTCGTTTGATACAACAATATCTAAAAGAAGCTCTCTATAATTAAGGCATTTCACCTCTCCCTTTAGCTCATCTTCAAATTTAGTTGTTACTAGTATCTCATTTAGCCAAAGCAAACGGAAATATCTAGAACTCCGTATTTTTTTCAAACGTATTTTTTTTTCAAATAAACGTATTTTTTAGAATCACGCGATGGTCTACACGTCGATTGACATGCCATATCATCTAAACTTCATGGGATGATCGATTTCTGTTTGCCATAAAATCTGCTTCACTGTCATTACAAGCTACTACTGGAACGCAGATAGACAATTACCAAGCTCTGACTTGCTTGGGAGGTTTTTGCAAGTGTTTCTATTTTAAGTAATAAGGCTCAAACATTATGGATGATAAAATAGACAAATGAAATCATCCTGACATAAGCTTGTTTATGGATGATAAAATAGACAAATGAAATCATCCTGACATAAGCTTGTTTATGGATGATAAAATAGACAAATGAAATCATCCTGACATAAGCTTGTTTATGGATGATAAAATAGACAAATGAAATCATCCTGGCATAAACTTGTTTATCTATAAATAAAGCTGGTTCACACACTTTATCCTTATCCTTTTCTTTTCCCTTAATATACTTCTTTTATTGTATGAAAGTAACCGATCACGTAAAAAGGTTTGTTTAGTAGTGACTCTTGTCTCTTTAAAAAGAAGCTAAATTAGAAAAGATATATATTGTGATATTGCGGCTGCGGCTAGTCTTTGCTATAGGAGGGCGACCTCCTAGGCAGAGTTTTTGAGTTTTTGGAACTCACGAACTGTGAATAGCAGGAACGCATTTTAAATAGGTGCAAACATACTGGAATGCTGGTCTTCTAGCCAGAATTCCTGTAAGTGGTATAAAAAAAACACATTTGAAAAAAAATACGGAGGTCTAGACATTTCTAAAGCAAACACCCTTATAAAATTAGAAAATCCAAATCCAAAAACCTGTGACTTGATAATAATAAAGTTGTTTTGCCAAACAATAAAGAGCTCGAATTCTTTAAACAAAACAACTTGTTTAACTGGAACTTCAAAAATTTTAAGCAACATTGCCAACTTTAAAACCGCATGTCCTTTAAAATTGATAAAGTAATTAGTCAGTATAAACTATGTCTCAACAACATAAAGCAATATGTACAAGACAACGACGTGAAAAGATATGTTGAAAATTTATCAGAGGAGATCAATGATAAAGTAATGTTAATTGTCTTTTCTTTCTAATATGCAAGATACTAACGTTGTTCAATAATAGCTCACTGAAGACCCATAAAAAACAACCGTCAACAACTTCCATAATGTCAACTACAGAACTGCTACCGTAATGGGAGCACATGGCGCAGTAACAATTGAACAAAACAACAAGAAAAGAAAAATTGCTGAGGATTCAAAAACATCTTTAACAGAGGCACAATCGGAAGTATCACTACCAACACATTCTGGTCTATCTTCACAATTGTCGCTGTATCCTCTATATTCGAGACTTTATCTTGCAACAGTAAAAAAAACATGCTCCGTAATGCAAGTCTGGTGAATATGCTTCTGGATGAGAAAATGCTCGGTGGTACTGGTGCTGGTGTTGGTATCCCAGAACATTACGGTCCGTCACTTTATGATTCGTGGGAAGAAACAGTAAATATACAATGGCTTTGAAAGAAAAGAATCCGCATCTAATTTCTATTTTTTTTTTTTTTTTTTTTTACCACAAATAGGAGAGTGAAGAAGAAATAGTAGTAGAAGAAGATATCGAGATGAATGTCTGGGATATATGGAAGAAAACCCTTGACACTAAGCAGAGAGATGGTGATATCGATAAGTATAGGTATGCATGAAATTAATTTAGCTCGACATCTATATTGAATATATCGTTTTATTATAGCTTGAAGCATTTAAACATTATTCAACTTGGAAACAAGCTTGGTTCCAAGATAACACAAAAATACTACCCCAAAAATTTAATCAAAAAAACTGGACTCACACTTGAAGAGATACCTTGCTCATTCGTTGAAGATAATGAATTCTACAATAACATATTTGATACTATTGTGAGTAGAAATATCAACTAACATTGTAAAATAGTGATAACCATTAACACCCCAAGTATTTGGTAGGCTCTTTCGGATGAGTTTTCCTCAAATGAAGTACTGGTCGAAACGGCCTCGCTTGTATTTAAGTCAAACAATTCATTCATAAAGTTTTTCATACCGTTCTGCAGTCATTGTAAGTCTTTAATCGATCATTCAGGTTCTGTAGCGTCTATTTAACTTTCCTAATTATAGCGTCAGTGGATTGTTTATTGATGATAGTGATGTTTACAACAACGAAATAAGTTATAACCACTACATTATATGGTCAATTCTGAACTCGTTATCAAAATCAATTCAGAAGACTAAGTTTTCATTGGGTGAAAAGAGATTAGAAGCTGTATCCCAGGAGCTAAAGTTGATCCATAATGACAATCAGCATTTCTATAATGCTGATGGTATCGTCTCAAATATAGAAAGTAAGATCGAGATAGCAATCTTGGAAACAACAGGCCCTTTACTTCAACAAAATGCCCCAAAGGAAACTCAAGATTATATCAAGGCTGGATACGGTCTTGTCGCCATGCTGCATGTCATCGGGCGAAAGTTCCATTATGGTGATTTTGAAATTTTCAAAAAAATTGGCTCTTTTTTTGTTCAGGCGACACATTTGTATTTTCTCTTTCCTTCAAAGACATATCCGCTAACGTTTTATTTTATGGTGTTTTTCAGCAACAAAAATCAGGATTTGGAGAGCATTTATGCCAGCAAGCAAGTTTTATGTGACCAATTGTATTGGTTCAGTCGAAGTGACAACAGATTGTTTTGCATGGAGAACAAAATAAAAAATAAACCAAAAGTGATACTGTTAGAACTTGGATACCACTTTATTATGGACGAAAAAATATAATTAAAAAAATGTATTCCAAAATGTATTAAATCGTCGATGGTCTATGAGAAAAAACTATGGATATTTATATAAAGAACTCGGATAGTTCTAGGGAGAATATTAAGCGCCTTATTGGATCATGATGTAATAATCTGGTGATAGTAAATAATCAACATTGTTGAGGATATCATAGATATAATAATAAAGTTAATTGTCACATCGCAATAAGGATGGATAATAAATATAAAAGTTAATCATGGATCACACATTACCCCGCTTGTTCTCATCCTACCGTTGGAGTCTGTACACAGGGCACATCCCTGTGGCGAGTAAATATTTATTCTGCAAAAGCAATACAATCGAATGGGCCTGGACTATAGAATATTAAAAGATCCTGAGCATAAATATTACTCTTGTCATTTGATGTTATAACTGTTGATCCCTCTGACTAATATTTATATACTCAGTATGGAAGGGCTAAATTTAAAGACATGTTGATTATTTACTATCACCAGATTGTTACATCATGATCCAATAAGGCGCTTAATATTCTCCCTAGAACTATCCCAATTCTGTATATAAATAATCCATAGCTTTTCTCATAGACCATCAATACATTTTGAATACGTTTTTTAATTAGTTATTTTTTTCGTCCATAAATAAGTGGTATCCAAGTTCTAACAGTACTACTTTTGGTTTATTTTATTTTGTTCTCCATGCAAAACAAAAATAACATAATCTACTATATGTGCTTTACACTGAGAAATTTTTTTCGGGTTCAGGTTAAAGTTAGACCGCGGAAAAGTTAGACCAAAGGTCGCGGTCTAATTTTAACCTGAACCTCAGGTTCTGGTGTACGGTAGACCAATACCTCTGGTTCTGGTCTAATTTTTTTATATAAACCAACCTGAACCTCTGAAACGTGACGAATAAAATCATGGTATCCTTGTTATTTTATATGATTGTATTGGTCAATTTTTTATAAAACTAGGATCATTATACCCTTTTGCACTATTGCAAAAAAAAAAAAAAAAAAAAAAAAAAAACATTTGGAAATAATAGAATTTTTGGGGATAAATAAATAACGTTTATTGAAATAAAATTTATTGTTCAGCGAAATAGTCAGAACTTTTATGTATACATCTATAATCCATTCTAAAAAGGATAGCATGTCGCTCTTTCGGTCTGTAAGTAGTGTTCGGAATGAAGATCGAAACTCTCGAGCGAGCTTCGATCGTGTTCCAGTCGAAGCTCGCTCGGATGCGTTTTCTTGCAGCTCGAGCTCGCTCGAAGTTTCTTAAGCTCGGCTCGGTTGCGAATACGATAGCTCGAACTCGCTCGCCCTTTTTATTACACAAAGTGCACGTCAAAGTGATGTTAATTACAGAAAATTATGATAATAAAATTATTATTTATTGAAATAGAAATTGGAAAAAGAAAAAGAAAAGTTTTTTTTTCACCAGCCTTAACACCAAATTTGGATAATTAAATCAAACTATTACTGCATCTATAATTATAATACATTTGGATTTGTGAACATGAAATTTTAAATTAATTCTGCTACGCCATGTTACAAAGGTTGCTGTAAAAAATTGGCTTAGTTGGGTATAGTGTGCAACACTGTTTCATTTCTATGGTAAATGTGTTTGTTGGTTGTAAAATTAAATAAAAGTCCAAAGCATTTTAATTGGAATTATTAGAGCATAAATAAAAAAAAATGGTAAAGGGAAGAAAAGATTAAAATCAAGGGGAAATGTCATCTGTAGTCTTTCAAGGACCTTAACTTTAAAGTGACTACTATCGACATTTTAGCCGAGCGAGCATCGATCGAAGCTCGCTCGAACCCAAAAAAAGTGGCGCAAGCTCGAGTACAAAAACTCGGTTCGAGCTTCGTTCGAACTGGCGCAAGATCGGTGCAAGCTCGAAAAGTTCGAACAGTACTTGTGTCACGCAAAATTCTAGTATTTACTTCAAACTTTTGTTTCTGCCATCAATAATAAACTTAATACCATTTTCTTATCCCAAAACTACTTTAAATATGTATTGTTATCATTATATAACAGTTTTTTATACTTTTTATGTCTTTTACGTTTTTTTGATTTTCAGGTTCAGGTCTAATTTTTACCTGAACCTGTGGTCGCGGTAATTTACAGAAAATAGACCAGAACCAGCGGTTCTGGTCTAAATTGAAACTTTGCCGCGATTAAGTTTTAGGGTGTTATATTTGGAATATTTCAAAGTTATTTAATTAAAATATACATACTAACTTGTGGACCAAGTAGGAATAAATGGATTTACATGTAACAGGTATTTGTTATTTCCATACCGGAGTTAAATAAAGGTTTTCTGCTATAACAAATACAAACATCTTTGTTTATTTTATACTATCAAAGCGAGTATTTTCAAGACAATTAAGAGCGGCGGAAGCCATACAGAAAGTAAGATAAGTATTGCAGTAGTTGAAGCTAAATACAAAAGATATTGGTATGCAAAGGCGAGAAGGAAACTAACTTGTCACTACAGAATTGCTGATGCTGAATAATTAGAAAAAATATGGGATACAGCTTAAAAGAAAAAGGGGTGTAACAAGTAAAATCAAAGAATAGGAAAATTGTGACGACTGCATTTCAGAGTGCAAAAGTGCCATTAGCAATCAAGTGCGGGAAGTGCGTCTATCACAAGAATGTATCAGTATCCATACATCAACAATATTAAATGAGATGTCACCGTCAACGACTTCTCCAAGACACAAATGATGTCGCACATCAAATTCACAGGCGTCTTGATGCTGTCATTGTCTTCTTCAAATAGGTCGCGGAGAACAGATAATGGATATTTGAATCTTCATATATAAATTGTAATTCGTATAAAATAACCTCCCATGTATACAATATACCCTTCACCACTCCATATCCACCATCTTTAGGGTGAGGCCATGGCGCACACACAAAGCAGCAAAAAGTCCTTTTACGGGATACAATCTGGATTTATATGAAGTGCCATTACCTGCAGCTCTGAATAAGTTTTCGTTTATAAGAGCCTACTGATCGTATTGTCTTGTCAGCAAGCCAAATTATTTCTAACCCTTTTTGTAAAGCTCGACAGATTCAAGCTTCACCCATGCGTTCTCCACGGTATTAATCATAAAGAGTTCATCAAAAAGACTTGCTTTAGACTTACATTTCTTACTATTTTACCCATCCGTAGTGATGAAAATACGATCTATAGGATAATTGGAGTCCCTCCATAAAAAATAAAGAGGTTACGATCTTATTCGATTTTAATTTATTATGTAAACATACACTAAGACAAGCAGGACATCACATTGCCTGGTCTTTCAAATATGCTCGTTGGTTATGTTCGTTGGTTGACCTCTTTATCAACAGCCAAAAGAAGTCGGTTGTACATATATAATACATTTCTGCACTGCTTGGCTGACAAACAGCTCTACTCAAACAGATTAGTTAGATCTATCAAGACGATTTTTATGGTAATAATTACCTGGACGGGGTTTCCCCGTAAGTTATTGTACAACTTCGCAATACCCTCAGAAGAAGACTTCAGGGTATTTCGAACTTCATTGAAGTAGCCCAACAAACCCAAATGGATAGCACTTTTGGGGTTTGAGGGAGAAGAAGGAAACATACCCATCAACATTAATGCTTCCGGCAAGCGCTTGCAGCTGCAGTAACTTACTGGTGCATCCTTGATCTCTATAGTAATATTATGAGAAATGTCAGTGACCACTAATATTTTATCAAGTATTTGGCACTTTACCGACCAAAAAGTACATTCTGACAGTCTTTGTCAGAATTACTTTTTTAGCACAATCGCACTCAAAAGCAGAAGGAGATTTGGTCTCGATGGATGGTAGACCACCTTGCTGACCAACAAAGATCAGGTAGCTGGTACACAAGGTTTTGAGTACATTGTGCCATCGAAATTCCAAATCGACCTTTTTCTTTCTTTCAAAAGAAGCCTTTTGCTCCTTGACTTCCTCGGGGGTCGGCTCATTAGAGTCATTACAATCGTTAGAATCAAGCATGTCCTCTTGTTTTTTTTGACGCTTTCTTCCGGGGCCGGCTCCCTGCTTGATTTCAATAACTTCAGATATATCTGTTGTCATATGACGATCGTCAGGTGGGAGATCGTATTTAGGGCGACGAGTGTATTTGCGACGAGTAGGTTGCAACATAAAGATAGCATCTTCATCGAGTATAAGATCGGGATCTAAAAGCGCAAGTCGTTTCATTTCTTCCATACGTTTGTGTGTACTTCTTCTTGATTTTCCCATTGTTGTTGTTTTTTAAAATTAAGTAAAGGTGAGAGGGGGTGGCTTCTTCCCGGCTGGGAGGTGCAAGTAAAGATCAATGGTCGTTCTTTAAAAAAAGTGGGTGTTGGTTAGTGTACTTAGTATACAACTATAATGTAGGTATTGTACTTATTGTAGGCGTCACATTTCCAAAATTAAACACATGCTATAATAGTTAATGATGCATGTTAAATAACTGATTAAATGATTATTTAACGCATGGTATGCTCTCACGTCTATTAAAATCATTTTAATCACAGAACTGGAGAGACTTACGACACTTATGACACTTATGACACTCGGGGGCCTAAACAATCATTAAGATTAAAAAAGATTTGCAGGCAAAAGCAGCCTTAATGATTTATTTTTTGTTCAAGTGTCGGGCTGTGAGATGAATTGAATATTCAGGAATTTTATTCCAGCATGAATTCGTACAAACTGAGTAATTAATTGATATACTCTTTTGCTAAAAAGACAAAATTTACCTATTGTCACTTATGAGCTGTAGAGCAGCATTGATTCGTGCTCACTTACGAGGATTGTTATGTATTATTTAAGCATATTTTTTGTCCAGGTAATTCAAGATTTTATTGTCTGGATACCGACTATACTTATAGATCCCATAATCAATCATTAAACTTTACCGCTGCCTTATTGTCTTTTATTTATAGTAACAGGTACACTGCATCTTCTTTGTTTTATATACTATCATAGTTCTATATTGTTATAAATACACGTCAAATTGAAATTTCACTTTTTCTTCAAATTGTAACAACCTTCTACCCGAAGTAATGACTGTCTTTTTTAAAAACATATATTGTTAATTATTAACATTTCCTCTCATTTCTTATATAGTGGCAAGTATGGAAAATGGATTCGTGATGCGTAAATACCAATTCTTTGCTGATGCTCATAGGACAATATGTGAGCGTATTTGCGAATACAATATGTCTCCAAAAGACATAACTTTTGATGCAGTCCAAAAGTTATTTAGCGAGGTGGAAGATGAAAACAATTTAGATACTTTGCGTGGTATTATGCAGAATAATATGATCGTTACAGATCAGGTTATGTGCGATAGACTTAATGTTATCAGATTCACCGAAGATATGAATACATCTAAAAATAAAGGTTATTTTTCGTTTTACATAAGGAGCTGGAAAGTTGCACGAATCACCTTAGAAACAATCATAAACGAATTCAGTCTAGAAGGTGTTTATGAATCCGTTATACTCAACTGGATATCTCAAGTAGGTCTATTCGATCAAGATTATTATTATCTTCGTTACATAGGTGAATGCAAATACCCATCAAATCCTTTAAAGAGATCTAGAGAAGATATACACTCGAGATATAACGGATTTCTTGGCAATCTGCTTAAAAAAATAGAAAACCTTGCAAATGTTCCTAAGCCCGAATTCAACTTGTATTCATTAAAGAGCGAAGCAACTTTATGGAACAATGATGGTAATCTTGCCTCCTTCGAATATGCTGATACACAAGAGCAAATGTTTATTGCAGTCTTTGGTCTGGAAAATCTTCTAAACAGTCAGCCAGGCGGTTACAATGCAAGATACCTACCAGAAAGAGAGCAGTTTGACATTTTCTTAAATACAACCAAAACAAATTTTTTTCAAAAGTACAATAGATCCTTCGATACAAACAACCCTTCTGTCACAATGACTGACATACAAAATTGGATTGATTATATCGTCTGCAAGAGAAACTCCTTTAAAGGGTTTGAGAACAATCAAAGTCGAGGCCTTACCTTTACTCCTGCCTATATTGAAACAGTTAGGCGATCAGCAACTCCAACCGGATCAATCTTCGGGTTTAATCTTTTATGCTTGATTGGTGATGACATTCCGTCTACAAGTTTTTATAACGCAACTCCGATTCTTGACCCTAATTCTAGTCGATCAGGTTATCTCTTGTGTGATATGATTTCTAGGCTACAAGCTTGGGAAATAGGAAATTACAATGATTACAACGTAGAGGATGCGACCCGGTATATAGGGAAAATACCGTTTATCAATTTAATTCCCTGGTTGGAGAACAACAAGGCAACTATCAGTGAGGGAATCAGTCAAACATCTATGTATTTGCGTTTGACCAATCCAATTATTGCGATAACGTTTTCAAGACAAGTTGTCTCGGCCTCATTTACAAACTTCGTCCACCAAGACGGATTGAGTTCCAGAACTAGTTTGGTGGATATCGTTGGAATACCTAGACTATGCTCTTATGCAAGCAGTGATTATGTTTATGACGGCTCCGATGTTGATGGCCCCCCTCCTGGTTTTGAGATTATTGTAATTCCTCATTTTGATCCAGGAGTTGACAAACATACAACAAGAGCAGCAAATGGAGCAAGACGTGTTATTGACGTTGTTTGGAAAATTACGTTGGCTATTCTTGAGATAGCACACGATCTGATAGTTGCAAATCCAAATACCCTGAGAAGTAATATTGTCCGGCAAGTATATGAGTATTGTAATAAAGACTCTTCCAATAAGCCGCCAATACTCCAATATTTATACAACGAGCTCAATACAGTGGTTGCAACATACAAGTCAAAAGAAAGGGAGGCCCGTGAAGAATATCCTCAGGCTGAGTTACTTCCCGAAGCCTTGATAGCATATAGAACTAAAAGTGCACTTACACGCACGGAGAATTCTGAAAAAGCTCTTGGCCAAGCTAATAGCATGGAAAGAAAAAACCAGGTTCTAATGTTGTGGAAAAAAAACTTGAGAAGTTTACATGTTGGGCATTCCAGAAGTGATAAGGCTCAATGGATAGAATGGGCATTAACAAGAGACATTGGTATCAATTTTTATTTGGCATCTCTTTCCATAATTAGTCAAAGTGAGCATCATTTTTTCTTTTTTTATTATTATATTTTTTGGCTGACAGTATATCATCAGGACCCACAAGTCAAGGATTCAGCCCAAACATAATTTCCAAGTTTAATCAATATAAACCGAGCCATATCTCTCTTGAGGAAGTGTTACAAGACCCAGAATTACAATTGGTTTGCTTTCGTAACTGGTCAAAATACTGTATTGGTAAACGACAGCCAAATTCTAGCAACTACAGTAGCGAGCTCCAACGTGCACGTGGAAAACGTTCGGCTGAGACGGCTTTGGAAAGAAAAGGAATGGAGTGTAAAAAAACAATCCATGGATCTAAAGTGACTATTAATAGCAGAGGGTTTATCACTTTCTGGATTGATGATGAAGGTGCTTCGAAACGCCTAAAGCTTAAATATCCATACGAAAGAAATATGGTCCAAGAACGAAATATCAGGGTTACAACAGAGGGATTAGACTTAGAAGCGGACAACCAAGCAACAATATATTTGAGTTTGAACCATATTAAATCTAGTGAAAATGGCCAAATTTTGTACCGGATGTGGCAATTAGAAGCTAGTTCTTTATATCCTAATATTCCGACTCCAACAATTGAAACAGACATAATAATGCAAGGAAGACCAGTACCGAAATATAAGGAAAACATTTACACGGATATCAACGAAGGCGACGCATTATATATTCTTCGTGACTATTTGAATAATTTGCCTGGAAGAGTTTCTGTTGTATCTATGGCTTATAAGGAGAATCAGTGCGATAGATATATTGAAAAAATAGGGCTATTTCGAGATAATGTTGACTTTTTCTTGCCTTCATTTGCAACTTACCTGGATTCTCGCTTCCGCCAACATCCGTACTACGATTATTTTGCTGAAATGTTGAATAACATGGAAAAGCCTGTTTCACGAGTCAGAAAAGATATTTTGGAGACACTCAATAAGTTAAAGCAATTAAGTGACAGCTCAACAATGAGTGAAGTACGAAAACTAATTTTTCGTCCTCCAAACGAGAACCCAGTTACTGTATTTGGTCTTTTTTTAAGATAACAATAAATAAATACTTTAAAAAGGAACACTTTTTTAAGTGTCAGACAAAATTGACCAATGTACTGTTTTCACTCATGTAGTCTGTATGTTGACATAGTGAAGATACAGTTACCTCCCGCGTATGATGTGATTACTGTAAGTAAAACGTGTCTTTTTTTTATAAAATATACGAATAACATATAAAGAAAACAACGCTTTTGGTGTAACTTTTTGTGACAATAATACTGCTTTTTGCTTTAGACTTTATAAGATGTTGGAAATTACTGAAGATGTATCGTATATCAGGGGCAACACAATTTGTTTAGATGTAGAATGCTATACCTTTTTCTATTTCTATTTCAAATGTTCTAAAAATAGTATAGATCCAAAGAAAAAAGCGATTAAATGAGCAAACAATGATCACATCCTGATGTAATCAGGTTCTTGTTTATTAGCTTTTTCATTTTTCTATTTCACATGTTTTAAGAATAGTATGGTGAAGATCTTTGTGTTGGTAAATATCTCGGTGTTGGCGAAGCTCCCGGTGCTGATGGAGCTTTCGTGTTTGCGAAAACTGTATAGATCTAAAGAAAAAAGCAATTAAATGAGCAAACAATGATCACATCTTGATGTAATCAGGTTCTTGTTTATCAGCTTTTTCTTTTTTCTATTTCATATGTATTAAGAATAGTATAGATTTTTCTTAAAAAAAAGCGATTAAATGACCAAACAATGATTACATCTTGATGTAATCAGGTTCTTGTTTATCATCCTTTTCTTTTTTTGTTATAAATAAAGACTTTTTATTATTATTTTACTTTTCATTTTACTATTTTACTATTTTATTATTTAAAATGTCATACTATATTCTTATCAAACTCATCTGCTCATCTGAAAAACCAAATAGATAGGCCGTAGAGTTTTGAAAAGTGAGTGCTTACCATCCAACGGTGTGTAGTTGTACTTATATAACAAGCTGAGCATTTGCCTGTGTAAAGAATTTGCAAAAAGCCCCATGTCCAAGCGAGGAGAAACACATAAAGGAGTTCTCATATTCAGTATCCCGTGAAAAATAACTAGGCCAAATTATGAGGTCAGTAATTGAAGTACTAGTATTATCTTGTTTAATACCTCCCTACGTAATTTTTTAAAGTAAGTAGACAATGGCTTTCTTATCTATCTGTTTATTGTTTTATACTGATGATTTTTATATTATTAAGACGAACTTCAATTGAAGGCTCAGTCCAAAAGTGGTCTCTAAATTTGTTCTGGACGATACGGATCGTTTATCTCTTCAGCAAGTATTGCAAGACCCAGAACTGCTGCTGACCTGATGCAATAACTGGTCAAAAACCTGTTCATTGGAAGTCCTTACTTAAAGATTACTAGCTTAATCATGCTATACAGGCTTTGTGTTTATATAAACTAGCACCAAAAACATGTCATATTTACATAGAAAACTACGGCCTCCTGCTCAAAGTAAGTAATGGTTTTGTAACAGATATAGAATATGTATTAAGTATTGTTATCCTTCAGAATATTTCCCATGTTTTAATGCACTAATTAAGCAGCTCTCTGGAAAACAATAACTATTGTGCTTCAGTTGACAATCCTGATCTTCAAGAGCAAATTTTATCGTAGTATTTGGTTTAGAACATGTATGGAACTGTCAACCAGGCGGCTTTGATTTAAAGTATTTGCCTAAAGGAGAACAATTCAATCTTTCTTGGAATATAACTACAACAGAAGGAATCCAATGTTTTCAATATTGCGTGGCCGTAACTTAGTACAACATGCAGCTCATTTTTTAGAATTGATGTTGTTCAATACACCGAAGATTTGAAAAGATCTGAAAATTTATAGAGATTGTTATTTGTTTACACAAGGAGCTGGAAAGCTGTACGAAGCACCTTAAAAGCAAAAATAAACAATTTCAGGCAAGATGGTGTATATGGATGAATTCTGCTCTACTAGATCTCCCAGGTTGGGGCGTTTGACCAAGACTACTATTACCTTAGATATGTCCGTCAATGCAAATGGCCATCAGATCCACATAGAAGATTTGAGGAGGACGCAAAGAGCAGGAGAAATGGCTTTTTTGCGAATTTGTTTAAGAAAGTAGATGGTTCAAAACCCAAAGCCAATTTGTTTGTTTTGAGCTACGAAGCAATTAGTCTTGAATCATATGACAATGCCGATCTGTATGAGAAGATTCTCATTTCTGTTTTTGGTTTAGAGAATTTGCTAAACAGTCAACCAGGTGGCTTCAACGCGAAGTGTCTACCGGATAGAGAACAATTTGATTTGTTTTGTGCCACCACCAAGACAAATTTTTTTTCCAAATTCAATGACTCTTTCAACATAAGTAACTCTTCTGTCAAGTTACTTCGGTCAACCTATCTGTCAATAGTGATTAAGGAGATAATTACCTTTAAATTCAAAAAATGTATCATCCAACTGTCAACGATAGTCCTTTTGATAGCAACATTTGAAACCATGACAGAGCCCAGAGAATTTCGATTAAATCTACGATTCATTCAATCCTTAGATTGACGGTAGAAACAAGAAATTATAAGCTTACTCGATGGTCAGATATGTCTTGATAGCGCCTTCACTTGATCCCAGCATATAAATAAGACAAATTTTAGTCATAGCTTATGTGGATCATGGCAAAGGATTCAAAGAGCTGACAGATCAAGGATAAATATTGATTCTGAATGCTGGTTGTTAGATGGTTCGATTAGTCATTCGCCCTTATACCCAAATTTGACGATCGATTTGCACGTCAGAATTGCTACGAGCCTCCACCGGAGTTTCCTCCGGCTTCACCCTATTCAGGCATAGTTCACCATCTTTCAGCAGCTGGAGTAAAAACTTGGATTGATGACATTGTTTCTAGAAGAAGATCGTTTGAATTAGTTAATTATCAATATAACAGAAGCCATGAAGTCACTCCTGCTTATCTGGCCACTATAGCACGAATGGCGACACCGACAGGATCTGTCTTTGGATTCAATCTTTTATGTATGATTGGTCATGATATTACAGTCGCAAACTTCCATGACGCACTTCCGATTCTAGATCCCGAGTCCGGAAGAGCTGGCTATATCCTATGCGATATGATATCACGACTGTGTTCTTGGGAAAATGGAATTTACGATAGTTACAGTGTAAATGCTGCAAAACAGTACCTTGGAAAGTTTCTATTCATTGATCTGATCCCATGGTTGGAGAGCAGAAAGGAAACCATCAACAATGGAATTAGCCAAGCATCATTGTACTTGCACTTAACCAGTCCTATAGTTGCAGTAACATTCTCACGCCAAGTCACATCAGTTGCATTGTCAAACTTTGTTCATCAGTATGGGTTAGATTCAAAAGATAATTTGGTGGATATCGTTGGGATACCTCAATTATGCTCATACGCAAGTACAGAGTACATATATGACGGCACCGATGTTGATGGCCCCCCTCCTGGTTTTGAGATTATTGTAATTCCTCATTTTCATCCAGGTGTTGACAAACATACCACAAGGTCAGCAAACGGAGCAAGGCGTATTATTGATATTGTCTGGAGAATTACGTTGGCTATTCTCGAGATAGCACACGATCTGATAGTTGCAAATCCAAATACCCTGAGAAGTAATATTGTCTGGCAAGTATATGAGTATTGTAATAAAGACTCTTCCAATAAACCGCCAATACTCCGATATTTATACAACGAGCTCAATACAGTGGTTGCAACATACAAGTCAAAAGAAAGGGAGGCCCGTGAAGAATATCCTCAGGTTGAGTTACTTCCCGAAGCATTGATAGCATATAGAACGAAAAGTGCACTTACACGCACGGAGAATTCTGAAAAAGCTCTTGGTCAAGCTAATAGTATGGAAAGAAAAAACCAGGTTCTAATGTTGTGGAAAAAAAACTTGAGAAGTTTACATGTTGGGTATCCCAGAAGTGATAAGGCTCAATGGATAGAATGGGCATTAACAAGAGACATTGGAACCAATTTTTATTTGGCATCTCTTTCCGTAATTAGTCAAAGTGAGCATCATTCTTTTCTTTTTTATTATAATATTTTTTGGCTGACAGTATATCATATCAGGACCCACAAGTCAAGGATTCAGCCCAAACATAATTTCCAAGTTTGATCAATATAAGCCGAGCCATGTCTCTCTTGAGGAAGTGTTACAAGACCCAGAATTACAGTTGGTTTGCTTTCGTAATTGGTCAAGATACTGTATTGGTAAACGACAGCCAAATTCTAGCAACTACAGTAGCGAGCTCCAACGTGCACGTGGAAAACGTTCGGCTGAGACTGCTTTGGAAAGATAAGGAATTGAGTGTAAAGAAACAATCCATGGATCTAAAGTGACTATTAATAGCAGAGGGTTTATCACTTTCTGGATTGATGATGAAGGTGCTTCGAAACGCCTTAAGCTTAAATATCCATACGAAAAAAATATGGCTCAAAAGCAAATTATCAAGGACATACCAGACGGATTATACCTGGGAGTCTCAAGTGCGATTCAAGGGCAAATTGCCAAGGCAACACCAGACGGATTATACCTGGGAGTCTCAAGTGCGATTCAAGGGCAAATTGTCAAGGGCACACCAGACGGACTATACCTGGGAGCCCTAAATCAAAAAAGCGAGTTCTTTATATTCTAATATTCCGACTCCAACAATTGAAACAGACATAATAATGCAAGGAAGACCAGTACCAAAATATAAGGAAAACATTTACACGGATATCAACGAAGGCGACGCATTATACATTCTTCATGAATATGTGAATAATTTGCCTGGAAGAATTTCTGTTGTATCCATGGCTTATAAGGAGAACCAATATGATACAAGGTATATTGAAAAAATTGGACTTTCCCGAGACAGTGTCGATTTTTTCTTGCCTTCATTTGCAAATTACCTGGATTCTCGCTTCCGCCAACATCTGTACTACGATTATTTTGTTGAAATGTTAAATAATATGAAAAGCCTGTATCACGAGTCAGAAAAGATATTTTAGAGACACTCAGTAAGTTGAAGCAGTTAAATGACAGAGCAGCAGGAGGGGAAGTACGAAAACTTGTTTTTCGTCCGCCAAAAGAAAACCCTGTTACCGTATTTGGTCTCTTCTTTTGCTTAAAAAAAGGGTTCTTTTTTAATAAAGTATTATGAATTACTCTGCTCACATATACATTGCTTATTACCATTTTATAATTTGATAACTACTCTAATAATGCATCGACACACTTGTTATTTTTGGATGTTGTAGCAAAAAAGGCACGTCTTTATGATAAATTATACGCATGTATAACAAAGAAAAAAAAGGTGTGCTTCTTTGTTTGGAACTTGAAGTACTAAAAATCAAAAGAAAACATATATTTTAAGAGCAACGCAATTATTTGTCAAGCTGTATGGCAATTTACTTTTTTTTTTTTCATCATAAACCTAACACATACTTAATAAAATCTATTTCTTTATAACAATGAACAGCAGCATACAAAGAAATCAGACATGCTCTTGTGGGTATACTCCTATCCTACATTTCTCCTATTTCGTTTTTTATTACATCCCTCCTATTTTTCTCCTGTTCGGATCCAGGCATTTAGTATAAATAGTCTGTTTTATTATTTACAAGCTAATTTTTTTTTTTTTTTTGGTCCTTATATACCAACAAAAAAAAACCTCACTCTAAAAGCAATTCTCGTTTCTGTCCTGCCCTGACATTTCTGCTCATCCACAAAGTACCACAAAGTGCTCGATATGGGTCTTCTCTACGCCAATCATAACATACGTATCACGTGTGATCACGCGTATATCACGTGATTTGTGTTTTAATTAATGGTATATCATTTTGTTAACTTTATAAAAGTCATCAAATGGTTTCCTGGTCTAGTTGGTTATGACAACTCCTTTACACGGAGTAGGTCTCCGGTTCGAACCCGGAGGAGATCATCTTTTTTAATTTTTTTGTCGATGCCTGGCGGAGTTGGAAATGTTTTTCTTTGCTTTGATTTCTGTCAGGAAGAGCTTGATCGATGTGTCCACGTTGTCAGGATGTCTCTAATAGATGTAATTATGTTACGTTAATTATAGAAATTGAATGATGGTACTTATTGTATTATGCTTTTGTGAAATGGTAATTTGTCTGAATCAAAACTGTATCGAGCTTAGTCTCTATAATTATATCCGTGACATTGTCAAAAGATTGGAGAGATAATTATACGATAGATACGTCTTTTTTTTTCTTTTTTTTTTCTGCTGTTTTATGTCTGGTTTGTGTTGGGCTTAATTCAAAAGACAAAGTACCTCGTTTAATTGTAATTACATAAAATTGGGAATGTAGTGAGTGAATAAATAAAAGATGAAGGCTTTGTTGAATTATTTTCGTATATACCCCAAGAATATGCATTGATACCACATACTTGATAATTTCTCGTGTCAAGAAGATTGTGTCATAATTATTACATGTGCTGTAATATTATGTTTGTTTAAAAATGCAAGCTTTAGTTTTTTATTTCATTGCAGTCATGCCAATTTCACTATCAATCAAAAACAAAAGAATCGTAACATTTAATTATCAACCGAAAGGAGACCTGCCTTTATTCACCCATAGCTGAAAATAATTGCATCGTATATTGTTTGTTCTTTTACGGCTGTATCGTTGAAAATATGATGGCAATTAAGCTAGATAAAAGTCCAGTGCTCAAACAAATTACCAAAAAGTTGAATAAATTTGACTACAAGAGCGTATAATTCTTTGAAAAAAGAAACGATCTATTAAAGCATGTTGTTGTCTTTTACTCTTTATATGAAAGCGCTTAAAAAAAGAGCGTGGAACACACTGCAAGACAAGACAAGGCTATCCCTAAAATGACTGTACTTTACTTTTGTTTGGTTGACATTCATTAGCATTCATGTGGGAAATATAAAACAAGAGGTAAATGCTTACAATGGTTTCTAATCAGCAAACATCGTTAAAGACAGCCTACCGACTTTATATGTTCCTTGCTTTGTATCTCAAACATCAACTCAAAGCCGTACAGTACTTTGTTGGACAGCTAATATTTGTCTGTCGTACTTGACAGCTCAATATTATATCAATGTGGAATTACATTTTTACTTTCTTATGTATTTCTGGTTCTTGACAAATCATTATACCCATCGGGGTCTGTCCACGCATACAATTGCCTGGCTAACCGTCATGAGTCATAATTTGCCTTGACAATATGTAATAGAAGGAACTCCCGTTATTGCCAATACAAGAACATAGTATTTGTATCCATATATTCCTAGTCCTCTCCTTCTACCACAGCTTATATTAAGCAGTGGGGCTCTTTTCATTTTAAATCATACAATTCATATTCTTTTATTAGAGGCACCAGTTCAACTGTCTTTCCGGCTAGCTGAATCTATAAAATGTCTTTTTTTTTAAATAACTGTTTATTTTTTTATGTGCTCAAACGACATTCAATCAATTTATAACGCGCCTCTGCTTCAGACAGATTCTTATACCGTTCTTCAAAAGGTACAAAAAAAAGGTGAACGTTCTTAATAGAGAGCCATAGTGTGTGCGTATGATTGTACTTATTGTTTAAACATTACCAATTCCCAAAAGTAAATCATTAGTTTAAAATTTGTCAGCCAATACAAATTTCATATACATATACAACGATTATCTTTACCGGTTAACATTGTGGTGCTCCAATATACGCTCAAAGTAGTGTTTTTTACACTAAATAAAAATTACTAACCTAAAAATGTCTACATAAGCTCTTTGAGAATAGTTTTTTTGCAGTGTTTTAAAGGTATCTGCAATAAATACCTTTTTGTTATTCTTTTTTAATAGATGCTTCTTTCACATTAAAACTTATCGATGTATGAATGTAATGGAGCCCTTAATATAAATACATTAAATTGTATTGTCCTCATATATTTTAAACAAATAATACAAAGTTTTTTTATTCTGAAATTAAAGCACTGTATGTAGCGTGCGAATTGCGCACAGAAAATGACAAGGTTTTTTCCCAACAATACCATTTCGTCAGATCTAAAGCTTCAAGTTAGATCTATAGATCTTGTTATGTCGCTGTCATCCTCCCTGAATCAATCCCACATTACCCCAGGACCCGTTTTTGTAGTTGTCTTACAACATATTCCCATGCATTGGGGATTCTTGGGAAGAAATTCGGAAAATATCTGTTTGATGAATAGTATAATGTCTTTATCAGAACAGTCAAAACATGGCAATAAAATCTATTTTTTTTTTTTCAATTTTGAAAATACAGCTCCTTTATTTCTGAGTTTTAGACTACTTCTTTAAAAATAAGAGAAGGAGAGGAGCTTGGAGTGAATTTTTATTAAGCAAACATACAGAAGGCCATTTGGTGATAAATCCAGGGTTCAATATGCCCGATCACAAGATACAGTTACACAAAATGATATACATGCTAAAGTCAATGAGTTGCTATTTATTTTTATTCTGAGGCATTGCGCTGTGCTTATACTATATAGTAGTTTACACATAAACACAGATCCCACTAAAACAATAAACAAAGCAATAAGAATTCGAAGAATTTAAGCGGGAAGCAAATTTCGTTTTTGTGCTTAAAGTAATTCTGCTTAAATGCAAGCTGACCGAAATTTCGGATATATGGTATTTTCCAGCTGTGCGTGACATCAAAACGAAGCTGCATTTTCTGGATAATTAATTTATACCTGGGACGATTAATCTGTAGCAGTAGTCAAACGTTATTTAATGGTACGTATGACAGCGTTGATTCTATATAAAAGGAAATGAAAATTGAACGATAAAAAGAAAAAACACACCAAAAACATTAATATCATCTCAAGCTCTATATTATGCACTTCAATTCACTCTCCTCTACTGCATTGACCCTTTTGGTACTTTTCAATACTGTCCAAGCCAAAATCAATGTTCTTTCCTGGGATGACGCTTATACTAAGGCCAAGATTATAGTCGATAAAATGTCGCTTGAACAAAAGGTAAACATCACAACTGGTGTTGGATGGGATGGTGGCCTCTGTGTGGGAAACACTTACGCTATTTCCAACCCCGATTTTCCATCTCTTTGTCTACAAGATGCTCCAATGGGTATACGTTTTGCTGACAATGTTACTGCCGGTGTCTCTGGTGTTAATGCTGCCGCTTCTTTTGATAAGTCCGCTATTCTTGCCCGTGGTGCGTATATGGGTCAAGAGTTTTATGATAAGGGTATCAATGTTCAACTGGGACCTGGAATGAACTTTATGAGATCTAGTCAAGGTGGTAGAGGCTGGGAATCAGGCGGAGAAGATCCCTATTTAACTGGAGTTGTCGCTGCTGAAACCATCAAGGGAATACAAAGTAAAGGTGTTATTGCTACTGCTAAACATTACATTCTTAATGATCAAGAGCTCAACCGTAACACTGAGTCTTCTAATGTTGACTCAAGAACATTACATGAAATATATCTTTGGCCATTTGCTCGTTCTGTTGAGTCAGGCGTAGGATCTGTTATGTGCGCATACAACTTAGCTAATGGCACACATGCTTGCGAAGATGACTATCTATTAAACACTGTATTGAAAGGAGAGCTTGGTTTTAAAGGCTTTGTTCACTCCGATTGGGGAGCTACTCATTCTACTGTCAATGCTGTCAATCATGGTTTAGACATGGATATGCCTGGAGAAATATCTTACAAATCTGGAACCTCTTATTTTGGTCAAAATTTAACTGACGCTGTTAATACTAAATCAATCAAAGAGTCTCGTACTACTGATATGGCTATGCGTATTGTTGCTACTTGGTATAAACTTGGTCAAGACAAAAACTTCCCCAAAGTCTCAATCAACTCAGTCGACCGTGATAAAGCCTCCTACCTTAATGTTCAAAGAGATCACAAGAAAATTGTTCGTCAAATAGGTGCTGCCTCCACTGTTCTCCTCAAAAATTCTGGTGTCCTTCCTCTCGATACTAAGATAAAGAGTATCGCCCTTATTGGTAGCGATATCAAAGCCAATGATGAGTAAGATTTCTGATACTATCAACAGTTATATAGTTCTGACATTTTATACTATTATGTAGCGGTATAAACTCCTGTTCTGATCGTGGTTGTAGTTCAGGACATCTTGCCCAAGGCTGGGGATCTGGAACTGCAGATTTTCCTTATTTGATTGAATTATGTTTGATAACTGATTGTAATGCACCATTAATTACTAATTTGATTGTTACATAGCCTTTTACAGGACTTACAAACGCTTTAGGAAAGAATGTCAAAATTCAATCATCCATTAGCGATTGGGACCTTGAAGCTGCCACCGAGGCTGCAAAAGGAGTTGACGTCGCCTTTGTATTTGCAACTGCCAATTCTGGCGAAGAGTATATTACCGTCGATGGAAATGTTGGTGATCGTAACAATCTTAGTTTGTGGAACAATGGTGACGAATTGGTGAGTTTAATATTTTGCATAGTTGTATAAACAAAAGTAATGACCATAATTTGATAGATTAAAGCTGTTGCTGATGCAAACAAAAACACCGTAGTTGTTATCCACTCAGTCGGTGCTGTCTTAATGCCCTGGATTGAACATGCCAATATCAAGGCAGTTGTTTGGCCCGGAATTTCTGGTCAAGAATCTGGCAATTCTCTTGCTGATATTGTTACTGGAGCTGTTAATCCATCTGCCCGTCTTCCTTACACAATTGCCAAGAAAGAATCTGACTATAATGTAAAGCCCGACCCCAGTCTCCAAGTTGAATATTCCGAAAAGTTATTAATGGGATACAAATGGTTTGACCATGCCAAAATTGAGCCATTGTTTCCATTTGGCCATGGTATGTCTTATACTAGCTTCAATTACAGCAAGTTGAAAATCAAGGTTTCCAAGTCTGGCACAAAGGATATGACCGTCAAAGCTACTGTAACAGTTAAAAATACAGGTAAACTCGATGGTGCTGAAGTCATCCAAGCTTATATTTCTTACCCTGAGAAAGCTGGTTCACCTCCCCAACAACTTCGTGGGTTTGAAAAGGTCTTTTTAAAGCATGGTAAACAGCAAAAGATTGAATTGAAATTTACTATGACCGAGCTTAGTATTTGGGATACTGTTGCTAATGCCTGGGTCATTCCTTCCGGTAAATTCTTTATCCATGTTGGTGCTTCTAGTCGTGATATTCGTCAATCTGGCAGTTTCAATGTCTGAGAGCAAGAATTTCTTATAACTTAATAAATTTTTTATTTTCGTGCTATTTAAAAATTATTTTTCTGTACCGATTTACATCGTTCAGATAAATTGGGTATTAAAAAGACTCTTACGACAGTCAGAATTTGAACTGATAATTTAGTAATTTTATTTACAGATATATATTGACATATGTACATTTCATTTAATAATAATTGACTTTCATGATGAGCGATTTATGTATTTGTTGATTATTTTAATGCAGTCAGCCATTGGACAGAACTCACATCACTATCTTCATGAGTAGTACCGAACAAAATGATACCAGGGCAATGTCTAGATAACGCAGGTTCCTTTATCAAGGAGGCCCAGCCATCTTGTAAACGAGGGCGTTGATTTTGGTTGACAATGAATTTCGCAGCCGGGACAGGAGTAGAGAATTTTTCTGAGCACCAAATAGGCTCGTTGGTGTTACTGCTAAACATTGACCAGATTCGAACAATCCCATCGCTTCCAGATAGCATAAGTAAATTATTCTCCAAGTCAATATCGAAACCTAAATTAGAACTGCTCTCATTTATGTGACCCTTTAATGTTCGAATGGGGCTAGGTAAATTAGTTGCCTGTGGATGGTATCCTCCCTTCCCTCTATTGCGATGCTGATTGCTATATTGCTTTGGCTGCCTCTTATCCCAAATATCCACTGATCCATCCATTCCAATTGTCAATAATTCGAATCCATTCAAAGTATGAATTTCAACAACAGAAGATGATTGCTTAAATTCTGTATTGATGTTGATATTCTTCTGTCTAAAATCGATGGATTGGATTAAACCATTTCTTGAGCCTATCCAGCATATATTTGGTTGATCATTAGGAAGGTGAGTTGTAAAGATGGACGATTTAACTTTTCGAGAGCTGATAGGTTCAAATGCGCTGGATAATTGATATAAGGCCTGATCCCCTCCAACCACCACATGATCATGTTCATCATAGACACTAGAAGACCAAAACAAATCCTTATTTTTAGTGAATAAGGAATCAGCAGAAGGCCATATATAATCCAAATAAGAGACAGTTGGAGTTGGTAATATATTTGTATCATCTCGAATCGATCCATTTGAAGTGAGGAAATGCTGACTAAGATCGTCGCGCTGTATATGTGGTAGCACTGGCACAGAATGCCTCCAAAGATTACCTCCACTCGTACCCACAATAGTTCTACGTTCCTGACCATTCAGCATAAAGTTATACGTTCCAAATTGCAAAGATAAAGCGTCCGACGATCCAGTGCTCCAGTCGGAACCTGCATTCCAAATTTGAAATCCAGGGTTCACTTGATATCCAAATCTCACTAGTTTCCCAGATCGATGGGACATGATCATTTCGCCATAATCGGGATCGGCTGTCAGGTCGACCTTCATGTTGTCATACATTCGCTTTGGTCCTTCCAGTTCTACTGAGGTCCGATGTTTAAGCTGGGTCATGAGAAAGGGTATACCGGATGGGCTATGTGTCGCGCCATTGTTTAATAACGGGTTATTTATCGAGCCGAGGGTTGCTCTTTGGCGAAGAAATTGAGTAATGTTTACTGGTGAACGCTGCTTAGGTGTGTTGCAAGACTTCGAGCTTTGGCTTTTGGCAGCTTCGGCAGCCTCTTGCTCTTCCTCTGCTTTAACTCTCTTTTGTAACTCCTTTAAACTAAAGGGACCATGTTGGGTGATTTTAAATAGCTTTTTTGTTTTTTGATCTAGAAAATAGCCTGGAATATTAAAAGACATGACAGTAAAGAGTGTTCACTGAAGAAAAAAAAAAAAAAAGAAAAAACTTGTTTGGCTCATCGGAGACAATAAAAAGCTGATTTGCTTGGTTTGCACAGTCGCGTCTATTTATTTTTTTTTTAAAAAAAAAACGTGTCGTCCTTTTTTTATTACAAACTTAACATGCCACCTTCAAAATCAATAAACTGCTACAAGGTACTAATTCTAGACAAGGAGACAGCGTCAATTGACGATGTAAAAAAGGCATACCGTAAACTTGCCCTCCAATACCATCCAGACAAACAACCCTTTGACTCAACCGAGGAACAAAAGCAACAAGCTACCGAAGCCTTTCAAAGCCTGGGCATTGCCTATTCTGTTTTAAGTGATCCTAAACGTAAAGAACGATATGATAAAACAGGAAGTATCGAGGAAGGTGAATTCGAAGGCGATAAGGACTGGAGCGCTTATTTTAAAGAGTTATGGACTGGTGTGGTTACTGCGGAAACAATCGATGCTCAAAAGCTCAAGTACCAAGGTTAGGATGATAGTACTTTTCTCTGCTCACATACTAAACTATAATACAGGTTCTAAAGAGGAGGAAGCGGATTTAATGAAAGCATACAAAAAATTCAATGGAAGCATGGATAAAATACTCCAAGTAGTAGAGTGTTCAGATGCATCGGATGGCCAAAGATTTGAAAAAATAATTCGTGCAGCAATTAAAGAAAAGACTGTGACTTTACTTAAGTCGTTTGAAACTACAACCACAGCTAAGGCGCATCAAATTAGACTTGATGCAGAAAAGAAACGAGCGTTAGATTATGAAGTGCGTTGTAAAGGAAAGAAGGAAAAAGAGACGGGGTCATCTTCTCTTACGGATCTAATCCAACAAAGATCGAAGGAAAGACACGCAAAAATGAACAGAATTATTGAATCAATCGAGTCTGCAGCAAAAGATGAAGCAGCAGAAGATAAAGGAAAAGGCAGAAAGAGGAAGATAAGAGATGATAGTATGCCTAGCGAAGAAGAATTCTTGAAGCTCCAAGAAAGCATGTTCAAGAATAAGAAGTCAAAGAAAAACTAAAATCAACACAGGCAATATATTTTTAATTAACATCTTTATCATGCAGAGGTAAATAACACAGTGTACCAAGGCTCGAACAAGCAGCAAAATAAAGCAACTACTTGTAAGGATAAATACATATCCCGAAAATGAATAAAACATTTAAAAAGTTCAAGCTCATACCGTCTAAACATATTTAATGGTTAAAAATCCAGTTAATGTAGTATATCTGATATGTCTTTTTTCAGAAAGTTTATACACACAAACAAATTATACCATAGCATTCGCTTATGATGCTGTTCACGAGAAACTTCACCAAAGTTATGGTGCAACAAAGCGTTTACTCATAAATCCTCATTATTTTAACTAACACTATGGGATTTAAAGAAAAAGTGAAAAATATGACCTAGATATTATGAACTGGTTACTTACTGTACTTTTTCAATATGAGCAGATACATAAACATTTGGTCTAACTACACCAAATAATTTTCATCTAGTAATTAGTTCTTCATATCTTAGAAATGCTGCCCTTAAACCACTTTATCGTATCTTGTATGACTACATGATAAACGGGAATGAAATTACGGGCAGAACCATGTATATATGCTGTGATACATACTGAATTTTAAAATGCTACCAGCAGTCGACGACTGAGATAGGTCTGTTTCTTACGGTGTTACAAACAAATTTTCTGGGTACAAAATGATCGAAAAAATATCAAGTGGCATAGGATTGATCGTAGAGATTACCCGGTTGTGCAAACACGGTTGTATTGGTTTCACTGTGTGCCCAGTAACAATGAAGTAGGTTGTTTTATCAAAGATTAAGATATTTCTCACTAATAATCCTTAAACGAAGCATAATCATGAGGACTGTAACTCATGTTTCCTATGCAACAGGTTCGCTTTATCCCTTATCTTGCATTACTTCAGTAAGATTTAATAAGCGCTATTAAGATAAAACATGCGTACGACAGCAAAAAGGCACACTTTAAATCCAAATAAATGTAATCTAAAATAGGAAACAGTATCTTTTGGGTACATGTGCGATCAATAGATATCATACCCCGTGTTACCAACTAAAATACTATTGCCGTATTTGTTCTTTATGATCGTCGCACACTAGACAATTTTTAATTTGTGAGCCTTTACTTAAAATAGAAACACTTGCAAAAACCTCCCAAGCAAGTCAGAACTTGGTAGCTGTCTATCTGCGTTCCAGTAGTAGCTTGCATTGACGGTGAAGTAGATTTTATGGAAAACAGAAATCGATCATCCCATAAAGTTTAGATGATATGGCATGTCAATCGACGTGTAAACCATCGCGTTTATTTGAAAAAAATACGTTTGAAAAAAATACGGAGTTCTAGACATTTCCGTAAATTGCTGTGATTCAGTCTTCAGTTGAAACTAAATCAACATTCTGCAAATTCAACCATCGGCTAAATCCCAAAGGAGTCTTTTTGTCAAAAATGTTGGATGTTCTGGATACCTTTTTTGATGATGTTTTTTACATTCAAAGCTTTCAATGTCTAATAACGTATATGTAATGAGCACATGAGATATTTTGTGTTAATAAAAAGAATAGTTACATCCATAACGCTGGTGACAGGGTCTTTATGTCCACTGGACAAAAGACAATATATTCTGGCCATAATTTCGGGGCTTTGCTTACGATGAATGGCATATGTTGTAACATCCTGCGAAATTGGATGATTGTGGATCATATTGTTTTTGGTGACAGTTAATCCAAACAAAGTAATCGAAGCAGGGCAAATAAACTTTTGAGTACTTTTTTGATAAATTGTTTTTGCTTCAGACACGGAAGAAACGTTTTGTGAAAGGTCAATAATTTCTTCAGTAACCTCATCAACAAGTGTCGTATCTTTCTTTCCAAGATCTCGCTTAAAGCCACCGTGATTGCAGATATAAGCATACTGACCTTTACCAGGACGAGAGTCTTTAACGGAAAAGACCATGTTGTATTTTTTTCCAAAAGTACTGATCGCATTCTTCAGTTCTTCTCTTGTCTCAAAGTGCTTATCTACAGCAAATGTACGATTAAATTCAGCATGCATGCTGTCACGTACAATTCTCGTTTGAGAGAACATTAAAGAGAAAGCTCCACATTTATCAAATACGCGCTCTGTACACGGTCTCTCAAATATGAAACGTCACTCTTTTTGAACTTTTTAATGTCTACGTCATGCTTTTTTGGTATTTTCGGGTCGGTACTTCAAATCGACCGTGTAAATCGACCGTGTATCAAGATTTCACAAAAAATTAAATTAATTGGTGAAAATTCTGTCCTACTACAGGTATGAATAGGGAGCCAAAAAAAAGTAAAATAGAAATGATCTTGTCCAAAATAAAATGGACAAAGTCTGAAAACCAAGTAAGACACTATATATTTTCTAATATTGACCTTTTTGGAATAAAAAAAACCACCTTTTGAAAAAATAAAAACCGCCTTTTGGGTAAAATCAAACCGGCTATTGGATGAATCAAAACCGCCCTTTGTAAAAATGTATTAACCGCATTTTTTTGAAAAATAAAACCGCCCTTTGGCGTTGGAACGACTGTAAGAACCAGGTAAAGTATATTTGGGTATATATTCTAAATATATACATAAAAAAAAAGCTGGCTACTATTTTTTTTTATGCGATTGTATAACGTAACGCAACCAAGGCAAATTCCGTCATTAATCTAATTTATTTCTCTTACACAACGATCAATTATAGTCTTTTCATATGGTGAGACAGAATATGCATAATTTCACTTAATATGTATGTTTTATTACCGGTATTACCACACTATCTACACATCGCCATTAGTGATACGTCTATTAATTTGTTAATTTGGACATAAAGACTTAATTCAGACATTTGATAGCCGAATAAGAAAAATTAGACAAAAAAAGGAATATTGTAACTGCAAAATAATTGGAACACATTCAGTAGATCGCATACAAAAAAATGCAAGCTGTTTGAAAATAAATTTGTATATATAGCAAGATGTTCATTCACAATTTTTATTTTTATTTTCTACTTATCAAACAACTTCCCTATCTTTTAATACAATGAAATTTACCTTAGTCTCTTCTTCTATTGCTCTCCTTGTTACGGCTCTCGCAGTCGAAGCTGCACCCGGTGGTAAAATCCTTTCCGTTCCTTTGCAAACCAATGGTAACTACAAGCCCAGTATCAAGGCCTCTTTAGCTAAAGTCGCTGCCAAGTACTCCAAGCACAAGATTAATCCTCTCTTGAACGTTCCCGGCGGTCTTGCCTCTACTGAGGGCACTGGCTCAGTTCCTGTTATCGATTACGAAATCGACATTGAATACTATGGTACCGTCTCTATTGGTACCCCTGCCCAAAATTTCAAGATTGATTTTGATACCGGATCCTCTGATTTGTGGGTTGGTAAGTTTTAAATTAAAATAGCAAATGATTTACAGTCGAGAACAAAGCTAATCTTTTAACTTCAATTAGCTTCCACTTTGTGCTCTACCTGTACTACCCATACTCGTTACGATTCCACCAAATCCAGCACTTATGTTGCCGATGGCCGCACCTGGTCCATCGCTTATGGTGATGGTTCTACTGCCTCCGGTATCTTGGCTACAGACACTGTTACTTTAGGTGGTCTTGCTATCAAGAGTCAAACTATTGAATTGGCAAAGAAAGAGTCTAGCAGTTTTGCTTCCGACCCTATCGATGGTCTTCTTGGTCTCGGTTTCAACACCATTACCACTGTCAGTGGTATCAAGACTCCAGTTGATAACTTAATTAGTCAAGGTTTGATTACTTCTCCTGTCTTTGGTGTCTACCTCGGAAAGGCTAGTAAGAACGGTGGCGGTGAATATCTCTTTGGTGGTTCCGATTCCACCAAGTACACTGGTACATTGAAGACTGTTCCTGTCAACAAGTCTCAAGGTTATTGGGGTGTCACTGTTAGTAGTCTCAAGGTTGGCACTACCTCTGTTGGTACCTCTTTCAGCGGTATCCTCGATACCGGAACCACCCTTTTGATTTTCACTGAGACCATTGCCAAGAAGGTCGCTGCTGCTTATGGTGCCACCGATAACGGTGATGGTACTTTCATTATTAGCTGTGACAGCTCCAACTTCAAGCCTCTTGTCTTCACTATGAATGGATCTACCTTCAATGTCCCTGCTGACTCCATCATTTTTGAACAAGATGGAAGCACTTGTTTCGCCTCATTTGCTTACAGTTCTGGTATGAGTCTCTCTATTTTGGGTGATGTCTTCTTGAAGAACAATTACGTAATCTTTAACCAACAAGTCCCCAGCGTCCAAATCGCTCCCTCTATTGATCAATAATTCGATTATCCCAGAACATTAATCTGCCTTATCCATAATTCTATTAATTCAAGTGATTAACACTTAATATTAATTTATCAATTATTCTTATAATAATAAAAAACCGAAGCCTTGATGGTTTTATAAAAATTTCAGACATGAATTTACATCAATCAGTAAAACAATAGGGGTAAAATAAAACTATACCGGATATGTCTTAGTGCATAAATTAGGGAGTGTTTATTCCCTTTTTCAAAACAAAGGCAACTTGATTATTTTTTTCTTTCTTCCTTCCTTTCTTTCATTTTTCATCTTTCCCATGTCTAATAACCCAAAGGCATTTTACAATCAATCTGGTAAATGCTCTCGTAATATGATATGTCTACTCAATGCACTAATAATGATAATATCATAGATTATAATACGGGTGGTGGTAGTCGTACACCCATAAACCACAAACCCGATCAAGTTTCAGCTTCCGATTTACTGCCTCCACCTCCTTATTCCCCGGACCCAACGCGTAAAAGTTCAGACAGTACAGCAACATATGGAAGTACAGAGCAACAAGTAGGGTTATTGAGCCAAGATTCTCAGCCATTTTCTCCATCCGCTAAAAAAAAGTTACCAAACCGAGAAGCGCCAAGTAAGTGAATGTTTGTTTGCTTTAAAATAAACTCTATTTATTTAAAATCCTATTAGACCAGCAGCAGTCTTCATCAAATCCTCATCAGGAGCATCTAGCAGTTCCAATTGCTTATGAGCGCTCTCCACCGTCTGGAAGGAGAAGAGCTAACGGTGATCCAGGCTGTTGTCGTAAATGGTGCAAATATCTTTTCGCTGCCATTTTAATTTGGTTGGTGCTGTTAACATATACCAACAAGTTTGATTTTTTCCCTCCCAGTAACACACCACCTAGAGCTGTATGTCGTAATGACGCGGTTTCTTGGCAAAAATTACCCCGTACGATTGATTTCGAGAAAAATATAGAAATTGAACTGGTAGGTCAGGTATCAGGTGGACGTGTTGTACTTACTCCTACAAAAGATCGACATGGAGGTACTATTTCGTCTGAAATCCAGTTTACGCCTTCTTCTTTGGATGAACAGATGACGTACGATATCCAATTGGATGATGATACAACAAAGTTGCTCTTAACAATGCCGCCACATATATCAGGTGATGATTGTATCAACCTAAACATGGAAATTCGGTTACCTTATTCCGCTGATCTTGTGCGTCTCAATATGCGTAACGTGGATGTCTTGGTGCTTCCTTTCGTTAAATCCGTTGATACTGTAGACATTAAAACTTCAAATGGAAAAATTGAATCCGAAAGCTGGTCTGGCGAATATTTAAAGTTGGTCACAAGTAGCGCAGATATCAAAGTAGGCAGCTTATTCTCAGGTGGTTCTGTTTATATCGAAAATAGCAACGGCGCAATTTATATGTCTAACACTGTGGAGGCCAAAGATACACTGGATGTTCGAAATTCCAATGGATTGATAGAAGCTCTTGGAACAATTACTGCAGATAATTCTATCAGCATTCGAACAAGCAATGATAACGTGCGTTTAGAAAGTTTATTTTCGGATGATGTCTTTGTTGAAAGTTCAAACGGGCCGATCCAAATTGAACGTGTGGAATCTAAGACGCAGGTAACAGTTAAATCTTCGAATGCACCCATTAGTCTTAATGTTGCAGGAGAAAAGAACAATAAAGTGGTTGTACTTACCAGCGAAGGCGAAATAAATTTACATATGGTAGGTTAGTACTATATAAACGTTATGCAGAATTGCTTACAGGCTCGTTTTTATTTTTAGACAAACGAATTCGAAGGTCATTTTGTAGCGAGCACTTCAAATGGTCAAGTGACTATCGATGATGACACAGGAATTGAATATCAAGACAATTTGGATTATTTGAAACGAGGTGAAAGATACAGAAGAGGAAAAGGAGACCTTACTGCCACAAGTAGCAACGCAGATGTTAATATAGCATTTGATATCTCAAATTAACTGTAATAATAAACAATATCATATCTATGATGAAACGAATATGTATTTGAAAAGGAATGTGTGTTTATGTACTATGTGTGTGTGTTTTAAGGGGAGAGCGGATTACAACTTAATTAAGCATGCTGATTTATGGAAATAATACAATTTGACCTCCACGCTTTACCAAGGAAGGCAAAAAGAAAAAAACTCTGTCAATTACTAAAGCTTACCCAAAACAAGTATTTGATTTTTTTTATGATAAACATTGAATAATGGTCTACGTAAATGATAAATGCTCCATTATCAATTTAATAAAACAACTTGTAAAGACGCACTTGCCACCAATAACTCTACTTTGAGCAAATCCGTACTATCTAATTATTTATTATTAAATATTATGTGTATGAGTGAAGCAAAGCAGAAATAAAGTCATGAAAATAACCTCTTAATATTTAACACAAAACGCAAAAATATATAAATGCAGCCAAAACAAATGAACACTTTATTTACAATAAATCTTTCAATGCAAACAACTTTACTTTCGTCCACAGGAAAGCAGATTTGAAGCTATTGCTGAGCAGAACACTGGATTCCATCACTTTGTCTCTGTCTATCTCGATACGATAAGGTAATTGACAGTACCTACTAGAATAGTCTTTAATCACAATATTTGTTGCGTGATGGGACATGATATTACAGTCGCCAACTTCTATAATTCAGTCCCAATTCTAGATCCTAATTCTTGTAAAGCAGGTTATATGTTGTGGGACACCATTTCTAGACTTCAAGCTGTGAAAAAGGGGAATTGCAGTGATACCAAGGAAGGTGATACGACCAAGTGTGTAGACAAACTATCCTTTAGGAATCTAGCTCCCTGGTTGGAAAACAAGAAGGCAACTATCAGTGAGAGATTCAGTCAAACATCCATGTATTTGCATTTAGCCAGTTCAATTATTGCAGTAACGTTTTCAAGACAAGTTGTCCCAGTCTTGTTTACAAACTTTGTCCACCAAGACGGACTGAGTTCCAGAATTAATTTGGTAGATATAGTAGGAGTACCCCAAATTGTGCTCTTACGCAAGCACATACTTGTAATTACCTACTTAAGCAATATCCTGACCAGTCATGGTGCCAATCAAATTCTTCTCAAATAAAGTATGCCGGACTTGTATTGGTTTAACAACCGGAAATTATTGGTCTCCTGATAGCATAATACAGTCAGGAAAAAAGCAAATAAAAAGAATAAAAGATACTCACTTTAACTATTGAACGACCACGAAAAAAAATGTCAAACAACGTCAATAACACGTCTCGATCCATTTGCCGCTCTTGTTGTATGTTTGTCAGTACCAGGATGAAAATGAGGGATGACAATTATCTCAAAGCCAGACGGAGGACCATCAACATCGGATCCGTCATACACATAATTTGCGCTTGCATATGAGCATAATTTAGGTATTCCAACAATATCTACCAAATTAGTTCTGGAACTCAGTCCATATTGGTGAACGAAGTTCGTAAATGAGACTGAGACAACTTGTCTTGAAAACGTTACTGCAATAATTGAACTGGCTAAATGCAAATACATGGATGTTTGACTGAATCTCTCATTGATAGTTGCCTTCTTGTTTTCCAACCAGGGAGCAAGATTCCTAAAGGATAGTTTGTCTACACACTTGGTCGCATCACCTTCCTTGTTATCACTGTAATTCCCCTTTTTCACAGCTTGAAGTCTAGAAATGGTGTCCCACAACATATAACCTGCTTTACAAGAATTAGGATCTAGAATTGGGACTGAATTATAGAAGTTGGCGACTGTAATATCATGTCCCATCACGCAACAAATATTATAATTGATAGCTTCGGAAAATGTAGTTGGGACAGAAGCGGAACAGCACTCAACTACTTGCCACTGTGATAGCGATTTTATTTTATAGCGAACCAAGGTCATCTTGTTCTCAATAATTTGGCAAGTATACAGACGTACTTGTTTTAAAGTATTGAATGATGCTTGCTTGTAGTGAGAAATGAATGCCTTGAGGTTGTCAAATGCGGTTTTGATATTCTTGAGCGTATCATTAAGAATGTGTGATGTGCCAGTGGTGATGTTATAGCTAACACTGTAAAGTATATTAATAAATACTATTAAAATAAGCAATAGTAATAATTTGAGCATACCCGGAGGATTCTATGATGAGGTAGTTTAAGTCTGTGATAGTTAAACTTCCAATGCCATCTAGAAGCTTGACGTTCCCCTTTTCTCTGGTGAAGTTATTCGTGGCCAGCCAGATATAGTCAGAGTCCTTTGCTTTCTTTTCGCACCTAATATTCACAATGTAAATTAGCATGTATACTTACTATAAGCAGATAATACTTACCAGGCGTACGTGAGTTTCTGTATCGTATTTCCAAAAGCTTTGAAAATAGATACAAATATTTCACAGTACGGCGTCCTTTCGTCGTCGCCATTATACTTTTTAGTCCGCATCCAATTTAAAAAAAAAAATCAACCATAGTAAATTGGATGAAGTTAAGAAACGGACAATTGGGGAGGCCTGGTAAGAGTTTAAACATGTCTTGTTCAGGGTAATTCATGACTTCCCTAACCCAAGCCATGATATCAGTGTCAAGTTCCTTGAGGCTTTCCAGATTAGCTTGTCGCTTCATCAATGCATCAAACTCCGATCGTGTTTCAGATGACGAAGAACCAATGCATATATCAAAATAGCCTTTTGATATTTGCCTGGTCTTCTTTTTGTACGATAGGATTGCTCGGGGAGAACGCGTTATCAGAAGGTATCTGAAACAATATACATGTTTTGGTCTTTAACAACCGTAAGGCCACTTGTCTAAACTAAAAATGTTAGTGAGGTGAAGCTATCATATATGCCAATATATGTACATACCCTTTCCGGCACGGGACTAAAAATGGGTCAATATTGTCCCGTGGAGGCAAGATTTCAGGATTTGACGCGTTATTTTTGTGATCCTTTTGATATATATATATATATATATATATGCTTGTAAGAAATACGCGTTGAATGGAAAACTGTGAGTTATATATGAATACCTGATTAAGCCTATATCTTTTTATTATCTGTGAATTCGCATCACTGCTTTCTTCACTGATCTCACGTATTCTTGTAGTGACAAAATTGCTGGCGATCATTGTTTCAGCATTCAATGACACCTTACTTTTGTCTTCTCTCCAAGCCTGTTTTTGCGACTGATAGTATACCACGAATACAGGTTTTACTATCCTGTTCTTCAGGGAAATATTTAGACCTCCGTATATTTTTTTAAACGTATTTTTTTATACCACTTACAGCATTCCCGGCCAAGATAAACAAGACTATATAATCACAGCCATTTACAGTCCAAACCCTGCTATTCGCAGTCTGTCCTTCCAATGGGTCCAAAAACCCAAGGACCCAGTCTAGGAAAGGACCACTTTACAGCATAGACTAGCCGTAGCCGTAATAGTGCAAGAATAGCAATGCATCTTCAGTATTTTGTTTTTAAAAAAAGAGTCATTAATTTAGTGTTTCTTAACAAAAACAAAAGTTTTTATATACTAACCTTTTAACTTTCATTTTTTTAAAAAAAAGAGAAGTATGTTAAAGGAAAAGAAAAACGGAAAAAAAGTGCAGGACCGAGATTTAATTTGTAAAACTGATAAACAAGAGCTTATGTCAGGATGATTTAATTGTTTATTTCTTCATCATAATGTTTGGGCCTTTACTTAAAATGGAAACATTTTCAAATACCATAAACAAGGCAAGAACTTGATAGACTATCACGCGATTCTAAAAAGTAAACGTTTGAAAAAAAAATATGGGGGTCTAGACATTTCCGATCTCCAGATAGGTCTCCAAACGTCGACAGTATCCACCAACTGTTTTTCCTAATAAGTTTCCACTGTACATAATTCTCAGATAGTTTAATATTGCCATGTACAATTCCTCCCCCTCTTTTAATACAACAATTTCCGTATAAAAATACGGATTCAGCATATCTGGCATCTTGACCCAATCTTGCATATTTTCGGCAAACAGATAATTTGGCAAGTCCAGGGCTGTTCGTACACTTGGAGGCAACCTGTACTCCTTATATGCTCCGTGAGGTTTTGGGCTCAGACTGTAAATAGCTGTGAATATACTGTAAATAGCCGGGTAGTTTGAGTGGTGTTTTAGAAGAAAACACCTTCACAAAAATATGAATTCAACTACAAGTCAAAAGTAGACGTACACCAACTACTTTTCTCTGCTGGCAAGGCATCTGAAACCTACGTTCTGACCTCTGATGCCCTAAATTATGACAATAGTTAATAAATGATACAATTCATTCTCAAAAATATTACTTACTTTGAACAGGAGGCCACAAATTTTTTAATGTAAATATGACATGGTTTTGATACCAGTTCATATAAACAAAAAAGCCACCGAAAATATAAATGGCTGCTTGTTATTAGCCTTTATATAAGCATTGAGCTTTAATAGCATGGTAACGCTAATCAGCCTTAAGTGAAGCATACCAATGGTACAGGTTTTTGACCAGTCATAATACCAGATCCAGTTCTACGCCTTGAAATACTTGCTGGAGAGAGAAATGGTCTGTATTGTCCAGACTGAATTTCGCGACCACTATTGGACTGAGCCTTTAATTTTATACCTCCTAATATAATAAATTGTCAGTAAGAAAAAAAAAATCAACATCTAAAAGAAAGTACAGTTATTAACTACTTACTCTGAAAAAACCGAGTGCTCATGAGAGGTATCAAATAAGATGAGGCCAGTAGCTCATATGCTTACTTCATCCACTTGGACTTATCGGTTATAAGGTACTGGATATAAGGACCTCTTATATATTCCTTCCATATCTCGCTTTCTTTCTTTTTTTACTGCTTGCATGGCACTAGAGAATATTTTGTAAAATTCTCTATGCAGGCAAATGCACGTCTTGTTTCAGAAGTACAACCACACACCTGAGTGGATGAGCCTGCAAAATTCTACAGACAGCCTTTATCTATTTGGCTTTTTAAATGATCAAAAGAAAATAATAAAAATACGATATTCCGTTTATAAAAAAAAAAGGAAAAAAAAAAAGTCTTTATTTATACGAAAAAAGGTTGAAACACAAGAACCTGTTTACATCAAGGTGTAGTGTTTGCTTATTTAATCACAAATTTTTTTCAATTCTAGACTGTTCTTGAAATATCTAAAAACTAAACCTTGTTTATACACGTCATAATAATTTTATTTTATCAATGAAAAAGGTAACATATTGAATCATGTAAGAATACATTGATTCCTATATATAATAATTAGAGTACGAAAACTACTAACTACCCTTTACAGCCCACTGAGAATAAGGGTCATCCATTTTAAAAAGCAAATGTATATGAGCGCCATTCATATGGAATAATTATGCCATGTAGATATTACTTAATATATCACTTTGTGAAATGAAGATCTTCCTTCAAACTTGTTTAAACTAAATTACAAACAATCTACTACATAAGATTTTTTTTTCAAATAGCTAAACAGTATTGACCCCCGCCCCCTTTTCTTTATTAATGTTACGAAACTGTGGTATTTTTGAGTGCATCATTGAGATATGTCTTTCATGTATTATAAACCTGCTTATGGGAGGCAGCATGAAATTTCCAGCACATTCTTTGCAGATTAATTTACGGTTATCATGCTCTGCTTTTTTAGTGAGTTTAAAAAAAGTTAGACTCCATTTTATTTTGCCTGCTTTTTGCGCCAACATTGAAATACCGAGGTAATCTGCCTTCACTCGCCATCTGTGTGAAATTACATACTGTCACACTTTGCATACCGTAATGTTAAAAACATGAACTATTTGAAAACAATGTAGAAATCGTAATTTTTTTTTACACTACTTGTATTTTACCCACAAGGTGATTTTAGTGTAATATTACAAAATATGCAAAGAATATGAAAGTTTGTAAAGCAAAAGCAAATAAAGTTCATCCATTCATTTAAGAATTTGTCTTTTAACGTAAATAAAAAAAAGTTTAGCATACCAGTAAAGGCGCTGACTTACTGTAGTCAGCGTTGTCTTAAATTAATGATCGAAACAAGTCTTATATAACGTTGTAGCAATAAAATTACCGTCCGGGGATCGCTCTTCTGATTAGGGTTAATACATACCTCATCTTCTTAGATAATCACAATGTAAATTTCAGTAAAAACAAAAACATTGGAGTGTTTTTGTAAAAAAAAACCGTTTTAGGCTTGTCGAAGCTATTTACAATTAGAAACACATATAAGCTAATTTAGACAGTGTTGTATACTGAACTTTTCATTCAATATATATATATATATCTCCTTGATCTTTTTTAACGAATTTATTTTAAAAGAACATAATAAGAATATTCATGGTATCAAATATGTAAATCCCAAAAACTATAAAACAAAATAAAAAAAGTACAAATACTAGGGGACATTCACCAAAAAAAAAAAAAAAAAAAGCTTCCTTCCCTCCCCCTTATTCATTGTTTTGTTTGTTTGTTAAAATGAAATATACTTTGGTCTCATCCTGTGTTGCCCTTGTCCTTTTGACTTTTGGAGGAGTCGATGCTTATCCTAGAAACAGACAAACAAAGCCAACTAAACAACCGACTCTTTCAGTCTCCTTAAAGGCAAACGCAGACTACACACCTAACGTCAGAGCATCTCTTGCTAAAGCCGTCGCCAAGTTCACCAAACACAGTGAACGTCCTGTCAGCAATGCAGGTGATTCATCCGGTACAGTGTCGATCGGTGTTGTTCCTGTAGTAGATTATGGTCATGATATCATGTACTACGGTATCATTTCCATTGGTAATCCTCCTGTAGATTTCAAGATCAATTTCGATACCGGTTCTTCAGATTTATGGATTGGTAGGTCATTACTTTCGTGATAATAACATTACTAATGCTATAAAACCCACTCATATAGCTTCTACCATGTGCTCTTCATGTACTACTCAAACTCTCTATAACTCTACTCAATCCAAGACTTATGTTAAAGACGGTCGTCCCTGGAGCATCTATTATGGTGATGGATCCAACGCCTCCGGTGTTTTAGCTCAAGATACTGTGGTCATTGGTAATATTACTATTGCCAACCAAACCATTGAATTAGCCCAACAAGAGTCCAGTTCATTTGCGCATGGTGTTACAGATGGTCTTCTCGGTCTTGGTTTTGGTTCTATCACAACCGTAGATGGCATCAAGACTCCCTTTGAGAACATGATCAGCCAAGGCTTGGTCGACTCTCCTGTCTTTGGTGTTTATCTTGGTAAGGCCAGCAAAAAAGGTGGGGGTGAATACACGTTTGGTGGTTCCAATCCTAGTAAATACAATGGTACTTTACATACTGTCCCTGTCAATAGCTCTCGAGGTTACTGGGGTGTAGATATTTCCAATGTCAAGGTCGGCAATACTTCTGTTGCCAGCGGTTTTGATGGTATTCTTGATACGGGTACTACACTTTTGATCTTTACAGAGGAAATTGCCAACAATGTTGCCAAAGCATATGGTGCTACAGGGAACGGAGATGGTACCTTTAGAATTGCTTGTGATACCTCTAAATTCAAACCTTTGGTCTTTACCATGAACGGTAATGATTTCTATGTCCCCCGTGATTCACTCATCTTCCAAAAAGATGGCGATTATTGCTTTGCCGCTTTTGCTTACAGCTCGGGCTTGAATCTCTCCATTTTGGGTGACGTTTTCCTCAAGAATAACTATGTTATCTTTAATCAAGAAGTTCCCAGTGTTCAAATTGCTCCCTCCATCGACCAATTTTAAGAGAGAGAGCTTTCTTTTCTTTTTCTCTCTCTCTCCATCATACCAATTTAGACTCTCGTTCCTCACTTTTTCTATAATATTTTTTATATTCTGGACAAAAAATTGAAATGAAATAATAATAAATTACCAGAATAACCCTTGATGGGACAATTCAAGATGTGTATTCCGTTGCATGCAAATTTTTTTTTTGTGTGAAACATAGTTTGTATGTTGGATATATTTCATTCTCTTTTTTTTTTCACTATTTACATGAGTGTTGTATGTACACATAATCAGCATGGAGTCCGCGTATCTACTCATTGTATCGTAGCACACGATAAAGCGATCGGAGGGTCGGAGGGTGTACCTTTTTTTTTAAAAAAAAAAATTGACCCTCTTACAGTACAATCTCCAAGCTAATAATATAATTCACTGTCTGTCATACTGACAACGGTTAATCTATAATTATCGCTATCACATATAATCTAATTCTATAAAAGAGATAAGCACATGTAAAATTGTTGGTTTCACACGTACATTGTAGTAAGATATTCAACTATTTGAGGTAAAAAAGTGTTACTAACCCTTAAAAAAGAGATGCATTTTTTTCAGACATATGCTAGAACAGAATGGCGACATCAAAGGTACACAAGAGAGTAATAAAATATACTTGTATAGACATTTTATCCCAAAAAAGTAATTATACTTTGAAAACTTTGTACAACAATTTGTATGCATATCGATTACGATTGCTCTTTAGAAAATTGGATATTGAACATCACCTTTTTAGAGAGGAAGAAAGTGAGATTTACCACCTTTCTTTTTTATATCTCTATTTTTTATAGTATATCCAAAGAAAAAGAAGACAAAATGAATATTGTTCACATACAAAACGACAAATAAGCACACACATAAAAAAAAAAAGGGTGGCATTTATGATTTCTTCAATAAATGAAACCTTTTTTTTTGTGTAATATTAACTGCATATTTTCCAATTGTAATTTTTGGGTTGCGTGTGATCACTTTACTTTATAAAAAGATCGACTTTAGGTCGTACAACAATAATGCATTGACAATTTGTTTTTGCATTGACTCAACTCTTTTTTTATATATATTGAATTTGGACATAAAGTCTTAATCGAGTTAAAACAAACTCTTCCCAGAAAAAGGCAATACTTGATGAATAAAGAAAACTCACCTCACTTGCTTTATTTTTGACACTTTTTTTTTTTTTAGTATAAATACAAACCCATCAAGTTCAATTTTTTTCTTCTCTTCATTAAACAATTCCTCTCTCTCTCTCTCTCTCTCTCTCTCTCACTTATCTTCAATGAAATTTACTCTTGTCTCATCTTGTGTTGCCCTTGTAGTCATGGCACTCTCTGTTGAAGCCGCACCCGGTGGCAAGAAACTTTCCATTCCTTTGTCTAAAAACGCCGACTACAAACCCAATGCCAAAAATGCTCTTGCTAAGGCCACTGCCAAGTTCACCAAGAACAAAATCAACCCTCTCAAGGACACTCCCGGTGGTCTTGCCTCCACTGATTCCAACTCGGGTTCTGTTCCTGTCATTGATTATCAAGGTGATACCGAGTACTATGGTACTGTCTCCATTGGTACTCCTGCTCAAAACTTTAAGATTGACTTTGATACCGGTTCTTCTGATTTATGGATTGGTAAGAAAAAATAACATCTATATATGAAATGAAACCCAAGTGACTAATAACATTCAAAAAAATAGCTTCTACTTTATGTTCCAGCTGTACTTCTCATACACGTTACAACCCCAACAAGTCTAGCACCTATGCCAAGGATGGTCGCTCTTGGTCCATCAGTTACGGTGATGGATCCACTGCCAGCGGTATCTTGGGTAAAGATACTGTCACTTTAGGTGATCTCAAGATCAAGGGACAGACAATTGAATTAGCCAGCAGAGAATCCAGCTCTTTCAGTTCCGATGTCATTGATGGTCTTCTCGGTCTTGGTTTCAACACCATTACGACCGTTAGTGGTATCAAGACCCCCGTTGACAACTTGATCAGTCAAGGTTTAATCAGCTCTCCCGTCTTTGGTGTTTACCTCGGCAAGGCTAGTAAGAACGGTGGTGGCGAGTACCTCTTTGGTGGTTATGACTCTTCCAAATTTACCGGCTCCTTAAAGACAGTCCCTGTGGATAGCTCTGAAGGTTACTGGGGTGTTGATATTGATGGTGTCAAGATTGGTGGTTCTACCGTAGGTGGTTCCTTCAGTGGTATCCTTGATACCGGAACCACTCTTTTGATCCTTTCCGAAAGCATTGCTGGTAAGATTGCTGATACTTATGGTGCCTCTGATAACGGTGACGGTACTTACACCATTGATTGTGATACCTCTAACTTTGAACCCCTCCAATTTACTTTGAACGGTAACGCCTTTTATGTCCCCGCCGACTCTCTTGTCTTTGAACAAGACGGTGACTCTTGTATCGCTTCCTTCTCTTACAGTTCAGGACTTGACCTTGCTATTTTGGGTGACGTCTTTTTGAAAAATAACTATGTCGTCTTTAACCATGATGAACCCAGTGTTCAAATCGCTCCCTCCATCGACCAATAATTTTCTCTCTCTCTCTTTCCCCACACCCCTCTTTTTTTTTTTTTTTTTTTTTTTTTTTTTACCCAAAAAAATAATAATATTTAGTAAAAAATAAAACTCCTTCTTTTTTCTCTTATGTACTTTGTCCACGCGCCTCAATTTTGTCATTGTGTTACACATAGGCCAGCCACCGCCATTCGTGTAGGATAAATATGCCGCCGCGCCCCTCACAGGAGAAACTAGTGGATTCTTTTTACTTTTAAAATAAAAGGACAACAATTCAGCCACGTAGAAAATAAAGGGTACACCCTCCCTCTCACACGGACCAAGATACCTCATTTGATAAAAAAATAAAATAAACTGTTTAAATTTTTCCCGGCTTTCAAAAATCCCTCGTGTTGGGAGTTTATTGCTTATCGGCTGATAGGATTGCGCGCACAGAGGGAAGGGTTATATTTTATAGAAAACAAGGAATAACTTAATTCATAAACTTTAAAATGAGAAACACCGACCCTCATTTGAGCTAATTATATAAATTGATGCCTTTTTTTTTTGATCATTTCTATTCTTCTTCTTTATATATACATAACTTTATAAAACATGTCTGGTAAGTTTTTTTTTTTCATCCTAGTTTTTTATACACTGTAACATAAAAGTGTTCCTGACACACACGGGATTATTTTATTAGACGATGAAGGAAACAACTATGGTACCCGTGCTGACGGACCTATTCAATTCGGGTAAGAAAAAAAAAAAAATTAGATACATATGCCAAAAATTAAGTAACTAAAACCCATCAACCCCCATTAGTAACCATATCTCTTTGAAACACAACATGACCGGTCGTTACTTGGCTGCCGAGGATGGTAACATCTATGAAGAAGGCAGTGGTCAACAAAAGGCTTATGCCGCTGGTTGGGAACCTTCTTCCGATACTACTTTTATTGTCATCCCTCGTATCGGTGAAGACATTGAAGCCGGTGTCGACGTCAACTTTGGTGATGTCATTCGTCTCAAGCACTTGAATACAAGATTGAACCTTCATTCTCATCCTGGTTTCGCAAGTCCCATTACCGGTCAACAAGAAGTTACTTGTTACGGTGATGACTATACCAATGACGAAAACGACGAATGGATCGTTGAACAATGGACCTTTGATGAGGAGGAAAACGACCAGTTTGACGTTGAGGATGCTACCTGGTACACTGACCGTTCCTTCTTCCTCCGTCACGCTACCACCGGTTTAACCTTGTAAGAGTCCTTCACTTTATATCAATACTTCTTAAAACTTACATCCTTCTTTAAAAATTATGTAGGCATAGTCATGATGAACTTCTTAACGAAGACCATAACGAAGTCACTTGCTTCGGTGATGGACCCGATGAGAATGACAGATGGCGTGTCAGCTTCTAAAAATTATAAAATATACCTTTGTAATTGATAAATAAAAGTGATCATTTTACTTCTTTATACAACAATTTATAAATGGTGGTGTAAGTGGCGCTCACACACGTTTTTTTCCTCCCCCGCCCACACACCCCCTTTATTTTTTAAAACCCCGAGCATGAATGGGTAGTTTCCATGATATTCTTCAACAAACATCATAGCCATGGGAACATGGGTGAGACATTTTTCACGCAAACGTTTCCAAATTATTTTAGAGTGATGTCCTGTTAACCTTGGTTCAATTGCATTTGAATTTATACGCGGGATATCATATAAAAAACTAAAACGGGATGAATTTTTTTAAAGTGATATGCCGCCCCACCCCCCTTCACATATATGACTCCAAGTTAAAAACATTCAAGTCATTTGCCAAGCAAACCTCGTGCCTTTTTCTACCAAGACCTGGATAACAGACAGAAAAAAAAAAGAGCACGTTATTTATTTAACGACAGCCTGGTTACACACATGTTTTTTTTATATAAATATATAAAAAAAAAAGGGTTTTTATTATTCATTGGAGGGAAAGGCCATCTCTAACAATTCTTTCTTGGCTCTTTCCTTATTCTTGAAATCAATTCTATACAAAAAAAGTTAAAATATAAACACACACACATTTAAGGTTTGACTTACTGGGATATGGCTTTAAATTCATAATCGCCATGTGTTAAATTGAAATACTTTGATTGAAATTCTTGACCAGACGCCTCGCGTTTTTTCGTGTCTTCACGTTGTTTATCTTCTATACATGTCTTTTCTAGAGTCGCTGTATCCATATCATCCTGTACAAGTGCAGCAGACACTTTGGACCACAGTCTTAGAATTTCTTCTTTAGTCATGTTATTCATATACACACACACACTCATAAAAAGTACCTTCTGGATTCCATTTCATGTTGGTCTGCTATGTCTTGGACAATCATGGGATGAATGACAGAACTCTTGACATCAAAAAATAGGTTCTTTTGCGATCCCTAAGAATGGATGGGATTAACAAAAAAGGAAGGGATTCTCTCTGTGACTTACAGACGTTTTTATACCTTGGCCATTTTGATGTATATCTCGTTGGACCACTGTCCTGATATCTCATAGAGTACCTCACCCGTAGATTCCCTTTTAACCTTACCCGTGACGGAATTATTCTGACCGGAAAAGAATCCCTTAAAAAAAAATACACAAACACAAGCATTGCTTAGAAAGCCGTCTTTCACTAAACCAAATAAAACCAAACCAAAAAAAAAAAAAAAAAAAAAGAGAGAGAGTGTTACCTTTGTTTTAAAGTCCAGTTCACATATCAAATCGCTTGTACGGCAACGAACCACACAACTATCACCCAATTCCAAAACCATTTTACCAACTAATGGGATGAGACGGTGTGAGAAGGAAAAAAAGAAAAAGACAAAGAGGGAAAGAGACACTTACATAGGATACCTCTGGCATAGACATTAGGCATGGTAATATCATATCGTTCATTAAACAAATGAGTGAAAATGATATGATTTTCACCTTCCATCAGGGTAGCTGCACTGTTCCCCAAGAACCGTGATTTCGGTCTTAGGTCTCCTTGGATATACACACCATGATCAGGACTACCATAGTAATAGGCAGAGATAGGTGGATGATGTGAGACTTGTTCTGCCACATACACTGCTTCTGTACCATTCTTGTATTTGTATTTACATCGAAAGATTTCTCCCAAAACGGGATTGTACGGCTTTTTGACCCCCTAAATTTTATATGTGTTATTTGTTGTTCGAGTTTTTTTTTTCCCCTACCCCTTTTATATTCACGTGTATTCTCTTTTATTTTTTTTTTACCTTGGGCTTGATATGCCAACCAGATAAGAAATAACGGACCACGTCCAAAAATCTAGCGACGGGATCTGTCTTTGTACTCGCCCTATTTTTATACAAAAAAAGAAGTAGTATACCTATTTAGAACCATAGTCTTAACCTGTAATCTTTTCTTTTTACTCTATCAATAGGTCTGGATGACTGAAGAAATCACTGACTCTTTCCAACATGGATCTAGGCTCAAGTACAAAGGTAGGTAACGTCACTCGTTGTAAATCCATATCTTTTCGTAGTTGATTAATAATACCCATCAAGATACTACGACTGTTATCTTCCAATACTTCTGTACAATCCGCATCCGTATCATTTGCAACACGTCCAATCATAATTTTAGTAAAAAGAAGAAAAAAAGAAAGAGAGAGAGAGAGAGAGAGAGAGAGAGAGAGAGGAGAGGGGGAGGTATTTTTTTTATTTATAAGGCCCGTCTATTTTAAATGTCCGATGGGGTTTGTTTCCTTCCCCGTTGCTGTTGCTGCTTCTAAATGTGATGTATGCATGATGCGAGGCTTAAACCATTTTTTTAATAAGGCACCCGCGAGACTAGTGGAATTTTTAGAGTTTGCAGAAAGAATGGAGCTAAAAGAAGATTGTGACTGACAAGGCCTCAAGAACAAGTAACTCGAACCATCCTGTCCTCCTTTCTTCTTTAAACTCTGCTGATGTTTACCCACCATGTGGTTTCTAAGGCAGATCAAGGCCCGTTCAATTCCAATGATATGAGAAGCATGTAATTTAGCATCTTGCGCTTCCTGTCGTATCAATCGATACTTTTCCCCTTTCAACTCTGTCCAATCGTCATATTCTTTTGTCACCATTTCACATACGCGATGAATGGTTTGGTGTTCCTTGGCTGTCACCCATACATTACTCTTTTCCAACACCGTCAGTTTTTCTTTGACTTTACTCACTTCTACCTTGACTTGGGCTAAATGGGTCTTGACCTTGAATAAACTATTTTCATGCTGTCGTACTCGTTTTTGATGCTCCTGTAATTTATCCAGTCTCTCCGATCGCATCTTTCGCAGTTGGAGATAATGTCCATGTAACACTGATGTATCCATTACAAGAAGAAGGAATAATAATGATAAAAAAAAAAGAACCCGTATTCATGGTTATATATATTTAATAGCTTATTTGTTTACTATGTATAAATTTCCGCCTTTTGTTTTTACAGCACTTGAACCCAACTACTATATATTTAAAAAAAAAAAAAAATTATCCAAAAAAAGCCAAAAAAAAAAAAAAAAAAAAAAGAAAAGTATTAAAAAAACAAAGGGTATATAAAATATAGAATATAAAAAAAAAAGAGAATGAAAAAAAAAAAAAAGGACTTATTGTAGTGCCATGGGTAAGAAAACAGACCTATCAAATGGTTCGGCAACTTCTTCTTCCTCTTCCTCTTCCTCAGTTTCAGGTACCCACAAATTAAATCGATGCGAGGTCGAATTACGATAGGTGGATTGTGCTTTATCCGATTTACGCCATCCCACTTCTTTTTCAACATGCGTTGTCGTCGTTACGGTAGGTGCTGTCCAACTCTTAATCGTACCACCATTGGGTGCCGTACTCAGTCCACTACCTGTATGCGTCGTCGTCGTATATTTATGCTTCATCAGTTGAGATGAAAAAGGTGCGGGACTACGGCATCGTCGACTTTCGGGTCGTGATAGTTCGGGATCTACCACAATGGAAGGCTGATGATAATGTAAACTAACCGTCGTCACACTGGATGCTGCTGGTGTTGGTGCGGGAGCGGGTGTCACTGCTGCTGCTGCTGCTGCTGTTGGTGCTACTACAGGTGGTTTTGCGGTATACCGGGGTGGAGCCCACTTCACCAATTGACTACCATAATGGGGTATACGCTCCATAAACGGTGTTGTTGGATTATGAAGTAAATGATCATGATGATGATGAAGGTGTCGATGGGTATGTCCCATAAATTCATCCGAGTAACGTTTGGGTGCGACGGTGGCTGTTACTGTAGAAGAAGACGGTCCGTTATTATGTACACCATGATGATGATGTCCATGTCCAACGACCACCGAATGATCCACCACAGGTGTACTAGGTCTAGCCGCATTATTATACTTGTTCCATAAATGACTTGAATTAGGACGATCCGTGACAGGATGAATCTTTTGATGTGAGCTATAAATCGGCCTTGATTGTTGGGCATGCCATCCTGTTTCGGTGGTCGTCTCGGGTGCGTCCTTGATGGCAGAACAGAGACGTCCATAACGTGATACGGGTCGATCCGTGTTCCAGTCGGGACAGACTTGATAAGGTGATTGAGGTGTCGTAAGTAGGTCCAAAGGTGTAATGGGCGGCTTACAGTTAGGTGTGGTACTGACCGAATGAGCATATTTATCAGGTGGGGTAATGGGTTCCATAAAGGTAGGAAGGTGAACAGGCTCATCTACTTCAGAAAAGAAGGCATGTCCCAGTGCATGATCTGCAGACCATCTTTGGCTTGGGTTAAAGAATAAAAAGTGTCGAATCAGATCCAACATGGACTCGGTTGCATTAGGTACCACCGACTCTAACGGTTTTGGCTCCAGCTATGTGTAACATACGAGTTAAAAAAATAAAAAAATTAAAATAAGTGTGTCATTTGTGTGTGTGTACCTGAGGGAACTTGAAGCCAATCTTATAGGCTAAACGTACACCTTCTTTCCATTCACCACCACCGTCTTCAAGAGAAAGTGTAGAGGCAGTAGTGACGGTGGGAACCTCCTTGACTTTCTTTCTAGCAAAACCGGGACTGGCCCGTTTTTCTCCTTGCCGGGACAACTTTTGCTTTTGACCCACATCAATTCCAAGTTTATTCCCGGGACTTCCCAGGATTTCACAAATACGATAAATCTGATCAATTTCAGATTCACCCGGAAATAAAGGCTCTAATGTAATCAATTCGGCAAAAATGGCTCCAATTGCCCATAAATCCACAGGTGCTGAATATTCCGTAGATCGAAGCAAGACCTCGGGCGCTCGGTACCTACACATAAAAAAAAGTCAATCCTCCATACCTTATATAATAATAATGGGAGAGACCACCACCATTATAATAAACGTACCATCGTGTGCTCACATATTCTGTGTAAGGTGGTCGACTTTTTAACTCTCGAGCTAATCCAAAGTCTGCTAACTTGATAATGGGTCGTCCCGTTTTATAATCCAATAATAAATTCTCAGGTTTCATGTCTCGATGAAATACTTGATGATGATGAATATGAGATACAGCTGATAATATCTGATGCCTATTTGTTATTTTTAAAAAGGGAGGTGGTATAAGGGGGTCCATTTGGTGTGTATATATAAAGAAAAAAAAAAAAGGAGAATATATATTATATACGCTTACAGTATGTTTCTTAATTCACAGTGGTTAAAGGGAAGTGAATGATGTCGACGCTCTCTCATTAACTGGTAGAGGTTGCCACCATCCATATATTCCATAATAAAAGATAAATCGCAATTGGGCGAGAGAAAACTATCGTAGAGTTGAACAATGTTTAAATGAGATGGAAGTAATACAAGCAACTTGGGTTCAAATTGCCCTTGGCATTCTTCAATGCAGCTATATTTCTTCTTCATGACTTTGACTGCAACCTACATTTAACTATTGTTAAACACAAGTTTATTTTATATATAAAAAGTCGCCTTACAAGCTTGTGGCTAATCTTGTTCTTTGCTTTATGTACTGTTCCAAAAGAACCATCTCCAATTTGTTCAATAAAGTCATATGCATCATGTGGTGAGCCCAAGTGTGTCATTATAGTAGTATGTAATAAACAAAACAAAAAAAACAAAAAAAACAAAAAAAAAAGGTGTGGGGGTGAGGGATCCCAATGGGTTTAAATCAGGCAATAATTTAAAATGGCTCTGTCTGCCTCTCTCTTTTTAAATCTCAGTAAAATGTGGGGTGATGAAAAAAGGTTATTTGCATAATTATCAAAATGCTTTTTTATATTTTTTCATCATTATCCATGCCATAGAATATGTTGTTTTAGCTTATTTTATAATGCATGCAATTTACAAGTTATAAAGTATCCTACAGCTAAGTAATTCACATTCAATCATCCTAATTAATGCCCCCCTCGTCAAAAAAAGTCATTTGGTGCGGAAAAGATCGTGACAAGTGCAACTTCTTGTGATAATTATTTATGATGACTACTAAAAGGGATTATCAGTACACTTATAAAATACGTACCTGAATTCAGGAAAAATGTGTCATCAACTTATAAAAAATGACACACGTCAGCATAGATCCCTCTGCTTCTTCTTTTGTGTGTGTCTGTATGAAACTATCACGCGCAAAAAAAATAAAATAAAGAGAGCCCGATCCAAAAAAGAGTGGATCCAACAAAAGAGTAGTTCTCATTAATCATATCTCGTATTTGATTAATAAAATGAATTGTCTAAAATAATTCAAAAAAAGATGGTGTGGTATATCTCTGCTTTGTTTCTTTTCTATTTCATGCACACGTGGGTCCTTCTATTTACACAATACATGAGTGGCCTCATTCATTTTGTGGTTTTATCCCGTTGCAACATTGTCTGTTAATAAGTGATCTGTCTACTATAACTTTATATTTAACTGTCTACTAAAGTAATCTTTTTTCTCTCTCTTACAAACTACAGAATATCTATTCAATCTAATGATGCATGTGTTCACTTAGACACATCACATACACCACATGCTTTAACTAGCCTGATATGTTCAATTAGAAAAATGTAACATCCTTGACGTTCGGGGATTCAAATATAAGGTGTGCACATAGGGTCACCTTAAACCCTACCCCCAAAACAAGCCACAGATGTGCAAGGGGTAAGAAAAAAAGAAAAAAAAAAGTGTGAGCCCAGCTCTTATCTTTCTTTTTTAATACATTATAACATGTCCAAGAAGACACAAGCAGCTGAAGTTATTGTGAAGCTTTTAGTTGGAGCTGGTAAAGCTTCACCTAGTCCCCCCGTTGGACCTGCTTTAGGTGCTCGTGGTGTAAAGTCGATGGATTTTTGTAAACAGTTTAATGACAAGACAAAGCATATTATGGTCGATACACCTTTACCCACCGTCATTACCATCAAACCCGATCGTACCTTCACATTTGTCGTCAAGTCACCACCTACCACTTACTTTCTCAAGAAGGCTGCTGGTATTCAAAAGGGCGCTCAAACTCCCGGTACAGAAGTCGTCGGCAACATTAGTTTAAAACACGTGTATGAAATTGCAAAGATTAAGCAAGGCGATGAAAACTTGAAGCATCTCTCATTGGAAAGTATCTCTAGTAGTATCATTGGTGTTGCAAAGAGTGTTGGCATTCAAGTCATTCATTAAGGAACATGGAAAGACTCTTTTCCTTCTCTCCAAGCAATCCATATACGTACGCTCCTCCAACCTACACAACTACATCAACACAAATCACCCCCACTCGCCCTGTATCATAATAGAAAGATTTAAAAACAAATTATATAAAAAAAAAAAAAAAAAAATAATACACACAATGTATATATATATATTTATATTGGGACAGCGCATTTATGGGTGGGAAAATATATACTGTTTTTTGAATATGAGTTTGCGTTGAGATAAAAATTAATTTGCGCTGACATTAAAAGAATATTTACGTCAAGGTAAAAATAGTTTTGCGTTGCTTAGTAATAAATTTTGCGCCAAGAGATTAGAAAAAAAAATATAAAATAACCTAAAATATCGCAAAGGTTTCGACTCCTTTTTTCTTTTATTTAGTTTAAATATTAGAAAAAACATGCAAAGCGTTAGTGAATTTATCACTAATAGTGAAATTATTTCAGATAACGATATGGACACTTCATCTGACGATCATATGGAAGATGACGAGCAGGAAGAAATGGAAATTGAGCATTTCAGTTTGAGCGAAGAATGGATGGAGAAAATAAGACGAATTGGGAATGATTCTCTATCATATGTACGTGAATATATGGAAGTAGATTCAATAGAGGAAGAGAATGAAGATTTTTTTGAAGATGCTTTTCTCTTCGCAGAGTCAATGCCATTGAGAAAAAGACATACAGCTTTGAATGTTAAAACAAGAGGTTCTTACAGAAAATATACTCCTAAACAAGTTGAAAAACTCTTCGACTTAATAATCGAAGAAGGATTCACGACAAAAGCTGCAGCTTTAGCCACTGGGATTAATGTACGCACTGCCCAGAATTACGTTAAAACTTATAACAATGATCCTGAGAGACGACTTCCAGGATCTTATTCTAAACCTCGTGGAAGACCTCGTAATAAGTTGACTGAGGAGCATTCTAAATTTCTAGTTGACTATATCGAAAAGAATACCACTGCTATATTAGATGAGTTAAAGTTAAAACTTTGTGAGAAATTTGAGGGTTTGAAAATCTCTATTTCTGCCATCCACAAACATTTAGTACATAAGCATAACATTACGTTAAAGAAACTTGAAAAAATACCAGCAGCAAGAAATTCTGACAGAGTAATAGCATTACGAAAAGCGATTGTTGAACAATATAAGAGTGATGCAGATATGGATTTTTCTAAGAATTGTGTTTTTATCGATGAAGCAGGTTTCAATTTGCATACGCAAAGAAACCACGGCCGTTCATTAAAAGGCACACCTGCAAAGGGCACTGTACCAACTGGAAAAGGTGTGACATTTACAATTTTAGGTGCAATTTCTCAAGCAGGTATCATAAATATTGGAGTTAAAAAACCAGAATCAGCTTCTTCTAAAAAAAGAAGGGCAGATGGTAAGGAAGTAAAAATCAATGGCAAAGTTGGGACAAGAAGTGAGCACTTTTTGGCTTATCTAAACAACGTAATGGATACACTAGATAAAAATAATATAAAGGGGCAGTATATTGTTATGGATAATGCACCTATTCATAAGCCAAAAGTAATCAAAGCATTGATCGAAGAACGAGGACATAAGTGCATATATTTGCCACCATATTCTCCTTTCTTGAATCCAATCGAGGAATTTTGGTCAAAAGTAAAAGCTGGTGTTAGAAGAACACCATTGACGACAGATGATCGTCTCACAGATCGTATATGTGAATCGGCTGGAAAAGTAACAAAAAAAGATTGTGAAGGATGGATTAAGCATTCAATGTCATTTTTCCAGAAGTGTTTGAATGAGGAAAGAAATCTTTAAAATAGTCAGTAGGAGTGCAGCTTTCAACAGACGCACTCTGAATGCTCACTGAGATTTTAACATCATGAAACAAGTACAGCGACTCCGCCCCCAAAGTTCGTTTTCCAATTTTATAAATTCGCTTTTTTCGCAGCCCAAAGTTCGCTTTTTGATTGGTCAAGGTTCGTTTTTGTAAATCATAATGTGTGGACTGTGTTTTAAACTATATTTTATTAATACCAACTGAGGAAATGTTAGATAATGAACTAGCAATGAAGTAAAGATAATAGAATATCTAATAATTGAACTAACCAAAATGTATGTTGGTAAAAATGGGATAAAATAATAATAGCTTCTTGTCTTGAGTTAAGTTGAAAAGTAAAATAATAAGAAAAAAGAGAATAATGATGGGCAAAATAAAAGGGGATAAGTAACGATTTATATATATTTCTGGCATGGCAAGTGGTACAAGAAAGTACATGAGAGAAGACAACAAACAAGACAAAATGCCAAAAAAGAAGTCACCACAAATCAATCATCCAAACTCGCTGGCGTCGCCTAAAAGCATCTCCTTATATACCCGAATAAAAAAAGAATGACGTCAGAGTTTTCCTTTGGCTTTTACATGCGGAATGACCTTACTTGGTAGAGATACAAAAGACCGAACAGTGTTGAAACCGCGGCTATAGAAACATTTCTAAGTTTCCTTGTAATTTGCATCGTCTTGAGCTAGCTGTAATACAAATTTCGCGTTAGTATGAACATAAACAGATGTGATAGAGAAAAAAGTTATATCACTTACCAATTAATCAGATAACACCCACTGGACACTGGGGGAACAGCTCCAATAGGCTATACATCATGAAGTAATGCTTTAAAATGATAAAATAAATTGTAAGACTGACTTTTTGCATAGAAAATATATAAAAATTATCATACCTGTGGCAGTGTAAGACACTGTTTGTAACGGAAACCAAATTCTAGACTGCCTTCTTCCTCCGATAGATAAATCTTGTATTGGTACCAACCCCGGCATCAGTAAAAACCTTTTGCCTCCATTAAAAAAAACCTTTCATGAGGAAAAAATTGGGCAGTACAAAAGGAAAAGATAACCAAAGGTCAGCACGATCAGCTTAAAAGTAAACAACCACATTTTTGATATTTGAATAGATCCTTTGTCTACAAAATTAAATAAAATAGATTAAGTATCATTTATACTTGCTTATTTTTACGATACTTCCGTCTTTTTTTTTCCTTTCTTTTGGTGAACAAAGGAATAAAGAAAGAAAAAGTCGAAAAAGCCCTTTTATAACTTGAAAAATAATAATACTGTTGTCATTTTCTTTATCTTCTTTACGAAACTTTTTCCTTATATAGTCTATTCTGATCAAATGTCAGGTATGCAACTTGTTATGACAATTCTACCATCACTCCTTCCCCTTTAAACTCTTTTCAACAAAAGTCGAAAAAACCCCTTTATAACTTGAAAAATAATAATACTGTTGTCAGTTTCTTTATCTTCTTTACGAAACTTTTTCTATTCTGGTCAAATGTCAGGTATGCAACTTGTTATGACAATTCTACCATCACTCCTTCCCCTTTAAACTCTTTTCAACAAAAGTCGAAAAAACCCCTTTATAACTTGAAAAATAATAATACTGTTGTCAGTTTCTTTATCTTCTTTACGAAACTTTTTCCTTATATAGTCTATTCTGATCAAATGTCAGGTATGCAACTTGTTATGACAATTCTACCATCACTCCTTCCCCTTTAAACTCTTTTCAACAAAAGTCGAAAAAACCCCTTTATAACTTGAAAAATAATAATACTGTTGTCAGTTTCTTTATCTTCTTTACGAAACTTTTTCCTTATATAGTCTATTCTGATCAAATGTCAGGTATGCAACTTCATAAAATACACAATCTACTTTTATTGACTTTAATCTAAATCATATTCTCGATTGAATTATTCTTGAAGGCTCCCGATTTAAAAAGCAAAAACGTACTGATACCATGTCTACTGACACTTTGGATCCTCCTCCGCCTCCTCCACCTGGTGGTGAGACTGTCCCTACAAACGGGAATCCTCAACATGGTTATTTTAATAGAAAATGTAAAATTTCTACATTATTGAGGAATAACTTTAGAAGTTACAAGGTATATATTGAGCTTGGGATTAATAGAAATTGTGTGGTTCTTATTTAATTAATCATATATGTGTAGCAACTCTTTCGTGAAATTGCTGAAAAGCATTCTCGAATCCGTAAGGACTCCTTTGATTTTGCGTTATTTTTGTGCTTGAATTATCTCACAAATGAGCAATTACGTATGCAAGAATCTACCATGAACAGCTCTGTAAGATTGAGAGAAATATCAACTGCTATGATTGTGTACAACTTACATCTGGGTAATCTTTCTAATGGACTTCGCGATCTTCTTGCCGTTTTTCCTACTGAAAATACTCAACAAATGGATGAAATTGCAAGACAAATCTTTATGAGAGAGGCTGCGTCACTTCAAAATCAAACTCTTCAGCTGGACAACATAAATGCCATTATTAATGAAGTACTGGAAATTGATACCACCATTGACACAGCGAATACAAATCTTTTACAGATTATACTCATATTAAAGCAAGAATTAAATCGTATTGATGACGCTGTTGTACGCACCAGTACAACTGTAGGCACATTTGAGGGTGTCTACGAAATGTATCTCCCAAATCTGACGCAAAGATTAAATCTTTTGCTTCCACAATTTGAACATGTTGCAAGACTTACCATCGATACAATAGTCGAACACAGAAATACAAGTCAATCGTTACACTCTTTGGAACGAAGATCAAATGAAGCGTTAACATTTGAACCCAACAACCAAGAGCTTTTACAGTCACGTACATTGCTTGAGCGCACAATAGGAGCGACGAATCAAATACACGAAGCCTACATCGCAGAAAATGCTGCAGTTATTCAAGAAGATAATGTCCAGGCTTGGCTAATAATGGATATGATGTCGCGTATGATTCAAACCTGTGCGGATATTACTAGATCATTTGATCGTCAATTCAAAAACGTACGCGAGCTTCTCAACAGAAGTCTTCAATTACTAACTTTCAGCACAAATGCTCCTCAGATTACATCGGAAACTTTTTGGTCTCATTTGTTCATAAGAGTTTGTCGAGATCCTCAAAACTTAAGCGCAAGGGTGGTAAGTACAACTCTTTGTAAAAATTGATAAGACTACATAGTTCAAGAAAATTCAAATTTTTTTTCATAGAACTACGAACAGTGCATTCTAGATAACGTCGAAAGATTTAACCAAATCCAACAGAGACAAGATGATGCAAATGAGAATCTGGACGAGCTTCCAGAACTAGATAATGTTCAATATGGCCTTTCAAGAACATTTACAGCAACTACTGTCCTAAGTAAGTATGTGTACCTAAACTTTGGAAAGCTAAGACTCATTACTTTCGAAAATGTAGATGTTGGGATGCATTTGCTGAATTTTAAATTATGGATAATTCGTGTTTTTGCGGCCTTTCTAAATCATCATCAAGCTCGCGTTAACCAAAGAGTTGCAGTGAAGACGATAGGTAAGTAGTTTCTAATATTTATATAAAAAGTTTTGTGTATTCTTGTTAGTTTTTAATGAACCTATACGTTATAGCTAAAATAGCCGCTACGGGAGTTGTCCAGCATCGGTCTTTTGAAAATGTGAACATTACTACTATCATACCTGGATTTGAAGAACTGTACAATGCAATTTTGATAATTTACGAGGATGAATTCGCAGGGCAAAATTACGACGATATTAATGATTACAAAAAAGTCATACAGACGCCTTATTCATATTTAAGATTTAGCTTCCGTCTCTTGCAGAAGTGTCTCAGTGATGAGAACTGGATGCCCAAAACGTGGAGTCTTCTTCCTGCCGCGTCCGATTCTATCGTGCATACACGCTACACCGGCCCCCAGGTTATGTACGGACTATTTGAAGTCGCATTTGATAAAAATCAACAAAATGAAGACGAAGATGGAACAAATTATTTTATACCTCCTGCGTTGATTTTCAACGATCATCTTATTTTCAAGCATCAATTTATTGAATATTATCGTGATTTTCATTTCCGTGAAGGACTGTGGGAAAATATGTTCGATTTAAGTAAAGTTCAAAGACAAAGAGTCTTGGGGCATAGTGATTCTACTACACTTGAGGTGGACAATCCTGCCCAAACGAGGTTTGCTTTCAGTATAAATACGGATGGACATATGGTTTCCGTGCTTTTCGAAAAAATCAAAACAGACTGGGTTCCAACGGACAAACAAAGTGTCAATTTCCAAAAAAGAAACATGAACCTCGCAGGAAAAGACAAAGGCCTGTACCCGTTATCCAAAAATCCCACAGGTATCACAATGGAAGATCGCATCATTGGAATTGATCCAGGTATATCTGCAATGTAAAATGTCTATCCCGATATGGTAATATTTTAACGAATTCATATACGTGATTATTTTTATAGGTGTTCGTGATATCATATGTGCGGTTGATTGCGAAGAAGAGCTTTTACAAAATAAGCAGCTCATTAAACAACATTCATTCAAAATAACCAACCCATCTTACAAGTAAGTATAGAGCATGAAATAAAGCATATGATTCATCCAGTGATGTTTTATTTTAATGACGACAGGGACCGCTCCGGCATGGAATGGCAAAGAAGATACGAACTTCGAAGCCGCGCAACCACAAACATTCAAGATAGTTATACAAGGCTTCAAACAAGAGATGTGTGCACCGTTGGAGGATTTGAAACGTATTTTAATTCTCGGTCTCTTGAAAACCAAAGGTAAAACAAATACAGTCATAAATCGATACCTTGATCACTGATTGTGTGACTGCAAAAATAGAATTCATGAATTCATGAAGTCGTACAGGCATCGAGAAATAAAGGGGTATATGTTTTCAAACCGTCAAATGGCTAACGATCATGCTGCTTCAGTGGTTTTGGGGTACACAAACGTGAATGAACCATACAAGCTTTCCATGGATTCTAGTTCTCGCTCTAGAAAGAAGAAGAGAAGAATATTTAAAGGAACAAATGAACAACATTTGCGGGACCGAAATAACCCATACGATCAGCACCGAACCGTTGTAGCGTATGGTGACGCTTCCCTAAGTGGGACCTTTAAGAATCATACCCCTATACCAGTAAAGGTGTGTATAATGATGTCTATTTTGATATAATTGGGGGAGAGGAGGGGTCTGTATACTCATTAAATATTTATACTTTCATAGAAAATTCAAAGAGCAATCGCGCAAAGAGCTCTTGTTATACCAGTTGATGAGTACAATACATCCCAGAAATGCTGTCACTGTCTTCAACAAACAAGAAATATAAATTATTCTGAAATTTCGTACATGCAACAACCAAGACTTGAATGCAAACATAGGTACCTGTAACATCATGCAAGGCAATAATATATAATAACTAAACATGCGTGATGCTCTCACGTTATTTAGAAAAATCAATTACAAGTACCGTGATGAAAGAAGAAAGCATCTCAAATGTGTTGACGATGAAGACAACATTTTATGGAACACCACGGATTGTTATGAACGAGAAGAAAGTAGGAAATCTTGCGCTTATTGCATGGTGACTGATACTGAAAATTTGTTTATATTTATTATAGGAGCCTTCCAAAATGTTTACCCTCTGAAATTGTGTCAAAATTGCCAACGAGAAGGGTCGCCCTGTGTAAGTCTTTTTGTTCAAATTTTTATCCGCAACGACATTCGATTAATACGTTTCCTACAGATATGGAACAGAGACATAAATGCTTCCTGCAATATCAGAACGGTATTGACGAGATACATAAGATCAGATTTTGATTTAAATTCCAGGCAGCCACAGTTGACAAGAACAAGACAAGATGACCAATAAATTATAATTACGTAGGCACTATTCCTTGTACATACACATATACTTATATACTCGAATCAAATATATTTCTGAATAAATACGTACTATATAGCATTTATTATCCAATAATAATGCAACCGTTGTATCGACATAAGGTATAGCATCTGGTGACGGTAGAAGAAGATCATTAGTATGTATAAATCTGACATGTGCTCCAATAAGAAAATCCTGTTTACAATACGTATAAATACTTTTATCCATCTATAATATGTACATATCAATGAACTACATATGGATTATATTAATAAAAAAAAGACAACATTTCAACATGTTTGTGGTATTTAGCCATATTTACCGTAGTCGAATTAGGTTACACGGTCATAATCCACAATAAGTCCTCATTATTTAGGGACTAAGGCTCAACCAAAAGACCTAAAAATTAGATGGCGTTTGTTCTAACGCGAGAATAAATGTAGTCATCAGCTTCAAAAATCGGTTTAGAAGCTCCATGGTTGCTTTCCCCATCAAAAATCTGTAGCCTGTTCCCCTCTTGTTTTTTTATTTTTGAAGTGTCTTATTTTTATGGATATATAAAGAGATATTCTATATTGAAAAAAAAAGGAACCCGATATCTTAAGCCAAAGTAAATACTCTTGAAATGTAGTAAAGAACACTGTGTGGCATCGAAACTGCGAGAACTGATTCTGCTGGTAGAAGTGGTTATGTTATTTATTCTTTCTCAACTTCTTGTGTAAATTATGATGTTGTGGTGGACGATCTACAAATGATCACTTGCAGCTGCCCTGACTTCCGCCTTAACAATATCGCATGCAAACACATGTATTTGTTGAAGTGTGATATGTCTTGGTTGTCTGTATTTGAAGGTAAAGATAAATATTATTGAATTCTTTACGGCTTCATTTCTTTACCAACCTTAAATTAAATAGTTTCTTTCAATCTCACTTTCTCAACCATTCCCCAAAGCTCGCCTGATAGCTCAGCTCTTCTTACTCCAACTGAACAAGCTCCTCTCACCGCTCCAAGCAATTCTTCAATAGATTTTGACACTCTACTTTCTAACATTCATAAAATTAAACGCCAGCAATATACTTTGACCGAAACTGAGCTCGAAGAATTAACGGCTTCAATCACTGGTTTCTCTCTCGTATAAATTCTGCAAACATTCCTTCCAATTCTAATTTTACTATACAAAGATAACAAAAAAAAAAGTTAATAATAAACGCTCTGTCTAAAAATCAAAAGTAAAGCAGTCCTATACTTTTAAAAACCGCTCAAAAATTCGGGTATATAAGTAAATCGCGCCTAAAGTGTTACGTCATAAATTTAAAAAGTCACAAGTTTCCACCAAAAAAAAAACCCAGGGTGTTTCGGTTTCGTTCAGGTTTCGCTCAGGTTTCGCTCAGGTTTCGGTTTCGCTCAGGTTTCGGTTTCGTTCAGGTTTCGCTCAGGTTTCGGTTTCGTTCAGGTTTCGCTCAGGTTTCGCTCAGGTTTCGGTTTCGCTCAGGTTTCGGTTTCGTTCAGGTTTCGCTCAGGTTTCGGTTTCGTTCAGGTTTCGCTCAGGTTTCGCTCAGGTTTCGGTTTCGTTCAGGTTTCGCTCAGGTTTCGCTCAGGTTTCGCTCAGGTTTCGCTCAGGTTTCGCTCAGGTTTCGGTTTCGCTCAGGTTTCGGTTTCGTTCAGGTTTCGCTCAGGTTTCGCTCAGGTTTCGCTCAGGTTTCGCTCAGGTTTCGCTCAGGTTTCGGTTTCGCTCAGGTTCGGTTTCGTTCAGGTTTCGCTCAGGTTTCGCTCAGGTTTCGGTTTCGCTCAGGTTTCGGTTTCGTTCAGGTTTCGCTCAGGTTTCGCTCAGGTTTCGGTTTCGCTCAGGTTTCGGTTTCGCTCAGGTTTCGCTCAGGTTTCGCTCAGGTTTCGCTCAGGTTTCGCTCAGGTTTCGGTTTCGCTCAGGTTTCGGTTTCGTTCAGGTTTCGCTCAGGTTTCGCTCAGGTTTCGGTTTCGCTCAGGTTTCGGTTTCGTTCAGGTTTCGCTCAGGTTTCGCTCAGGTTTCGGTTTCGCTCAGGTTTCGGTTTCGTTCAGGTTTCGCTCAGGTTTCGCTCAGGTTTCGGTTTCGCTCAGGTTCGGTTTCGTTCAGGTTTCGCTCAGGTTTCGGTTTCGTTCAGGTTTCGCTCAGGTTTCGCTCAGGTTTCGCTCAGGTTTCGCTCAGGTTTCGGTTTCGCTCAGGTTTCGGTTTCGTTCAGGTTTCGTTCAGGTTTCGCTCAGTTTCGCTCAGGTTTCGCTCAGGTTTCGCTCAGGTTTCGGTTTCGCTCAGGTTTCGGTTTCGTTCAGGTTTCGCTCAGGTTTCGCTCAGGTTTCGCTCAGTTTCGGTTTCGCTCAGGTTTCGGTTTCGTTCAGGTTTCGCTCAGGTTTCGCTCAGGTTTCGGTTTCGCTCAGGTTTCGGTTTCGTTCAGGTTTCGCTCAGGTTTCGCTCAGGTTTCGGTTTCGCTCAGGTTTCGGTTTCGTTCAGGTTTCGCTCAGGTTTCGGTTTCGTTCAGGTTTCGCTCAGGTTTCGCTCAGGTTTCGGTTTCGCTCAGGTTTCGGTTTCGTTCAGGTTTCGCTCAGGTTTCGCTCAGGTTTCGGTTTCGCTCAGGTTCGGTTTCGCTCAGGTTTCGCTCAGGTTTCGCTCAGGTTTCGCTCAGGTTTCGCTCAGGTTTCGGTTTCGCTCAGGTTTCGGTTTCGTTCAGGTTTCGCTCAGGTTTCGCTCAGGTTTCGGTTTTCCTCAGGTTCGGTTTCGTTCGGTTTCGCTAGGTTTTCGTTTCGTCAGTTTTCGCTCAGTTTCGCTCGGTTTCGGTTTCGCTCAGGTTTCGGTTTCGTTCAGGTTTCGCTCAGGTTTCGCCAGGTTTCGGTTTTCGCTCAGGTTTCGGTTTCGCTCAGGTTTCGCTCAGGTTTCGCTCAGGTTTCGCTCAGGTTTCGCTCAGGTTTCGGTTTCGCTCAGGTTTCGGTTTCGTTCAGGTTTCGCTCAGTTCGCTCAGGTTTCGGTTTCGCTCAGGTTTCGGTTTCGTTCATGTTTCGCTCAGGTTTCGCTCAGGTTTCGTTTCGCTCAGGTTTCGGTTTCGTTCAGGTTTCGCTCAGGTTCGCTCAGGTTTCGGTTTCGCTCAGGTTTCGGTTTCGTTCAGGTTTCGCTCAGGTTTCGGTTTCGTTCAGGTTTCGCTCAGGTTTCGCTCAGGTTTCGCTCAGGTTTCGCTCAGGTTTCGGTTTCGCTCAGGTTCGGTTCGTTCAGGTTTCGTTCAGGTTTCGCTCAGGTTTCGCTCGGTTTCGCTCAGGTTCGCTCAGGTTCGGTTTCGCTCAGGTTTCGGGTTTCGTTCAGGTTTCGCTCAGGTTTCGCTCAGGTTTCGCTCAGGTTCGGTTTCGCTCAGGTTTCGGTTTCGTTCAGGTTTCGCTCAGGTTTCGCTCAGGTTTCGGTTTCGCTCAGGTTTCGGTTTCGTTCAGGTTTCGCTCAGGTTTCGGTTTCAGGGTCCTCAGGTTTCGCTCAGTTTCGCTCAGGTTTCGGTTTCGTTCAGGTTTCGCTCAGGTTTCGCTCAGGTTTCGCTCAGGTTTCGGTTTCGCTCAGGTTTCGGTTCGTTCAGGTTTCGCTCAGGTTTCGCTCAGTTTCGCTCAGGTTCGCTCAGGTTTCGGTTTCGCTCAGGTTTCGGTTTCGTTCAGGTTTCGCTCAGGTTTCGGTTTCGTTCAGGTTTCGGTTCGTCAGGTTTCGCTCAGGTTTCGCTCAGGTTTCGCTCAGGTTTCGGTTTCGCTCAGTTTCGTTTCGCCAGGTTTCGCTCATTTCGGTTTCGTCCGGTTTCGTCAGGTTTCGCTCAGTTTCGCTCAGGTTTCGCTCAGTTTCGGTTTGCTCAGGTGGTTCGTCAGGTTTCGCTCAGGTTTCGGTTTCGTTCAGTTTCGCTCAGGTTTCGGGTTTCGCTCAGGTTTCGTAGTTTCGGTTTCGTCAGGTTTCTGGTTTCGTTCAGGTTTCGCTCAGTTTTCGGTTCGCTCAGGTTTCGCTCAGGTTCGGTTCGCTCAGGTTTCGGTTTCGTTCAGGTTTCGCTCAGGTTTCGCTCAGTTTCGTCTCAGGTTTCGGTTTCGCTCAGGTTTCGGTTTCGTTCAGGTTTCGCTCAGGTTTCGTCAGGTTTCGGTTTCGCTCAGTTCGGTTTCGTTAAGGTTCGATCAGGTTTCGCCTCAGGTTTCGCTCAGGTTTCGCTAGGTTTCGGTTCGCCTCAGGTTTTTCGGTTGCGTTCAGTTTCGCTCAGGTTTCGGTTTCGTTCAGGTTTCGCTCAGGTTTCGGTTTCGTTCAGGTTTCGCTCAGGTTTCGGTTTCGTTCAGGTTTCGCTCGCTCAGGTTTCGTTCAAATTTGCTGGACTTTTTGGCTTATTAGACGGAGTATAAAATACGTAGTTGTAAGCCTTAGAGAATGAATGAGAAAAAAATACAAAAATGACCAAAAATAACCATATATGGCAAGCCATAGTCTGCCATATGAAAAATAAAAACCTTTTCATTTCGCTTTTAATCTTAGTAATTTTAATAAAATGTCAAAAGAAAAACGAAATAAAGTACATAAAGGAAAAAAAAAAGACAAGGGAAAGTCTCGGATGGTGACAACAGACACAACTGAAATGACTAATGATGGGGTTGAGTCAACCCAATCTAACAAGATCTTTCTTCGATTAAAGACCACCGCTTTCAATAAAACTTATGAGGCATCTGGAAGCTCTACTAATGTCAATGAACATCAAGTTAAAGATCTTGACAATGCTGTTATAAACAGCCAAGATCAAACAAGTAATCTGCAGGGCAAAATTTTTTTAAGATTGCCGCTGCCACAGCCCAAGGACGTTTTCGAAAGAATTGCTCAAATTAATAGAGCCAAACGCCGCCGAAATTTTAGTGAATCATCAGATGAAGAAAATACACCTAAGAGTGCGACAGATAATGCTATGGTTGAAGCGAGCTCTACCTCCAAATTTAGAATGGACTCTTACAATAACAAAAAAAAAAGAACTCAAAAAAAGAGACAACAGCAGGCATCTAGTGATACATATAAGGAATATCAGCAGCAGTTCCGTCAAAATGCAATTAATAAAAAGCACATGCAAAAATATCAGCGTAAGTACAAACGTAAGCATCGCACCAGAGTGGAGGATGTAGAAGAGTCTGATGAGCAACCCGACCCACAAATGGAGGATCAGTCTGAACCTATTATCGAAGAAGTAATTGTCGATCAAGAAAGGGTAGAAAGAGAAGATAACGAAGAATTTGACGTTGGTAACAATGAAGACGAAAGCGATGGCAGTCAAAATGATAGTGAAGATGAGATCCACGAAGTAATACATTTCATTCACCATTCTGAAATTTTGACTAATTCTCTTAAAATCAATTAGGAAACACCTTGGGAAAAAAGTAGAAAAAAGTATGAAAAAGCTATCAAAGAAGGACCGACTACTGTTTGTATTTGTTGTGGTGGGTTATTTTTTCTCAAAAATGTATCCTTGCTAAACAAAGATACGATGCTTGAGAAATGGAAAACAGATGGCTATGTTGTGGATGCAGTGTATTGGCCACTTGATAATGGTGTGTACAGCAATCATACCAACATTACAATCACAAAAACTGGAACTGGCAAACATTATTTTTGCGCAAATTGCAAAACTTCGATCAAAAATAATAAGATACCAACAATTGCATTGAGTAATGGTTTAAACTTTCCTGCGAAAGTACCTTGTGTTTTGGAATTAACCAGATTAGAGGAGAGACTTGTGGCCCCAAGGCATGTCTTTCAGTCTATTTGGACTCACAAAGGTGAACATGGACAGTTCAAGAGTAAGGGAGGAATTGTAAATGTACCTGTAAACGTAGATACTACTGTCAGTTGTTTACCTCGTAATTACGATGCATCCGGTGTAGTTCACTTGAGTCTTGCTAGAAAACTTATTTTTAAAAAAGATTATATCAGAGGAAATGTCAGCCCACATAAAGTATGGAATGCTGCAAGGTATTTGCAAACTACTCCATTGTATACCGAATACGAAGTTCAATTAGCAGACCAAACCGAATGGGATTCAACGAATTTAGTTGTCGAAGAAAATGAAGATAATGATGAGGGAGATGAGCCAAATGAAAATACCGGGGAAAATAATGATATTGAGGATGAGCCTTTGAATCCTGGAGCAACAGACTCTATTTTATCAAGTGACAACGACTTTAATATTAGACTTGCACCTGGTGAAGGCAGAGTCCCATTATCAATTTTAAAAGATAAGGATAGTGATTTTTTGTCTTTTCCTAAAATTTTTTTTGGTACCAAGATAGAGGGGTTAAATTCCATTTCTTATTCATCCGTGACAAAATCTATGGCCAGAAGATTCGATAGAAGAGCAGTAGAAAGAGCAGATTATCTGTTGTTTATGGACCGCAAGACCCAATTATTGAAAATGAGTTCTAACATTAACACAATTTTAAGAAAGCGAAAGAACACTGATAATGGTAACATGCCTTTTACAGCTAAGGATGTTGGTAACACGGATAATGTAAACCGGCTTTTGAGCAAAGACCAAGCATTCAAGACGTTATCTGGTGTGCGTTCTTCCTCCGAATATTGGAAAAACCAAAAAAAGAATTCAATGGCTATGATTCGACAATATGGTGTGCCAACTGTATTTGTAACTGTTTCTGCAGCCGAAAGTAAATGGAACGAACTACTTTGCGTGCTAAAAAAAATTATTGACGACGACGTAATGACTGAGGAACAAGCAGATACATTGTCTTTTGCCGAGAAAGCAAGATTATTACAAAGTGATCCTGTTACTGCTGCTAGATACTTTGATCATAGATTTCGTGAGTTGAAGAAGACTTGGGCTGAAAAAGATGGTCCTTTTTTTGGGCATGAAATTTCAGAGTACTTTTTCAGGGTTGAATTCCAACATAGAGGTATGAACTTTGTCTCTGTGAAAATTAAGAACTTAATTTATATATGTAACAATAGGATCTCCTCATGTACACATGCTATTGTGGTTGAAAGATGCACCGGTATTAGAGGACAAAATATGTGAGAACGAAACTGAAGCAGACGACATAAAAGCAAACATTTGCAGCTTTGTTGACAAAATTATCACTTGCAGTAAAAAATGGGATGGTAGTCCACATCATGATGCAGCTTCAAAAAGCAATGCGGAAACTTGGAAAGACTTACTACGAACAAGACAGACGCATCGGCATACAAGCACATGTAGAAGAAAACGAGGCGGCGACAAAGTTGTATGTAGATTCAATATCCCTTTTCCACCTATCAGCTGCACAACAATTATGGAACCGTTGGATTTAACGAAATATTCAGCTGAAAATATAAAAGATTTTAAGGAATTGAACAAACGAATCATGGATTATCTCGATACCAATTATAAAGAGCTGTCTGATTCCAATACATCATTCGAAGAATTCCTGGATCTTGTTGATGCTCGATCTTATAACGATTATGTTCTTGCATTGAGAGTAAATCTCAAAATGAACAAGCTTTATATTAAAAGGGAGCCAAATGCTATCATGATAAATAATTACAGCCCAAAAATAATCAGTTTGTTTCGATCAAATATGGATATTCAATTTATTCTGGATCCTTACGCTTGCTGTGCATACGTTATGGATTATATCAACAAATCTGATAGAGGCATGAGCAAAGCAATGGAAGAAATATATGTTAATCATAAAAATAATCCTGATACTAATTCCACTGATATGCTGCGATCTTTGGCTGCACAGTACTATAACTCCAGTGAAATATCTGCACAAGAAGCCGCTTATAATCTTCTTGGTATTAGAATGGTGGAATCGAGTACAGTGACAATTTTTGTTCCTACTTCAAGACCAACAAATCGAACGCACATTCTTAAAAGTCAAGAGGAACTAGCTAAATTGAACCCTGATTCAACTAACTGTTTTGTGCCTGGTTTAATTGATCATTATACGAATAGACCTGATTGCCTAGAAGACATTAATTTGGCTCAGTTTGCTGCCTATTATGAAATTAGTCGAAAATCACCAAAGAAGAAACGCAACACCAGTCAAGAAGAAAATGATGGTGATGATAATAATGATAGTAACTTTTCTGATATCAACTTACCTGATGGATCTGGTGATGACGGCCCTTCGCTCGATACATTACTTGGCGGTCCTGCAGGAAAAGTCTTTGCCCTTAAAAATGATTCTGGATTTTAACTCGTAGAGCCAAGTCAAAAGTTATCCGTTACTACAAATTCAACCTTGAAAAAGAGCCTTCCGAATTTTTTAGAACCTTGATCATGTTGTATAAACCTTGGAGAGACGAAGAAAAAGAATTGTTAGACATAATACATGAAGATGTATTCAATGCTAACATAAATTTGATTATGGAACGGAAAAAAGAATTTTGTGCTATTGACGATGCTACGTTGGACATGTACATGGAACAATTGAATCAAGAGACGGCCGATAATATTAATGGTGGTTCTGAAGATGAAGAAAATACTGAAGTACCAGGCGACATCATTAATGATTTTGGTCGATATACTTTGGACATTGATGACTCAAGTGAGGGTAACTATCATCGAAGCAACGATCTTGCTGATGATCTTTTAAACAATAACTCGAGAGACAACAGCCAAAAAACGTACTTGGAAAAATTGAAGTTACCTGACCGGTTATCTAAGGCTGAATTTTACGAGCTGGTATCCAAGTTGAACACAAAACAACGCGAATATCTCACCCACATCATAAATCATATAAGATACAATCGTGATAGAGTGACAATCCGCATGTTTAGTAGTGACAACGAGTCTGTACGTACCTTTGAACCGTTTCGTCATTTTGTTACTGGTGGTGCCGGTGTAGGAAAAAGCATGCTAATTAAAGCATTGTACGAAAGTATAAATGTGGAATTCGACGGTGAAAGGGATACAGAAATAAACACACCAATTGTTTTGCTTACAGCACCCACCGGTAAAGCTGCTTTCAATATCAATGGTCAAACCCTACATGGCGCATTTCAGCTTCCAGTAAACCAGTATGGTAGTGGTGGTGTCAATAATCTTTCTGCAGACGTCAGCCACTCTATGGCAGTTGCATTAAAAGATTTAAAGGTATTAATTATTGATGAAATTAGCATGGTCGGAAATATCATGTTTTCTTGGATTGATAAAAGACTTCGAGACATTTTTGATGGATCCCTCCCATTTGGTGGAAAATCTGTTATTGTTCTTGGTGACTTTTTCCAGCTCCCGCCGGTTATGTCCTCGCCTCTCTTTTCGACAAATTTACCTAAAGACCCTTATCTGGCAGCATTTGGTAGTAACTTATGGAAGGATTTCAAAATTCACAAGCTGACCCAGATTATGAGGCAAAGGGACGACTTGCGCTTTGCAATTGCATTGAACAACATGGCTATTGGTGAGATGACTCCAAATGACATACAGTTGTTCCAAAGCCGAGTTCTCCGTATGACAGAAGAAGAAAAAATCTCACTGAACAATGGTCAACCAATTTTCCCCCACCTCAATGTCGTACGGAATTTTGATCAAAGCAATGTTGAAAGACCGATATGCCTGTTTCATACCAATGCTGAAGTAAGTCTCATGAACAACGCTATTTTGGATAAAATGGACACAGAGGGTGGTGTATCTGTTGGTTTTGATCGTATCATTGGTAATAAACCAAAAAAATTTGATGTGGACCGTATTCTTGCCTCGGTGTCTGACGATTCCACTCATCGTTTGAAAACTCTGGGATTGCTAAAAAAATTAATCCTTAAAATCGGAGCAAGATACATGATTGTAGTCAATATCGACACTTCCGATGGATTGGTAAATGGCAGCACTGGGTATTTGGTGAAAATTGATTTTGGGACCTTGAAAAATAATCCGGCAAGTGAAAAAAAACCGTTACGCATTTGGCTGAAATTCAGTGATGACAAAAGTGGCGCTATCCTGCGCAAAAGCCAGGTGGTATTAAGACAAGTAAATGGCATTTTGGACGATACATGGACTATGATTGAACCTTCTTCTCTCATAATTACATCTGACCATACAACCAAGCTACAAGTCAACAGAAAGCAATTTCCTTTGGTACCGGCAGAAGCCTTGACGACCCACAAGTCTCAAGGTGGAACTTATAAAGATGTTGTAGTTTATGATACTGCAAAACATAGAATGAAGAGGTCACTCATTTATGTCGCATGCTCACGGGCAACTACCGCTGCAGGACTTACACTTATTTGCAAAAACAATAAGTTTATCCCACCCAAAGCACTTTCATCAGAAAAAAATAGCGATCTTTACAAAGAAATCCAACGACAGCCTTCCATCACTCTTTCTCCCACATTCACTGTCTTAACCACAAAATCTCATTTTCAAGTTATATCACACAATGTCCAGAGTCTAAATGCTCACTTGAATCAAATCATCAACGATCCGGTATATTTGTCCTCTGATATTATACTGTTAAACGAAACATGGACTTTATCAACTGATAACTTTCAAATTCCTGGTTTTCAACTTAAGTCATCTTTAAACTGTTCAGGTAATACACGTAAACCCATCGGTAGTTGCTGTTATGTCTCGGATTCTCTAGTAGGTGATTTCAGCTCTTCCTCTCGTCTCTTTACCAACAATTACAACACCTCCACCATCAGCGTGTCAATTGTTATAGTAAATCTCACTTTATACTGTAGCATATATGCCTCGCCAGATTCTAACCAAAGTCCAGACATGTTTTTAGAAGCATTGTCATTTATTACTGAGCATGATTATATTTACATTGTCATTGCTGGCGACTTCAATCTGAACTTCTACTAAGATTCGCCTAAATCAACAACAGTTACATCTTTCTTGAACCAACTCGGCATCAAAAGCTCTCTTCCAGAATCTGTAAGATCAACAACAAAACAACACACATTTATAGACAATATATTTACAAACCAAGAAATAATTGATTCTGGAAGATATATATCTTTCACTAGTCATCATGAGCCATTATGGTTATTAACATAAATAAGGAAAATAAAATTATGAAATTATGAATTTATACCACTGATGGGTCCTCCGGGAACCACGTATTTTTACCGTAGCGTAGCGGAGGTCAAAAAATATGTGGTCGGAGGACGAGTCTAATAAGCCTTTAAAAAAATGGGATCAGCGATCCGAAGGGGAGCCCCATTTTTTTTTTTTTTTTTTTTTTTTGCTTCATTGATTTTGTGAATCATGGATTGCAGAGGTAAGTAGGCTATCACTTCAAAAAATTGCTTATTTACACCATTTTTTAGTTTTAAATATTATTCAAAATTTGGATTTTATCAATCTTATTACCCAATCAGTTTTGAATGAAGATGACCGCAATCTCGTACTTACATCAGCGGAATTATTAGCTGATGATTTTCATTTGATTCTTTATTTATCTGAATCGCACGCAATTCTTTTGGGAATTCAGCCAAATGTTACAAGAATGTCGTTGAAACAAGCAATTGGGAAATCCTTGAGAGTGTTTGAGCAATATAAAATTCAACCCTCTGTATTTATTCTTTGTACCAATACTATTTTTCCGTCACTACAGCCATTATTATCTTCCACTTCACAGAATTCTCATTGGCAGATAACAAAGTGTACTATGTGGGCAGAAAAGTTTGTAATTATCTCCAATGATGCTACTTTTCTCCAAGATGCCGAAGCTTGCAAGCACCTTGATCCTCTTGTGGTACTTGCAATATATTTTTCTGGTGATGAAAATCAAATAGAGAAGTTGCTAAATGTTGGCAACACCACTATGCAATTTATGCATAGCATTCAATAAAGTGATATCTATTTTAATAATTCTTAAATGCTTGTTTTCATTGTCCATACCGAACCACATGTGAAATGTTTTTGTAATCAGCGATTTAATTCTCACCGAATATCATAGTTCACGAAAGAAAAAAAAGAGCACAGCAGCAAACCATGTTCAAAATAATAGGCAGAAAGTAATTAAAATCTGCGGTTGACATTTTTTTTCAATCAAATATAAGATAATCCTTTATTTACTACATGTTGTATTCATACCAGTATTATCATAGTAGCTTACTATATAATGGTAATGCAATACATCTTTTAATTAAGACACTGCATATTCTCAAGGCTGTGTTATTAGTATAACTGTTGGATCACAAAGATAGACATATTGTACACTAAGGATCATAGGTTGTATAACCTGATTATACATATTTAAACTCAATCATATTTATAAACAATGGACATATTAAGTATAATAAAGAACAATCTCTTTTTTGTTTGAATCTGATAAATTATAGTCTTTATTATTATTATTTGATTTGAACAAGAATATAACACTACATAAACTGCTCTGGTAATTATATCATTTGGTGATCTTCAATCATGAATGTTCCGTATTATTCAGTTGAGAAAATAAAACTTGTTGCTTAGAAGATATTGTGGCAAAAATTGGGTACTTTTGCACTGAAAAAAATATGTATAAAAAAAAACAAGAGATAAATAAGATTAAAACTGTGGATAAGACAAAGATGCAGTGTCTTTATTAGTAATACATCATACATTCGTTTAATTATAGGATACTCTCGATTGAACATGTTATACTATAACATACAAACCAATCATTTATTATTTAACCATCGTTTAGCCGATTCGTCACTACATTATTATTTTAACAGAACTTTATTTGATCGATCTTATCTCACTGTAACTGAATTATACTTGAATAACAGTTACATACTTCCATTGGACCATCACCTTATCAGATATATAACTCAGTTGATATCGGTTTATCCTAATAACTACTCTATCTACCCTTATACAAAGCCACAATTATAATTGTTAATAAAAAAGACACTTAAGTGTCTGGTACTTTTCTAGCCTCCTTTATTTTAAGTTGTATTTGTGTTTACGGACATCACTATATACAGTTACAAATGCTATGCATTACTACATAGAGCTGTAAGGTGTCAAGCAAGTACCTAATTGGAATTACACACAAAGCGAATGCATGTGCACATCGTATCTGATATGACACTGTGCCCCTATGATCTGATATTTAACAAATACTTTATTTATTCCATATACTATATAAGCATCCTGTATTTACTGACATTTTTTTTTTTGTTGGTTTATGTACTTATTGAATTGATTACGAAGAACATTCGCACTTTTGTATTTAAATAATTTTAATTCAATTCCTTTAGAATAACATGCTGACCAATCCATTCTTTTAAACCCTTTTTGCATCCTAGTATGCTTATAATTTTCAACAAATATCATACCTCGTTCATATGGAGTGACCGATTCTAGCGTAAAGTCAATATTTTCACTAATTGTAGGGTCTGCTGCTGCTGTTGTTGTTGCTGTTGCTATTGCTGTTGAGATATTAGTAGGGATAGAGGAGGGCTCGAGATTCACATCAGTGTATTTCCTTTTCATTGCGTAGTTTTGTGATTGTAAATTCTTGATGGCTTTGGCAACTGTTTTGGATGATGAATTTTGGTCAATAAGTTCCAATATTTTGGTATGTTCGTGATCTTGGGTATCCAGTACTTGTGCCAAAATATCGGTAATATGCTGATCTCCAAGACGATTTTGATGAAAATGTGACACCAAAGTGTACAAATATTGCATAGTTGGATCATCTTGGTAAAGTGAACAATTTTTTGTAAGTTCCCGGCTGGTCAGAAATAAAGTAAGAGCAATGAATGGATTCAAAGGCATGGTATCAGTATACTCTAGGACGCGTCTTTTACATACAATCAGGCAATTACAAGCCCAACCTGTAGAAGGGAAGTCATAGCAAGCAGGAATATCGCTGGTCTTTACTTCTTTGGCAACAGAATCAGATAAGGTATCAGTACATATGATTAGAACAATAGGGTCCAATTTATGTCTATTAAAAGCTTCAAGACTGTAATTTATGACTCTCTTCATAAACAATCTGTTAACGGTATGTTGAATTTCTATGATTATTGGGGGAAGGTTCAATACTGATGACTTTGCTTCTAGGACAACATCTGAGCGAGTGCCGTTATTCCACTCAGGATTCCCTACTAGGTAATCATTTTGTGTATTTGACAGAGTAGTTGTAATAATGTTGGTGATTTTAGGATCGTGGATGATGGCTTTTGACATTAAATCACTTCCAGGACGCAACAACTTGGGAAGAACGAATAAACTCATTTTAAATCGAAACCTGAGCGAAACCTGAGCGAAACCGAAACCTGAGCGAAACCTGAACGAAACCGAAACACCCTGGGTTTTTTTTTTGGTGGAAACTTGTGACTTTTTAAATTTATGACGTAACACTTTAGGCGACGATGATTTACAAAAACGAACCTTGACCAATCAAAAAGCGAACTTTGGGCTGCGAAAAAAGCGAATTTATAAAATTGGAAAACGAACTTTGGGGGCGGAGTCGCTGTACTTGTTTCATGATGTTAAAATCTCAGTGAGCATTGTTGCGAGGGGTTTATATCTACCTTGTGACTAGCTAACTGTTTCTAATTAAACGTTGTTTTTAACTACACCAAATTGCAATGATATGTAAAAAGATATAGTCTCGAATTTATATATAGAAAACGAACCAAAGAAAACTTTATTTAATAATAAAAATGTGAATTTATGAATAAGGATCTGTAGTACCAAGTACTACAGTAGTTCCTCGACCATTAGAGAAAGATAGGATCATACCCTTCTCACACCCCACTACAGCTTGTGACCGCTTGTATCATTTTGTTTACTAAATATCTTTCTATGACCGCTCACCACATTACCCCCTTTTTACTCTGTAACAGCAGAAACACCAGAGTAAAACAATAGCGGTACCGACAACCTTGGCCTAGCCTTATACAACTTCATTTGATTAGCATGATACAGTCCCGGAAACACCAATTGCTCATCTCGCACCTTATACACGTTATTCCCCACTTTCTCCTCGACATGGTAGGGCCCAACCCAACGACTTAACAAAAAGGTTTCTTTGTTCTTCACATCACGACTTTCGACCATGACTTGATCTCCAACAGCAAACTTCTTGGCTTTGGCCCTTTTGTTGAACTGCTCTTGCATCTTCTTCCGATACACCTCTACTCGTCGTAATGCCTGTGGGATAACCTCTTGATTCAATCGTACCACTTCGTTAATACGGTAAGACACCAACTCCTCATCGTTCCAGCTTGCCTCGAATTCGGCCCTTCCATCGTCCGTATATGACCGGGGTTGCCTTCCATACACCAGATAGAAAGGGGAGTAGTCATAGTCCCTTCTTAATGACGTTCTCAGTACATACAATATCGCTGGCAACCACGTATCCCATTCCTGATTATAGATCAACAGATATTTCTTGATAATTTCCTTTAAGATCCCATTCGTGCGCTCCACTTTACCTTGGCCTTGGGGATAGAACGGCACTCCAAATCTTATCTCAATACCATAAGACCGAATCATCAATGATTTAACTTCATCAGCATTGAAATGTGATCCATTATCACATACCACCTTAGCACACACGCCATACCTGGAGAACCATTGAAAGAGACAATAACAAGTAAAACCAGCACTCTGAGAAGTACATGGATATGCCTCCATCCATCCTGATAGTTGATCCACAATCACCAAAGCTCCCACGTGACCCATACTAGTGAGAGGTAAATAGATATAATCCATTGATATTACACTAAATAATCCTTCTTTTTGTTGGCCAGCTGGATGTAATGGAACTACTGGATTACGCGGTCCGAATTTTTGACATACTAAACACGAAAGAACATAATCTCTTACCGAATCATAATATCCAGGCCAGTAATACCGATGCTTGATACGATCGAAAGTTCGAGCAACCCCCTGGTGACCAGCCATAACATGATCATGATTCTCTTTCAACACCTGCATTACTTCAGTAACCTTGATCACCTTCCTCCTTAAGAAGTCTTTGTTGGGCCTTCGATACAGCAATCCACCAATAACCTCATACTGCCGAGCTTGATGCCTAATCCCCTTTCGTTGTTTGATGGAAGCTTGGTCGGGGTAAGCCCATGTTAGTATATATTGGGTTAGTGCAGAGTACAACTCCAATGACATCCCTCCTTGTCCATTTAACGCGAACTCATGTGTGTTAGCCCTTTTACCAGTAGACACCATATCATCCTCTCGATCCCGAATTACATTCAAGGGTAAGTGATAGTCCGGAATGATCGATTCAAGAGTTACATCCTCATCACTGTTACCTCCTAACCTAGATAAAGCATCAGCATTCGAATTGAGTTTACCGGCTCGATAGACAATATCAAAATCGTACGCCAGTAAGGAACCTTGCCACCTAACAACCTTTGCAGACGCTTCTTCGTTAAATCTTATCAGGTATTGTAAGCTCTTTTGATCAGTGTAAACCGTAAACTTGTGCCCCATAAGATATATTTTGAAGAAATGAATAAAATACACAATAGCAAAGAATTCTTTTTCATATGTTGATATCCTTTGTTCTTGTTGTGACAACGCCTTACTACCGAAATAAATTGGCCTGAGTAAATCCTTGTTTCCCGGAACTTCTTGTGATAGCACTCCTCCAATCCCCACATTAGATGCATCAGTATAGAGTACAAAAGGCCTTGAGAAATCCGGATGTGCTAAAACAGCATCCCCCATCAACCACTCCTTGCATTCTTGAAAACTTCTTTCTTGTTCCGATCCCCACTTAAAAACGACGTTCTTTTTCTTCAAGTGATTCAATGGAGATAACACAGCAGACATGTTTGGAATATACCGCCTGTAATATTGTACCATCCCCACAAATTGGTTCACCTCAGTCAACGTTTTCGGTTGTGGCCACTTGCATATTCTTTCCACCTTCGCCATATCCATTCGATATCCATTTCTTCCAACTATATGTCCCAGTAGCTTGGTCTCCGTATATCCAAAACGACACTTTGACGTGGACAACGATAAGCATGCTCTGCCGGCTTTTTCCAAAACCCGATCCAAGTGAATAAGATGATCATCAAAACTCTCAGAAAAGACCAACCCATCATCAATATAAATGAGCAAAAATTGATTTATTTCAGAAAAAAATATTGAATCCATAGTTGATTGCCATGCAGAGGGAGAACCCTTTAACCCCATTGGTAGCCTAGTCCACCTAAATTGACCAAACGTGGTCGCAAACCCTGTCAAATCCTTGGATTCTTCCGCCAACTTCAATTGCCAGAAACCCTTGAGGCAGTCAAAAACTGAGAAATACTTGGCCTTAGCCAGCAAGGTAAAAAGAAAATTGATGTTAGGTATTGGGTACCCAGTATCCACCATGAGCTTATTGATCCCTTTATAGTTAATGGTGAGCCTATACGGGTCCTTCTTTCCTGCGGCTGACTTCGGTATTAAACTAGTGATTTCCCCAGTGGGAACACCGAAGGCTTGCTCCATGTCCTCGTACGTGCTCAACTCTTCTACCACCTCTGGTTGGCTTACCTCCTCCTCCTCTTCTTCGATCACACATACTTGATAAGTGGTCCATGTTGCTTTCTTGTTAAGCTGCACCTTTGGTTTTTTTCTCAACTTCATCACCTTTCTCTTCCTTGGCACCCTTTTCTCAGCATCTGCTGGTACCAGAACTACCCCGGCAGCCCAAGGACCATCACACCTCTCCAGAAGCCCCAGATCCAACAACTGGTCCACATACTCTTTAAACCACTGATTAGCTTCATATGGTACCATCCTTGGTGTTACCCTGACCGGTACAGCTCCATCCTTCAGTTTAATCACGTAAGGATCTGCTTTCAACTCCTCCACTTCCTTCAAAGACGTAGCAAATACTTTTTCATGCTTCTTGAGAATTGTCAGAATTGATTGTTGTTGTGAAGCCGACAGTTCTGGATTGATATCATAATTCGCACCTTCCACCACCTCAGTCACCATGTATACAGAGTATACCCTTCCCGTATCCTTCTTGCTGTACCCCCTAGTCCTAGAAATTTTCACGCCTGCTTCCTCCAACTTTCGGTAATCCGGCTTGAAGATGGGTCCAACAATCAATGACGGAGCCAACACCTGCACTCCTTCTTCCTGATTAATGTAAAAATCTTGGATCATTGAAGTTACCTCTTCCACATCTGATACCACCTCTACTTCCTTTGGAATTGACTCTTTACTGTAAAGTTTACCAATAAGGGTACCTTTCTTCAACACCGTTTTCCTCAGACCGTAATTCATAACCACCATACAATACGGACCTTTACCTCCCTTTTCCATTAGACTTGGAACCATGTATAATTTCAATTGAGTGTAAAGCGTCTCTTCAGGTTGTAATACCATGTCAGTTGCCCAATTGTTACTTTCCTCCCCCATTGATAACCACAACAAATGGGCCTCACCAGGCTGCATTGTATAGTCGTACTGGATCTTGACATTTTTCAACCTCTTATGATCACTATTCGTAACCGTCACTGGAATAATTAATCGCTCATCCTCCTCTACCCCACCACCAGTAGGAAATAGGATTCCACTTGATTCACCACTCCCTTCATGTGTTGGCACCTTATATACTTTCTCACCAACCCTCACCGAGAACATGTTGTTGTTGGAGTCAGCCAACCCGTTGGTACCTTGGATAAAATCATTGCCCACCAAGAGAGGTGTCTTCACATTCTTAGTAACACAAAAAGCATGAGTAACCTCCACCTCCTCCGACAGAATGAGAGTCAGTGCGACCATACCCACAGCAGCCTCCACCTCACCATCACCAAAGCGCAATGTCCTGTTGGTCGGTTTCACCTGTGACTTCAGACCTAGCTTCTCAACCACCTCCATGTTGATCACTGACACTACCGCACCACCATCAATCAGAAACTCCAATTGTTGATTCCCTACTATACACAGCAATGCTTGTAATGTTGGCTCGAGATCCATGGTGGTTGTGTCGATTGACACCACATTGTTCACCATCACCAAATTTTCCCGTTTTGAGTCAATATCCATTTTATCTTCCACATGGGACGCATGAGACTTCTTCATGGTAATAGGTTGTGCACCTAAGAGACCTAAAGCTTGATGGTACAGTTCTGGGGAATGGTATAAGAGTTGGGGTAGTGAAATACTGACCTGGCTTTTCCATAACCCTTCTCGAATATCAAACTGATTGACCTGCTTACCGCCCTCCTCCATCATAATAGGCATACCAGTTGTTACCTTCCTCAACACTGAAGGCGGAACCTCACCTCGACGAATTGCTTCCTGATCCTCTTGTTTGTACCTTGCCTTAGCCTCCCTTGCCTTCTTCAGATTCTCCAGCAGCGCGGCCTTAATTTCCGCCTGAGATTTCTTGCCTTTGGACCCCGACTCGCCTAACGCATTGACCTCCTTGATCGACCTAGGTTCTTCCAACGTGATAACCGCCACCGGTAAGGACCCTTCTCCTTTTGGATTTGAATTAGGAATTTTCTTTAACTCCACCACACCTAATCTCGTGGGGAGTTTGAGCGAAAATCCTGATTGCCCTTGTCCTTGCAAGTAACACTTGTGTGATCAGGTGAGTGACACACCCTGCAGGGTTCCTTACACTCTTTTGAGATGTGACCAGGTCCTTTGCAATTGTAACACTTGTCCGAGGGTCGTTCTTCTACCTTTCTTCCATCAGCTTGGTTGTTGGATCCACCATCCAATCTCCTTTCCATGTTGTCCACTCGGTCCATGGTTAATGCAAGATTGTTTTCAATCACGTCCAACTTGTCAAGCTTCTCTAATTTCTTGAGTATGATTTCCCATTGATTAGAGTTATCCACCTTTTCCGTGTAACCACGAGGAGCTCTTGACCCACCATAATCACCATTGTTACGTTTCAAAATAGCATTCACCTGTTGAGGCTCTTGTACCTTATTAACCTCCTTGGTGAGACCTGTAACCATGCCCGTGTTGTTGTGACATTGTTCTGCCCAACGCAATAGAGATTCCAACCCTTCGAAGGTATTAACCTTGGTCTTGTCCAGATTGTTGTAGGGATTCTTCTCCATATAGTCACAGAACTTCTTAACTTCAGGCAATAGACCCTTTCTGATCTCCTTCACCGTTTGCTTTTCAGTACGACTAGCGAGTTCCACTGGATCCAACTTTCTGAGTAACGCACGCTTGATATTCATGAATTCCCAAGGAGATTCGGACTTAAGTTGAACACGGTCTTCGTACGCTTCTTCGTATTTCTCGAACCATTCTGCAGTAATGAACTTTGCCGAAAATTGCTTGACCAGACAAGCACTAGTACCATCGTCGAATTTCATCTTCTTGTATTCTTCCGATCCCCTTTCGAAAGTGTTCAAGAACCATTCTCTGGCATAGTGGGTAAGACACCTGAAGAATAATTCCTTTCTTCTGTCCGTGGACACCCAGTTATTCCAAGAAGCCGCTTCATTAAAGTCCTCCAAAAACTGAACAGGATCCTGTCTATCACCACTAGCAAATGTAGGCGCACTCTTTGCGCTAGTTTCGCCCAACACCAAAACTGAATTTCCTTCCGTAGCCATTTTTTTTGTATTGTTCTATAACCTTGTGAACCTTTAGTTTAATTATATTCCAAAATAGCAGCACGCCCAGCTACTCCACCAAATGTTGCGAGGGGTTTATATCTACCTTGTGACTAGCTAACTGTTTCTAATTAAACGTTGTTTTTAACTACACCAAATTGCAATGATATGTAAAAAGATATAGTCTCGAATTTATATATAGAAAACGAACCAAAGAAAACTTTATTTAATAATAAAAATGTGAATTTATGAATAAGGATCTGTAGTACCAAGTACTACAGTAGTTCCTCGACCATTAGAGAAAGATAGGATCATACCCTTCTCACACCCCACTACAGCTTGTGACCGCTTGTATCATTTTGTTTACTAAATATCTTTCTATGACCGCTCACCACAGCATTCAGAGTGCGTCTGTTGAAAGCTGCACTCCTACTGACTATTTTAAAGATTTCTTTCCTCATTCAAACACTTCTGGAAAAATGACATTGAATGCTTAATCCATCCTTCACAATCTTTTTTTGTTACTTTTCCAGCCGATTCACATATACGATCTGTGAGACGATCATCTGTCGTCAATGGTGTTCTTCTAACACCAGCTTTTACTTTTGACCAAAATTCCTCGATTGGATTCAAGAAAGGAGAATATGGTGGCAAATATATGCACTTATGTCCTCGTTCTTCGATCAATGCTTTGATTACTTTTGGCTTATGAATAGGTGCATTATCCATAACAATATACTGCCCCTTTATATTATTTTTATCTAGTGTATCCATTACGTTGTTTAGATAAGCCAAAAAGTGCTCACTTCTTGTCCCAACTTTGCCATTGATTTTTACTTCCTTACCATCTGCCCTTCTTTTTTTAGAAGAAGCTGATTCTGGTTTTTTAACTCCAATATTTATGATACCTGCTTGAGAAATTGCACCTAAAATTGTAAATGTCACACCTTTTCCAGTTGGTACAGTGCCCTTTGCAGGTGTGCCTTTTAATGAACGGCCGTGGTTTCTTTGCGTATGCAAATTGAAACCTGCTTCATCGATAAAAACACAATTCTTAGAAAAATCCATATCTGCATCACTCTTATATTGTTCAACAATCGCTTTTCGTAATGCTATTACTCTGTCAGAATTTCTTGCTGCTGGTATTTTTTCAAGTTTCTTTAACGTAATGTTATGCTTATGTACTAAATGTTTGTGGATGGCAGAAATAGAGATTTTCAAACCCTCAAATTTCTCACAAAGTTTTAACTTTAACTCATCTAATATAGCAGTGGTATTCTTTTCGATATAGTCAACTAGAAATTTAGAATGCTCCTCAGTCAACTTATTACGAGGTCTTCCACGAGGTTTAGAATAAGATCCTGGAAGTCGTCTCTCAGGATCATTGTTATAAGTTTTAACGTAATTCTGGGCAGTGCGTACATTAATCCCAGTGGCTAAAGCTGCAGCTTTTGTCGTGAATCCTTCTTCGATTATTAAGTCGAAGAGTTTTTCAACTTGTTTAGGAGTATATTTTCTGTAAGAACCTCTTGTTTTAACATTCAAAGCTGTATGTCTTTTTCTCAATGGCATTGACTCTGCGAAGAGAAAAGCATCTTCAAAAAAATCTTCATTCTCTTCCTCTATTGAATCTACTTCCATATATTCACGTACATATGATAGAGAATCATTCCCAATTCGTCTTATTTTCTCCATCCATTCTTCGCTCAAACTGAAATGCTCAATTTCCATTTCTTCCTGCTCGTCATCTTCCATATGATCGTCAGATGAAGTGTCCATATCGTTATCTGAAATAATTTCACTATTAGTGATAAATTCACTAACGCTTTGCATGTTTTTTCTAATATTTAAACTAAATAAAAGAAAAAAGGAGTCGAAACCTTTGCGATATTTTAGGTTATTTTATATTTTTTTTTCTAATCTCTTGGCGCAAAATTTATTACTAAGCAACGCAAAACTATTTTTACCTTGACGTAAATATTCTTTTAATGTCAGCGCAAATTAATTTTTATCTCAACGCAAACTCATATTCAAAAAACAGTACATGCATGTATAAAAAAAAAAATATGTGTGTGTGTGTGTCTGTGTGAGGCGGCGGGCGGCGGGTTATTTTAGTTCTTTTTCTCTCTCTCTCTTTTTCTTTCTCTTTCTTTCTCTTTTTCAAACATCATTCAGATCATGTTGAGATTGTGTCGTAATGCCTGTTTCAGAAGACAGTTCTCAGTAACCCCGCAAAGATATTACAAGGACTACTATCTCACCAAAGGCGTACAAGGTAGTCTATCATACACACACAAGTACATATAGAAATACGTAATTGATTTATTTTTTCTTAAAACAGACAGTTTGCTTCGAATCAACCTCAGTCGAGCCAACCAACTTATCGGTGTCTGTTCATCCAGAGGCACCCGTGAATCCAACGAGGATCAATACAGCGCTGTCTCTCTAGAATTACCCGACTCTCCCCAAATGCCCAAGCTCAATAAGGACGCACAACGTGCCTACATTGGTATCTTTGACGGGTGAGTTGGGCTCTTTTTCTTTTTTTTAAAAAAAAAAACTAACACCCCCCCATCATAGACACGGTGGCCCTGTGGTTTCGGATTGGCTTGCGAAAAAGTTACATGAAACGATAGAGACAGTAACATTAGCAGATTTTTATGAAACATTGGCCTTCTTACGCACCTATCGAGGTTACTTTCGTCGTTTCCCCATACCTACCATCATCAAATCACTGGTGGACGAAAGTGGGAAACCGAAAGCCGGTATCGACATTCACGATTTATCTTTAGAACAACGACTGACGATCGCTTTCCTCTATGCCGATATGCTCTGTCTTAAACAATCCGGTGCTGTCATGGACGATGCTCATGCAGACGATGAGGGCTCCACAGGAAGCATTGTGATTATTGAACCACGCGATGCCCAATCCTTTTGGAACAGTCAGGATTATGACTTGGTCATTGGTCATGTAGGAGATACTCGTATTTTATTATGTGATTCTCATACGGGACATGCCATTCCTTTAACCACAGGCGATCATCACCCGGGCAATCCCATTGAAACCGACCGATTACGAAAATACGCAGGATTTGTCACCACGGACTCATGGGGGGATGAACGCATCATGGGCATGTTGGCCACCAGCCGTGCTTTTGGCGATGCTAAATTAAAGAGGTATGGTGTCTCGGCTGAACCCGATATTGTCCGATATAGAGTTCACGCAAAGAATCCCGCTGCCTTTCTGGTATTGGTGACGGATGGCATCACCTCTGTCATGTCAGACCAAGAAATCGTTGACTTTGTAAGTGTCCTTTTCTTTTTTCTTTTTTATATATGTGTATGGGGGAGGCTTTTTTTTTTTGACCCGTACTTTTTTATACTGCCAGGTGAAGCAGTGTAACAGCCCTTCGTTGTCTGCCAAGAAGCTGGCCGATGCAGCAGATGGGTTGCATAGCGACGATAATGTCACAGCAGTGGTAAGTAAGGGGTGTAGGAAGGGGAAAAAGGGGGGGGGGGGTGTAAAGCACCATTGTAGTATAACATACTCTTTTATGATAGGTTGTCAGGTTGAAGGACTGGGGTAAAAGAATGCATGATTACACAAAGGAACTCCGAGCATATAGACTGGAGAATACCACGATGAGTAGTCGACAATCGTGGTGATTAAAATTTGTCACAAGGTCTTTTTTTTTTTTTTATGTGTGTGTGTGTGTGTGTGTGTGTGTGTATAAATAAATAATTTTTTTTTATTTTCCCCCTCCCCCCCTTTTTTTTTTCTTTTTCTTCTTCTCTTTCATCTCTCATTCTTTTTTTTTACTTTGTACAATGATGACAGAAAACTCATATGATGATGAACAAGATTATATGGGAGGACACTCTTTAGAAGAAGAACTTCTCGGTAAAGGCTATTTAAACGGAGTGCCTTTAGGTTCCTCTTTAGCAGCCGAATTACAATCAGCGACTATTGAAGATGACAGTGATGAAGTGCTTACAACCACAGCACCTGTGTCTAAATTAGCCTCCATGGCCATGGACCGACGTTCGTTAAGTTTAGAGGTAACCAGCCCACTTTTATCACCCTTACAATGGTCTGCCTCTACAGGACTTCGTAGTCGACGTTCTTCCTTCAGTAGTTCCTGGTCCTCTTTAAACGATCAGGAAGAAGATGACCCTTTTGAAGTATTAAAACGACAATTGGAAGATTTAAATACAGCTGTGTGGGAGACAAAGACACTTCATAAGCGGTTATTAAACACACTGTCGTTGGATGAAACACTCAAAGATCTCGTGACCTATGCTCCACCCTTTGAATATGTAATTCAGTCCGTCATCAATCTGATTGTCAGTAAATCCCGCGACCGTGAAAGACAGACCAGCTATTTACGCAACCTCGATAGTGCACTGCGAAAGGAAAGTAGCTGGATGTCAGCAGAGGCTTTGAAAGAGATCGAGAGTTTACTCACTGGCATCAAACATACCCTGAATGACCCATCCTTTTCCTATGAAAACCCTTTACCTGCTATTCGTACTTTAACCATCGAAACAAGTGCTGCCACAGAGTCCTTGGAGGAATTAAAAGAAATCATGTATGTCAATAAACGTCAAGTCCAAGAATTAAATTCAAGACTCAGATCCATTGCAAAAACCGTGCATGAAGTCAGAAAGGACATGAGAAGGATAAATAAATTTATAGAAGAAAAGGACGATGAAGACCCCATCGTACTTGAAAAAGGTGAAGCCGCTGAACGTATTAAAGAAATCATGTGGGGTATGGACGATCTTGACACTGAATCCACAAAGAAGCTCAAAAAAATGCAAGCCTTTTGGGAAAATGCACACCTCACCTGTACCTAAAAAAAAAAAAAAAGTTTTTATATTCTTTTTCTTTTATTATTATTATTATTATTAAAACACATTCTGAAATACATCATTTTTAAACCGTAAAGAAATAAAAAATTGTGTACATGGCAAGTTACTAAGTGTATATAATCGCGTCGTAGATGCCGACACAATACCTTTGACTTTTGCAAACGTACGTAAATGATCCGCTGCTTCCGCTCTTCTTGCCACAATATATTCTGTCACACTTCCTTCCAGAGGCACCGAAAATTGGAGCCCTTGATGAATCTTTTGTAAGGCTCGTGAGATCTCACCTGCATCAGGTCGGTTCTCTGGTTTAGGCTCTAAACATGCCACATACAACCGTTCATACCAATCTGGTAACCCAGGTACACGTTCAATACGATACACATGTTCCTCTCCTCGTTTTTGTCCATCCAATAGCACATCCGGTGAAGGAAATATTACTTTACTCACAAGTTGCCATATAATCACTCCCAAGCTATAGATATCCGATTTCTCTGTATAGATACCCTGTCGTAGTTCAGGTGCAATATACGGTAATCGTCCATACACCGCTTTCGTCAGTCCCGTCACAGACGTCGATTCCTCCGTTGGTGTCGCAAATCGATAATCCACCAAGAAATAATCAGAATCTGTACACACAATATTACGTGGGTGTACATTACGATGACACATCCCCACCTTGTGTAAATCCGCTAAATTCGCTGCTAATCGTAATATCGTGCCTGTAATCGTCTTTAGATCAAGATCCCCAAGTGGGAGCTGTTGCATGTGATCTTCTAAATTGCCATCATTACTAAACTTCATTACCATCATTAAATCGCCTGTACTCTCACACACTGTCAATCCCTGAAATAGCAGTGGTAAAAAAGCTTTTGACTGCACCGAGATCTAATCCGCTTAAGTTAGTTTCTTTTTTTTTTTTTCTCTTTTTTTAAAAAGTTATCCCATTTACCTCGTTGAGGAGCTTGTCGTCGACTATTTTAAGTGCCATACGTAGTGGTTGTGGGTCATAGGCTGGTGTCATATGAACGGCATAGACGGCAGAAAATCCACCAGCACCAATAAACTGCATATCAGAAAACCACGACCAAGGAAACCACTGCATGTATTTATCCAGTTGTTCCAAGTAGATTTGCCGCACCGCTTTACGTGCTCTCGGATGTAACGACTGAATCACTTTATCCTGACCGTATAGTTCAGATAATGACTGGAACGATAACTGTTGTCTCCACACCATGATCCAGTTCTAGGTACGAAAAAAGTAACGATTAACACAACCATCTCTCTCTCTCTCTCTCTTTCTCTCTTAAACTCATTAAAGGTTGTTTACCCAGACGTGGTCAAAGGGTAGGCCATGGTCAATAAAAATCTCACACACTTGTTGATACAATGCCGTCAACTTTTCATGACCTTGTGTCAAGTCAATGGGCGATGAAGACCCAATTAGTTCATCGAGTCCAAACATGCTTGGAAATAACTCGATACATTGGGTCACGGCTAATTTATTTTGCCTTAGTAGTTCTTCTCCAATCTGAAGAGAATAGATACGTTCTAATTCATGATCATCCATCATCTTTTTTTTGTTGTTGTTGTTGTTGTTGTAAGAGATAGAAAGAGATAGAAAGAAAGAGAGAGAGAGAGCGATAGCAATGATTATATTTTTTTGGGGAAAAAGTCACACAAAGCATTCGTATTACATGTTACACACTTACAAAGAGGTAACCTTCTCACGAGAAAAAAAATCTGAAGAGGACTTTTATCTGTGCAGAAAACAATGTGTTCAGATGATCTGTTATTTTAACAATTTATTAGGTCCTTTTCTGGTAATATATATATAGAGATGGGGGAGACGAGAAAAGGGTTAAAAAAAAACTCTAATAAATTCAAAAAGGGAAGGGGTGTGGGATAAAATATGTAGATTGTTTTGGGAAATATATGTATACGGGGGATGAGTGTGTGTGATTGGGGGATAAGAGATATTAAAAGTGCGCGCCAAGTTCAAGAGCTCGTTGACGCATATAAGAATACAATTTATACTGAAGATTGTATAAAGGAGAATCAGGTATTTTAGAAGAAACAGCTTGTTGTTCTGTCAGATAGCTTTGTACTCCCACCACGAGTTCCAGTAAGCAATCATTTCGATAATCGTATGCGTTGCCATCTCCGAAATCTTGATAGTCGGCTTCAGTCACTGCATTTGCCACATCGCGGTCATAGTCTGCAAAATAACTGTCTTCTTCTTCTTCTTCGTAATAATAGTACTCCTCCATGTCATTTCTTGTTTCTTGTGGGTAGTAATCGTTATACATTTAAACTCTTTTTTTTTTAAAAAGTGCCAAAAAAAAAATAGGGAATAGAAAAAAGGAAAGAATAGAGAGTAGTTTGGCTCTTTTTTTTTTTTTTTATTTTAAAATAAAAGCAATCTATCAAATTAAATCGAACCAGAGATTTAATTTTGATAAACAAGACTACTACTATAAAAGAAAAGAAAAAAAAGAGAGAGAGAGAGAGAGGGAGAAGAGAGGTTAATCTTTAAAATTGAAGAGTGAATTTCACACTTTGTTTAAATACCAAAATAAAAATTGAAAGGGGAGTTACACGGTCTATCTTTTTTAACTTCTCACACACCTGTCCATACACCCGAGTGGGGGAAGGGAGGGGCGCAAAAGAGAGAAACACAACGAAAAATGTGGGAGAGATAAGTTTTTGTGGTATCTATGATATAAATGCCCCTTGATCTTTTTACTACTCTTGTCACCTCTTACAATAACATCTTTCCCATTTTAGTCTCTGTTTACACTTTTTTTTTTTTTTTTTTAGCTTGTGATATGAATTCTCATCTCAATAAAGCTATTTTCCTTTTTATTATCTGACACAAGCAGAGGCATCCTTTCTTTTTTTATTTAAAAAAAAAAGGAAGGAAGGTATATGCACATGTAGAACAAGGCTTATTCTCCTTTTAAGGCGCGTTGAACATGATTTCTCCCTGAATATCTTTTTTTTTCTTATATGCTTACACGCTCGACTTGTTTACAAAACAACTGTCATTGTCTCCCTTTTTTTTTATCAGGCAAAAAAAAAGTTTAGTTTACATTTTCCTTTTTGCATTCTATTTTCTTATTGTTTTATATGGTAAACCTAATTATTAAAAAAAAAGGCACACATGTAAAGATCTATTTTACCCCGCATAATACATAATATGAACTCAATCAAACTCATTACTCGACTCTTTTTTTTATCACATCAACAACAACAACAAAAAAACACTCTCCATCACTCCCTAATAATTCTTGTTACATCTAAAAAGGAGATAGCCCACAAAAAAAAGCCAAGAGCTACAAAGAATAAAGGACCCAATCGGTTCTTGACCCGTTCTTTTGTAGTATTTACAACTTACAGTGTAACTGAATCACGTTACTATCTTTCCCTCTCTCTCTCTTTCTCTTTACATCATATGACTCTATCTCCTGGTAGTAGCACATAAATATCTATATATATACATATAAAAGGGCAACGTGAATGTAATATACAAAAGAAATATCCCTCATTTTTTTTATTATTATTATTTTAATAACAGGACAAAAAAAAAAAAGGAGAAAAGATTCATTTTAGGCGGTTTTGGTGGAATGGTAAGAAAGAAAGAAAAAAGATAAAAAAAAAAAGATATATATATATATGTATAAGAAAAAGGTGTGTGTGAGTGTGTGTTTGGAGAAGGAGGTAAAGCGTGTATCTGTTGTGTAATATGTATTAAATGAAAGGGTGTGTGCTATGTAAATATACAATATATATGTACGTTTATGTTTCAACAGATAAAAGAAGAGAAATTCTTAAAAGAATTCAGTTTTGCTGGGTGGCTCAGGGAAATCCTCCAAATTTCGAAGCTTTTCGTGCATATTTGTTCTACGCAAACGAGTCGCGTATGCGCTAATGGCTGTGGCGAAATAAAACTATTTTTAAAGAAAAAAGAAAAAATCTATTAATAAACCCTCCCCAAAAATAGGCTGTGTGTGTGTGGCTTTACCTGGATAAAACTGCTCACCATCAACAGTATGGAGAAAATAATCATGAAATTTCGATAACCGACCGTACAATCATCGGCTGTCACTTCTTCACCGCCATATGTAGTACAAGCCTCAATAAAGACACTACGTTGGACAGCAAAAATCACAATGGCCGCTACAGCTACAATGAATTCAAGAATTGCTACAAACCAATATACCACCTTGAATAAGGCAATCATCTTTCGATGTTGCTAAATTAAAAAAAAAAAAATTGTTAAAAATACATATACACACACACAAATCAGCCCCGACCTCCTCCTCAGAGAGTCAGATTTCTATATTTACGGTAATGCTACCAACAACACCAAAGAGAGAGGCAAGCGAGAATAAAATACAGACGGCAATTGCTGTGTATTGAACACCATCAGCTGCCTTGTTGCTATACGCATGATAATTGATATTTTGAAAGTAATGTTCCTCTATGAAACAAAGTAAGTATCTACATTTGATGGTGAAAGACCTTCTTTTAATTTACCTCCAGTTGTCTTTGATAAAAAGAGTCCTACAGTGGCTGCAATGTAAATAGCCTTTATATGTATATATATAACGTTAGCTTTAAAATTGTTTCATATACATAAAAAAAAGAAGGGAGATTATTTACGGCTGAAAGCAAAGCAATGATTAAAACACCAGCCCTATTTTAATAAACAGGTTTATTTTAATTGACCCATATTTGACACCTTGTTTTATCTCTCGTACCTGACGGGGATGCAACAACAACATTTATATTGACCCATTTTTTTATAATTGTATATTTTTAGCAAGTTGTTTGAAAAAAAAAGTAAAGATTTTTTCAATGATATATCAAAAAAAAAAGGGTAAGTGATTTTTATTAAAAAAGAAGAAAATATTAAAAGAAAATACATACGCTTTATATGTGTTATTGTGCGAAGCCTCATGATATCCAAACACTGTTATGAAAAGGATAGCTTATAAAACTAAATACAGAATTAAGCCCAGTTGTGTTACCTTCAAAAGAAACCCTTTACCAACAAAAAAACTGTACCTTTTTTTTTTTTTTTTGGTGGGGCTTATAATTCTTGGCTGGATTATAAAAAAAAAAAAAAAATAGGATAATTCCCCGGTATTCAACACATTTTCTAGTATATCCTTGAATTTCTCTTTTTTCAAATTAAAAAAAAACCCTTGAATCAAGAAAAAAAGGCAGTGGTCAAGATAAAGAGTAAAAGTGTATCCATGACAGCCTCCCCTATATACAAGTAAAGTGGCTAATTTTATCATTGTCCTATAAATCAGTCCATTTGTACAACTCTTAACACCAATGGACTATAATTACTTTATACATTTAAAATAAGGAAATAATTTCGTAGCACTGGGTTTAATAATAGCATTTTTTTTCTCTCGTAGGATCATGACAGCGTTGTGCAAAAGAACCCTTTATATCTTTTTTTTTACGCAATCGGCTGCGAACATGATCTTTATGGGCTTTTTTTTTTTTCATGTGGGGCCACTCCAAATAAACATTTGGGACTGAGTGAAAAGCTATGCATTATATATATATAGACAATCATTATCCTAGTTATTGTCAGCAGGGTGCTGTTTAAAACTTCATCAAGAGAAATCATTTATTAAGCCAGTGATAAACTCACTAGATCAGCTTTAGCGGAAAAACCTCATTTTTCTCGGAACATCACACACACACTTTCCACCCAAGCCATCTAATCTAGGCAGATCGAAAAAAAAAGAGCGAAGCCCTTGTTCCATTTTTCAATGTTGATTAAGATAGAACTCTACCCCTCCTTGCATTTTTTCTTTCTAAAATCAATTGAGCGAAAAAACGAATTTTTGTTTTGTAAACAGAATTAGTTATGTCATGAAGCAGATTATGTGTAACTGCAAAAAGCAAATATTACATCTCAGCTGCGTGTCATGCTTTTTTTATTTTTTTTTCCCTGAACTTGGGGGTGTTTGTATGTAGAAATAATTCATTTTGCTCGCCTCCCCCGGATTAATAATAAAAAAAAAAAATCGTAAATCTGGTGCCTTAAAAAAACATGTGAATGCAAAACACTACTAATAAAGTTGAAACAAGAAAAGTTAATTCACTGCAGCTTGACAACACAAAACAAGTTTCTATTAACAGAGAACTATGTAGTTCTCAATGTACATCAAACGCACTGATTTCAACCGGCAAAAAAGAAAGATTCCTAATTAGGTTTGTTTTTGCTTGCGCTCAAGTTCAAAAAAAAAATTGTCCAAATATGGAAGCGATCCTCTATTCCATATATAGAAACATAAAAATTATAGCGTCTATTACAAAATAATTGGGTTAAACAGTAACTATCTAGTTATTAAAGATGTTTATTTGAGTGATAGGTAAACAATAAGCATCGTACAGTAATTTAGTCTATTGATTCTTTTTATTTTGAAAAAAAAAAGAATTGAAAGATATCACAGCTCAATGCTATGCCTCAGACGGGTGCCTCTTTCCAAGCCAGCACACATTCGGAATATCTTTTATGAATTCCACAAGCTTTCTGGGAGAGTTGTGTGTTTCTAAATGGTTGCGTAAACGATTTGAAACAATGTCTTTTTGTAAACGGTCAACTTCTTAAAGTGGATTTGTTTATCTGCTGCTAAAAAAAAAAAAAAAAAAAAAAAAAAAAAGCGATAATTAAGCATTTAAAATACCTGAGAATAAATCCACTCTTACCATGCAAAAAAGTGTGTCGCACAGACAGGATGATATAGTTGAAAATACATTACAAATGGTGGGTGATGACTTCGATAAAGGCTGCATCTAAATGTACGAGTGGATCGGATCCTCTCTTGAAGCCAATATGTGTGTACAGTGTGCCACGTACAACTGACAGCGATGTAGAACCTTTTTTTTTTGTAGGGTATTGGACAGATTTACGGCATTTGATAATCTGATAGTGAACTATGGGTTCAATTTGGCCTGCATAAATGATAATGTTGAACCCATCCTTCGATACTTTAGACTATAGGATGTGTAAAGTTGATTCGGAAGACAAAACAATTATTTATAGATGGCCCACTCTACTCAATTTATTTTATCAGTAACTAGATTTAATAAAAATGTGCAACTCAGCTTCATCGTTAGAAGGAAGATCAGACATCAAGGTGAAAGCTACTTGAATGCTGATGGTCAAGTTCAAAGCCACTTAGATGATGATAACCAAGATGAAGGCTACTTATATTCTGATGATCAGGATTCAAGTGGATTTCACCTTGATAATCTCCATCCATTTCGTCTTCTCTTGGATAAAAACCCCTTCAAGTTTAAGCGTCACTTCCCTTATTATACAACTTGACAAGGCGAAGGTTTGACGGCTGTCTAGTATTGTCGCAAGCTGCTATGGAGGAGGCAGGGTAGATATATCCAAGTTAAAAAGCAGAAATGTCTAGACCTCCGTATTTTTTTTTTTTTTTTTATAAAAAACATTGTTTTTATCACTTATAGCAATCCCGGCAAAGACCAGCAAGCCAGTATGATCAGACCTATTTACAGTGTATAACCCCTGCCATTTAAAGTCAGTCCATTTCTAGTGGCTTCCAAAACCCAGGAACCCAACCTACGAGGCCGCTATCCTATAGCCGTCATATCGCAAGAATTGCAACGTGGCTATTTTTATTTTTATTTTATTTTTTAGTGTTTCTTGAAAAACCAAAAGTTTTTACAATATCGATGACTTTTATTCAAAAAAAAAAAGAAAAAAAAAAAGAAAAGTATGTCCAGGGAAAAGAAAAAAGTGTGTGAACGAGATTTATTTGTTGGCTGATAAATAACGTTAAGCTATAATGATACATGCCTGGGAATGGGTTAGGTTTATAAAGGTGTTTTTGTGATTAACTTTAATTTCCAGAACCTAATTCAGTAGATAAAATATTGCGTCTTTCTATTGTATAATGAAGATAAGTGTTAAAACATCTGTAATAATCTTGTCATACAGCGCCAAATAATTTTAGATATAACTGACCTGTTATTTGTAGCAATCGTACAGTTTCGAAAGAAAATACATCTGAGCTTGTTGCATGCTAATAGTGGATAGACGACATTTTAGGTTTAGAGGGACACCGTAGCTTTCTATAAAAAAAATTGTTCAACGAGTGAGAAGCTTCAGACAATGACCAAGAGTGTGAAATGCATACAACAAGATGATAATATTAAACCTCGACTTTGATCCCTCCACCCATAGATATTATTTATGGTGCTGCTCACTATAAACAATGACACCAATAAGATCGCAGTTTTAGCCCCGAAAACAGGGTTCCTTCCATATTTGGATAATTATTCTGAACCTGAGAACCCCTCTCAAGCAACACTTAAAAAATATCCCGATTAGGAACATTTTTTTTCTTTTCTTTTCTTTTTTTTTTTGGTGCAAGCACATACACTATTCACTTCAATAATACTTCTTTTTAAAACATAACATATGACATAGAGTCCAACTAACTTTTTTATTTGCATCTACGTTTCATTTATGTATATCTAGTTGCATACATCTAATGCTACTATCTGTATTTTTAAGTTGATAACCACTGATGGTAATCAATATCATAATGTTACATGAACTTTCCGTTCATGCGTACCGATTGTACAAATTGACATTTTAAGGTAAAACACAGAATAAGGGTGTACAATAAAATCATATGCTCTCTACTAACTGTCCCCCATGCACAGCTGAACCATGATCTGCCCCTTTGGTAGGATCCGTTCAAACTAGCTAAATGACGATGTAGACGTGTAGCTATTTCCAGATAAAATTTATGTGCAAATGATTGCCTTTGTGCTTTGATCTGCCAATATATATATATATATATATATATATATATATATATATACGGGAGTTACAAACTTTTATATCGTTAATAACAACGAGACGACTTTATCATTTCTTGATAAAAACCTTAGATTTAGGCGTTATTTGATAGATTTCAAGTTTACAAAAGAGGCAAGTGATATTAAGAAAATGGGCAAATCAGTTCAAAGTGATTACCCTTCTTGTCAAAAGCAACAAACACAAGAGTCAATTTTTCATGTCATCTCTCGGTCACACTGCAAGGTTCTGTTGTGCTCATCATTCATCATCCAAAAAGGCATGCATATATCAAACCATCCAATAAAAGATCTAATTGTAACAAGTATTCGTTTCAGAGCCAAATGTTTTTGATCTTTTCCATTTCATCAGGTGATAGTTCAAGACTGTAAAACGAAAGCGGGCACTTTAGAAGGCTTTTGTTATTGTTTTTTTTTTGTTATTGTTGCAATCACGTTTGACTGGCTCGGTCAAAAGCATGAAATGTGCAGGACCCGTCACAGCTCCAAAAGATTTCATGTCAGGGCCTATAAAGATGTAGCTTGTAGATAATAGGCATATGAAAGGGTACGTATACAATGAGTAAAGTGTGTGTTCCCATGAGTATTGCATATGAGAGGAAAATAGGATACAAGAGATGGGCCCAACATGAGATTAGCCAACGCGCCTTGTATTGTTGCCCTGTCATTTAGTCGAGTAACAAAACTCCTGAACGTCAATTTTTCTTTTACGTGAGCTGAAGTAGAAAATGAATGCCAAGATACCAACCCAGAAGAGTGTATCCAAAAATAACGTGTTACACACAAAAAGAATTCTCATGTTGTACATCGGATTCTTTTTTTGTACAATTCGAAAAACGTGATATTTACCTGGGCAACAATAATCACATCTCCTTTATTCCGTTCCTTTTTCTTTTTTTCCTCTTTTTTTCTCTCTTTTTTATATATTTATATTTTTATTATTATTATATTAACCATCAAGTGTCATGGTAACGTTAAATAAATTATATGGTCTGTTCGCACTTGTCGCAGTATCAAATGTGTGGACAGGTGTAAATGGTCAATATGAAGATCCAAGTATGTCGATCGTTTTTTATCTTTATGGATTTGTTGTTTATATTTGAGTTGACAGCCCTTTCATTTTTTTAAAAAATAAAAAATTAGGTGATGATGGAAATGATGATGGATATGATGATGGGGACGAAGGCGAGGATGATAGCACTGAAACAGAAACTGCTACTGCTACTGATGGCCAACCAGGTACTACCTAAACTTTTTCCCATATCTTGTCAAGGTTTTATTAAAATTTTTTTTTTTTTTTTTTTGCATGTCATAATAAAGAAGCCACCACGACAGATGGAGGATACGCTACAACTACCACTGATGAATACAACCCCACTACAACTGCAGAGGTCTATCCCACGACAACCGAGGAGACTGCTCCTACAGCAACCGAAGTGATGGAACCCACGACAACCGAAGAAGTCCCTGCAGCAACCGACGTTTTTACCTCGAGCAGTGCTATCTTTTCCTCTAGTAGCGCTATTTCCTCGCCTACGATTGAACCCACAACAAGTGGCAGTAAATCCAACACAGGAGCTATTGCTGGTGGTGTTGTTGGTGGCGTTGCGGGAGTCGCATTAATTGCAGCAGGTATTTTCTTTTTCCTTCGCAAGAGAAGAGCTAGTTCCAACGATCGAGAAGTATTTCAACCTGAAGATGACGATGACGAATATAACAGACCTATTCAACAAAACAGTACATGGAATAGTTCAACAGCAGGCAGTTATCCTGATATGTCGAATGTAAACGCCCCTCCTCCACCCAGACACTCCTATGTTGGTACCTATCAGCCAGGCCCATAAAAGAAATTACCATTTATCTGTACAACACCTTTAACGGGGGATTTGCACTTTTTTTTTTTCATTTACTTGCTCTCCCCCCCCCCTTTTTTTTTCTTTGACCTCACTCCTTCTTTAATTCATCCTCTTGTTCCATTATTTATAATATATAATTACTTGTCTACCTTTAAAAGTGACGTTAATATAATTTATAATGATTTACCCTAATTTTAGAAACACGACATGGATCGAATTAAAAAAAAGTATCGATGGAGACAACACGAGGCAAAAAAAAAAAGGGCATATCTGCATCGTAACACGTTAAAATAGTTTCTTACGATAAAAAAGAGTCTTTGCGTTTACAAAACAGGGATATAAGCACAATCTTTTTTTTTATATATATGTATATGGAATAGGCAAATTCTTATGTATTAGAAAATGATATCCTCATCTTCACGGTCCAACATATCAAGTTGACCAGTTTCCTGTGCGGCTTGAAGAATGGGAGCTACAGAGATAATAAATAAAGATCAGTTACTTTTCCCTCTTCATGAACTTCCTGCGTATAAACAAGTTTACCTTCATGACCCTTTTGCTCGGCAAGAGCAGCATCCTGTATTCTAACAGCTTCATCAACAGCAGCACGCTCCTTCTTCTTACTTTGAACCTTTTTCAATCTGTGGAAAGGGACGCATGAGGAACAACGTTCACATGAATAAAAATGAAAACCACTTTGTTTACCTGAAGAACTCTTCTCTGTCTTGCTCATCCAATTCGGAAGTGATATATTTGATGGTATTTTCGTAACGAGGAATAATAACATGCTCAATAGCATTGACACGACGGTTGGTTGCCTTGATAACCTCGTCCAAAATAACAAAGGCAGTCTTGTTACATTTATAAAAAAAAAAAAGAGTGTAAATATTTATGATGTCATTTAGTATTTGTTTATATCTATCTTACCTGTAAACTGGCAAGTTCGACCAATGTCTCAACTGCCTTGGTATAAACTTCCTTGGCTCTTTGGATTTGTTGTCCACCACGTCCGAGACCAGTGAATTCGAAAGCTGTCAAAAAAAAAAAAAAAAGAAAAGTCTGAACAAACCCTATCCATTGACTTCATTTGATAATAACTCTATATCTTACCATTGCCACCTTCGTTGTACATTTCAAATACAGGAAGCATAACACCAGAGACATTCTCTTGCTTGGCACGAACACGTAATTGAGCAGACTTTGATGATTCCTGGATTTGATAACTAGAGAAAACAAGGTTTGCATGTATTCTCGTTTACATTTCATTTGCTTTTAACTTCTTACCTGATATCACCAGTAATGTACTGAACTTCAGCAAGAGAGAAAGAAGCAAGTTGCATAACTTGTCCCATCTTGCGCTTGAGCTAAATGTAAAACACTCGTCAGTACTTTTTGGTGTTTAAACAAACCCCCCGAGAAATACAATAAACATACCTCATCAATCTTGACGGTGATTCCTCTGAAACGTTTGGTTAAAGCTTCAGACTTACGCTTTAAAAGTGAATGACCAGTTTGAGCTCCCTTCAACTTGAGCTTCATGTTGGTAAGCGCCCTATAAAACATAACCTTTTAGCTCGGTTATAAAAAACATGAAACAAAAAAAAAACATTTTAAACCAGATTGCATACATTCGCGTAGGGAAAATATTGAGACGTTGATTATTTCCAGACATTGTATTGTTTCTCTCTCTTTATGCTTTAAACTTGAATTAGATGAGCCAAATGGGTTTTTAAAGTAAAAGAATATAAAACGTATCAAACTGCTAGAAAAGAAAAAAAAAAGGGGGGGGATACAACATGTTTGGTGTCTTAGTCGATCTCCGCTATCCCACACATCACACGTCACGTTTTTTTCTTCCTTCTTTTTACATTGTTTGTGCAAATGACTCCAGCGTCTTTCTTTTTTTGTTTGTATCCTATATGAAAAAAACAACACAAAACAGAAATATAAATGTTTCTTCTTTTATTACGTGTGTACACTGGTAAAGAGTAAAATCACAATAACTGAGTTCGGAATTCTCTTCCCCCCGTGTATTTTAAAGACAGTGAATCTTTTAGTTCTATGATACACTTTTGTATAGACATTACATAATCATAGATCAGGCACTGAGGATTGAAGCAGTTAATAACGCATGCCCTATTTCTGACAGTAATTTAAAGCGTAATACACTGTTGATTCGCGGGAGCTTTCAGGATAATCTTTTTTATTTATTTCATCATAGAGAAGCTCACAGCGAATTACCCTTCATTCATCGTGTTTTTAGAAAATGACTGCTAGGTTACCGGCTATTCGTAAAAGGGTAACCCCAGTTAAATATGTAACTCTTTTTTGGCATTAGTTACTTACCTATGGTATTCAATAAAACTGCGTGTGAGATAACGCGATAAAACATGTACAATTGACTCTTAAAAATTACATAGAAAAATTAGATTTGAGTCTGCACTGTAACGGTTGTTAAGGACCGAATATGTGAAAACACTCGAGGTAACTTGTAAAGAAACTAGCAACTGTCTGATTCATTTCAATGCATATTCCCAATGAAAGAGAAGCTGGGCTTCTAGAAGATATGATACATTTATAGTTCTCCAATAAATACAAAATAGGTCGATCAATACATCTTTACAGTTGATGAATGCCAAAAAGTTCCTCCTAGTAATGCAAATTTAGTTTTATCAACGATTGGTATTGGTCAAATTTCAACCCCGCTTTTTTTTTTTTTCAAAAGAGAGAAAGGTGCTCAGTCTTTCTCTGTCAGGTGTTATTTTTGTTTTTTTTCCTTTAACATTTACAACAATGACTTTCAGAGATGTGTTGCTCCAGCGATTGACATTTCGTCGTCAAAAAGAAAGCAAGTTCCATGAAATCATAGTCGCAAGTAAGTGACAGTGCAACCCTAATTCATGACTCGGAAGGCAAACCCCCAACACTTCTTTTAGATAATCGACTTTTACAACAAAACATGGACCTTGAGAAACGAACCAAACATTTAGGAAAGGAGAACACTGACGATGTTGGGTAAGTTTTTATTTCTTGACCCCCTATAAAAAGAAAAGTTTCGTTGACGATGATTTTGTATAAAAAGAACTTCACAGCGAGTGCAGGAATTGGATCGTCGTATACGAGAACTTAATGACGAACGAGGAGAAATGTACAAGACTCAAAGTGAAAATGCGCAGCGTTTAGTCAACTTGAACGAGCAGTTAAGAACACGAGAGGAAAAAGACAAGAAACAAACCGAGCAGTAATATGATGTAACCCGACCCTTTTTTTATTCATATCATATCTGACTCTCTCTTTTTTTTTTACACCACACAGAATTGAAAATCTATCCGCTAGCGTAAAAAGTCTTTCTGCCAGATGTGATTTACAAGTACACCAATTACGTGAAAAAGATGTTACAATTCAGGTATTAACAAAAAAACAAAATAAAGTTTGGGGGATTGAATTAACCTGATAATTTTATTTAGATCCTTCAAGATGAATTAGCTGCTTTACAACTCGAGATTCATACCACAGAAGAAAAGAGTAAGAGACTTGTGCTTGAAAATCAACAATTAGTGGAGCGTTGGATCAATAAAATGAACGAGGAAGCCGAAAAGATGAACGAGGCCACCCAATTTTATGAGACGTGAGCTTCTTTTTATTTTTTTCGGTATGTATCTTAGCTCACCTTTTTACATAGTGCGCTGGAACAAGCAAGAGACGCTGCGGATAAGCAAAAGAGACAATCGGCTAGAAGACGGGACGGATCTTCTGCGGAATCAACAAAAAATATACCCTATTCATCCATTGTATTACCCAAAAAAGTGTATAAAAAGATTGTAAGTATTCCTCGCCCAAATGATCATTTTTTCGGGAGATAACCTTGAAATTTAGAATATCCACGAAGCAGAGATTCATTGTATTGCTGCATCTTCCTGTGGATCCATGTTTGCTACGGGCGGTGCGGATAAAAAGATTAAATTATTGGATGCAAGGACAGGTCATACATTACAAACATTGAATGGTGCTTTACAAACAATCACGTCTATCTCGTTTAATGCCACGGATGAAATGGTTTTGGGATCCGGGACAGATAATGCAACCCGAATTTGGAGTCTTTCAACACATCGATTACGGGTAACAATGTATTCTTGTATAGGACTTGATTATTTTTGCTTACAATTTTTTTCTTCTATGGACAGCATACATTGACAGGACATATTGGCAAAGTCTATTCAGCAAAATTTACCGCTGATTCAAACAGAGTAGTAAGTTGGTCCCATCTCATATCACAATTTTTTTTTAAACAAACGTATTTTTTTTTTAATCTTTTTTACTACAGGTATCTGGAAGTCATGATCGTACATTAAAAGTATGGGATCTTCAAAGGGGAAGCAGTAAGTGAAAAATAAACTTCATAAAAGTTTCCAACACCTTCAACAAAAACTCTTTTGAATTTTAGCTATTCGAACCATCTTTACATTTTCAAGCTGTAACGATATTTGTTTAATGGATGCCGATGGACAGACTTTGATTAGTGGACATTTGGATAATAATATTCGGTTATGGGATGCTCGAACAGGCGCAGCCATAAAAGAATTGACAGGTGTTCATTCTGGCCAGATTACTTCAGTTAGCATGTCACCAGGTAATATACCAAGGAGTTCTATATTTTATGCGTCTTTCCTTTGTACTAATCCCCATTAAATAATAGATGGGAATTTATTATTGACAAACTCGAGAGATAACACATTAAAAATTATTGATATTCGAATGTACGATATCATCAAATCATTCCAGTAAGTTGTGTTAAAACAAAAGAGATCGCAAGAGTATAAATCATGATGTATTAGGTCGGACACATATCGAAATGGCCTCAATTGGTCACGATCTACATTCAGGTAAAAAATTTATAATGATTCTCTCATGTTTTATCCTTATTGATATCTCTTATATATATAGTCCTGATGGAAAATATGTAGCAGCAGGTTCCACGAGTAAGATTTCTACTTATTTAAAAACATTCTACAAAAAGCTGATCATGCTAAAAAACATTAGGTGGAGGTATACATATCTGGAATGCCAGAACGGGTAAAGTGGAGAGAGAGATCTCAGAGCATAGGTAGAAAAACGAAAAAAGAAAAAAAAAACGCGGGATGAAAAGTTTTTAACTCTCAAATGTAAAATACCTAGTTCTGTTGTATGCGGTGTTGCTTGGAATCCCAATGGAGATTATTTATATTCTGCAGAGAAAAATAAGGCTGTGTGTATGTGGGATACCTCAAAATAAAAAGAAATTATTTCGGCTAGCCATGACCAAGACAATAAATTCCTTTTTCAGGAAACAACCATCTTATGTGAAAAAAAAAAGAGAATAAAAAATGAAGTGTATCAAGTGACCCTATTCAGGGCCTACCGAGGTATAACATGTGAATATACCCCTTGTTTTCTCACTTGAAAAGGGGAAAAGAAACTAAGGATCTACCCAACGTAAAAGGATTCTCAGTTCAATAATGAGGGTTGTTATGGTAACACGGACCTTGGAAGTGATCTGATTACTGCCTGATTCGCCACAAATTTAAAGTAAATAGCAGTAATGCTCAAATGTGCAATAAACAGGACGAAAATGAATTAACAGTTTATTAGAATACATGATATCTAACACTAAAGTCTATATAGGCCAACTAGAAGAGTGATTCTTTGTAGGATTATAGCACTCGCGTTGAGGTTCCATGGAGTGTATTTTCGGATTTTTATTATGCATGAGAGAGAGGGTGTATGTGTTTTAGATACAAAAAAGAGGGGGGGGGGGAAGTGTTAGAAATCATGAAACTTCTCTCGATAGGGATCTGGACCGCTGACACCATATTTTTCACTTGTTTCAGGATATCTATCAAAATGCGAGGCATCTCCTTCTCCTCGTATGGTGGGTACATAGGGTGATCGCACCTGGCGATTAGCTACACGTACAAAATCCACCCCACTGAACCATTTGTGTGATTTAATATCTTCTGCTCCTCCCTTTAAATTTCCATAACGTCGTGAAAGGTCGGATGTTAATAATCGCTTCAATAAATCCTTGGCGTGGGGATCGAAATAGGCTGGCCATCTGATTTTGCCCTGCAAGATCTTTTCATATAATTTCAAATGGTCATCATCGTAAAATGGTGGATGGCTAAATCAAAAGTTTAGTTCCATTGTTACTTTTCCCCTCATTGTTTTCTCTTTTTTTCTTACCCAGCCAACATTTCAAATATTAGAATACCTAGACTCCACCAATCCACTGCCATACCATATCCTTTGGATTGAATGACTTCTGGTGCTATACATGTAAAAAAGGGAGGTTCGTAAACAGGGAGATTTATGCTACGTGTGTAGTACCAATGAAAGCTTACCTAAATAATCAGGTGTGCCACACAGGGTCCATGTAATGTCAGGTACATGTTTAGCAAAACCGAAATCTGTGATTTTAATATGACCCTGAGAATCCAACAGTAAGTTTTCTGGTTTCAAATCACGGTAAATGATATTTTTTGAATGAAAATACTCGATGGCTAATAACACTTCGGCAGCATAGAATTTAGCAACATGATCAGGAAAACGCTAAAAAAGAAAAAGAGAACACATAATGGTTTAATGACAGCCATAAATATAAACAAAATAAAATTTACTTGGTTCTTTCTCAAAATGCTGAATAATTCACCGCCTGGCACGTAATCCATTACCATGTAAAGATTAATATCATCTTGAAAAGTACCCCACAGATTCACCATGAATGGATTGGCTGCTGATTCTAAAATAAATTTTTCTGAATTGGTATGCTCTACTTGTTTCAACCGAACAACTTCGGCCTTCTTTAATACTTTGATTGCGTAATATCTTCCATTGTGCTTTGATTGTGCCAAATGAACTCGACCAAAGGACCCTGTTCCTAAGGTGCGCAACAGGTTGAAATCTTCCAATTTTAATCGTGGTCGGTTTTTACGTTGTTCTAATATGGCATTGTCATAATTGGCATAATGTTGTTTTAACCGTTCTCTTTCTCCTTCCGCTTGCATGTCTATTTTATAGATGTTGAGTCATGGATCATTATAGATGTTTGGATATGTACCTTTTACTTCATCCTCTGCTGTGGATGATTCTTGTTTCTCTACATATATGTAAAAAAGAAAAAGAAAATTATATAAGCTTGAGTGACAAATAAAAAAACAAGGTTACCTGAAGTATGAGTCGATAAAGTTAATGCAGGTTTCTCCACGACTTTTTCTGTTGATGGATGATCATCGTCTTCCATTTTCGGCTTTTCGTCTTTATTTGTGGCACCAAATCCAAAGAAAGACCGACGTTGAGGTTTTTCTTCGGCGGCATTGTTATGCCGTGTTGCTCGGTCTAATATTTTATGTATAAATGACATTTTGGTAAAAAAAAAAAAAAAAAAAGTAAAGAAAAAGGAAAGGGAAAAAAAAAAGGGTTTCACCAATCCATTTATTGATAAGCATCATCCCAAAAGAGGGGACTGCCTTTTTTGTCAAAGTGTGCTCTACTCGGGCTTTATATTTTGAGAATCAGACTAACAACCTAAATGCCCCCAGCCTGCTCGATACGCTTCACTAAAAAATAAAGTTTACCCCTAGTCAGATCTACATACACCGCCACACATCGTTTAAAAAATCCGCTGTCTTGAGGTGATTCACGTCGCCAGTACGATATGAAAGAAGGAATAAGAATAAGGCGTGTATCGCCCAAATAATGAACCTAAAATATAGTAATAAGACTAGTAAAATCAAGTCGCAATAAAAAAAGAGCCACACTCATCAAGGCATCATTGTCATCAAAAATTGAGGATTGAGCCGTCAAATCTATTATACTGTCAGTACTAATCATGTGCTAATTTGTGAAGATATAAGGAAATGGTGTAAATTGTTATTTATGCACCTTTACATGTTTATTATTGTAGAATAATCATCCACGACATCATTATCATTTGTAATGCTATCATTCTATGTCTATAAGAATACATGACATGTATAATAAATTGTGGACTGGAGAATGTGAGCTTTCATAAAGATAGTAACAATGACTATTTAGCAAAGTTTTTCTATCCCAATTGAATTAATCACTGCACTCCCTCAAAGTTACTTGGCCATTGTTTTAGTCGAGTAATGCTAGTCCTGTAGAAACTGCTACAACTGCATATGTTCTGCGAATAAAAATATCTACATCAAGCTTACGATTACATCATTGACGTCAAGAAACATATTATGGGGAATGACGATAGTAAGTATTGACAGTAATAGTCCTTCTTAATTTCTCGCCCAATATTGAATCTGAATGACTGTCTATTCAAATCAAGCTGTAGAAAGGAGCTTTATTTACAGTACCTCATCCCGTCTTAACAAAAAAAAAAAAATGGAAGCGTCAAGTACAAAATCAAACTGTACAAAAAGTGAACATTAGCCAATAAAAAAAAGTTATCTTGGGTCGGAGAACAAAGTAAATTTAGTAGTTTACTAAGAAAACGATTATTGGGGGTTAGGAGCCTCACTTGTGATATATTTTTTGCCATGTCAAGTCCCTATATTGGTAAGAGTTTGACTGTTTGAGCATAAAAAAAGTCTATCTAAGATAGTTTTTGTACATCTGGGGCTTAAAATATTAAGGGAACACAACACTGTAGTTTCTAAACCCCATTTGACAGCCAAAAGAGTCAAACAAGACACAATGTGCAACCTACAACAAACAACTATAAAATAAGGTTATTCATTCTATTTTATTTTCTTTGTACCTTTTTCTCTCTTTTTCCTGGAAATAAAAAATGCCTTCTTTTCTTTTCCCCCTTAAAGGTCTTTACTTTTTCCTTAGCCATCCCAAGGTATATATATGTGTATAAGGATTAATTCCTCCCCTTGCTTACCCTCCCTTTGGTGTATGATATAGGAATTATGGCTCAAGACGTTAGGACCTGTGTTCTTGACGCTCGTGTTCAGTGTGTTTTCCATTGGATTTTCCATTAAAGTGTTATTACCTACCCAAGTCGAAAAGTTACTCGAATGGCACTGGCCTCACTGGATGTCTTGGTTCGTGTCTGTGATTTCCGTTGTTCTCGAAAGTGCTATTTTAAATTTGCTTTTCTTTGCCTTCTTGGTTGGTTTCTTCCAAGATATGATTTTCGATGCTACTATCAAGGCCAAGGGTCTTGGTCACCTTTTGGATGATACTGATGATATTCCCAAGCTTGTTCTCTGGTGGCGTGGGTTAAGATCCAGTCTTTTAGTTAACTGGGTCTTGATCATGGTTAAAGTACGCTTTTATCACCTGATCATTTTCTAGAGTATACTAATCCTTATCTTATCCAGATTTTACTCATTGTCGTCACCGCGCCTCTTCAGTTAGTTCCTATTGCTGGTACTGCATTGGCTTGTTACATTAGTGGTTGGCCCACGGCGTAAGTGATCAAAATAGTAAAAGTTTTTTTTTTTTTTTTCTAATCCCAGATTTATAGTTGGAGTCAACATTTACATTACGATATGGAAATTAAGGGTTTAAAGGTAGGTGAATCTTACAAATATGCTGCCAAGAACAAGTGGCACTATATCAGTTTCGGCTCTGTTGCTTTCGGTCTTGAGCTTATCCCTGTGTTCAATATCTTTTTCATGTGGACAAACATTGTGGGTGCTGCCTTATGGATCGCTGATGAATATGAAAATGAACATAACCCTCAAAAGTCCAAGGATATCTCTTCTGGCGAACCAAGCTCATCCACTGATGAAAACACTCCTCTGCTTTCCGGTGACAACGCTTAATTATTTCTTTCCTCTTTTTTTTTTACCCACCCCTGTTTTGCTTGATATAATCACAAAAGTAAGGGGATCTTATACTTTCTGCATGACGACAAATAAAACATAGCTTGACGTTTCCTTTTATTACATTTAAGTATTGTTTTTTGGGTGTGTGTGTGTGTGTGCGTGTGTGTGTTATAAATGGATTTATTAGCCTAAATATTTTAGCTCTGTTACAGGTAAAGCAGACAAGAAAAAGAAAATGCCTCATCTTAAAAAGTGTGTACCTGGTTGACGAACGCATCAGATAAAACTGTGGTTAAACAATCAGGTTATTGTTTAGATAAACCCGTATTTATCAATTTGGTGCAACTAACGATTAAAAACATTACCACGCCAGCTATCAAAACAGTCTGAAGCGAGTGATAGTTTCACTTCACGCTGCCACGGAATAAATGCTTGCAACCGAAAACTAGTTTTTTTTTCTGGCACGGTCAGCCCTGTACAACCGGGCGATCGATTACCATTCGGCCCGTATTACCGTGTCACACAGCAAAAAAAGGTTAACTGATAAATACTCTTAAATTTTAAAAAATTACATCTGTTGTTGACCAACGCAGTAGCTTTTGCGCCCACAAAAGATTTATAGAAAGAAGACATAAGAGGATAAAAGACAGTTTTCGCGTTTACAATCAAAAGGGGTATCCTATATGAGTTGAAAAATAAACGACTTGTCGTTTTCGCTTTATATAAGTAAATAGATATACGTACGAATTATTTTTAATCTCGTCATCTTTTAACAGCCTGATGATCACTTTCTTGATTTTTTGGATCGTGCGATTTAACAAAATTTATATGATCGTTACTGTACAACCGTTTTAATAACAATCGTTCTTTATTTTTTTATAAGAGTGCTATGTAAGAAGACACTTACCCCCAAAGTTTTGGTACTAAGTACCTCGAGTACCTTTGCTATACGATGTCAAACATTTGGTTAGAATCTTTTGCCGTAATGAACCAGTTCCCACTTGTTTTCATCACACTGAGCTGGGTCATAAAGTCTATAGTTTGAACAGAAAAAAAAAAGACTCTTGTCCAATTGCAAGAACATACTAATCCCGTTAGTGCCTTTGAAGAGTAAGTAAATAGCGATACAAGCCATAGGCTACTAATGCACTATGCCATGAGGCTGTATCATGAAGGTTTTCCTTAGGAAAATAACAGGGTTTCCGCTTTTGAATGAGCCTACCATAAATAAATTAGCACGGTGTAAAAAAAACTTACAGTTACACATTTCGAAGCATTAAATAAACCGCGGGAAGCACTCAAAATGTTATACTTATTTCTCATACTGGCTCTAATTATTTACCGCCCTCAAGTCAAGACCACCCTTGAAAAACCATCATGCATTTTGTTCATACAAGTACACGGTAACGCCTTTTGGAAGTTTTTTATGTTTTTATTTTAGTAATTGAACTGCTGTAATGCTTTAAGACTTGTTTTAGTACACCTTTGAAATTGTGTATGCTCGTGCTTCAGCATTATGATATATCAGCTAGAAGTTTTGACCTCCAACTCCTTATAAACAGGGATACAGTCGCCTTCAACTTTGTGAATGCAACCTTTCCCGAGGCACCTGACAATGCCAGTAGCCGAAGCAGGACTAGAAACTCTTTTAGCAAACAAAAGCTTTACCTCTTTATACTGGCTGTTAAGTTCTTGGATTAGCCTTAGGCTTCTCTCCAAACCAATCTGTTTTGAAGTATATATGATAAGCTACGTAGACACTACAATACCCAAATGACTCACAGTTATCTTACCTTGTATGCACAAAAAGTTTAAAAATATCTCTCATCCCAAATTGGGCGCCTTTGAATTTGGTTGGCACCGTTGCTGTTTGAAGAAGTTGCATCATGCAAACTCCTTGTGAGGCTTGCTCCAATGACCAGAGCCTAATTTATTTTTATACACACACAAATATATCGGTAAAATTGCATTTTGAGAGGCGTTTTGCTTTACTAAAGGCTTGAACAAAGAAGAGCCGAATTTGACAAAAATATCCAGCGATCCACATTGTAGAAGGCGAACAACTGCCAGAGTACTAAAGCCTCCTTTGATGTGATCCTTAGCATTTCTTGCAACGCTGGAGGAACCGAAGGAGCCAGTAACCTCCAGCAACGACAGTTCGACAAGATGACCATCGATGACAACTGTGTGGCCGCCGTAGGCGTTATAGCTGAAAATATCAATTAGGCAACGCCTTGAAGAGCAATCTCAGACAATAAATAGTCGGGATTACACTGTAAAAGCAAACGAGGTCTTTATTTGTGTAGGCAGTTACGATATGAAGCAACTGCCAAACCAATTACTTGGAGTAAATGGTTTTGCTTTTCTTCAACCAGACTTGCTTTTCGACATCAACGGGTATATTCAAAAGTAATTTTAAGGCTTTTGATACGAATGCCATAAGCTTGACTTGTTCAAACATTTGCTTGACCTTTTGCTGCGGAAGGAAAATACAGAAGTATTTTCCAAGCAGATGGCTTCCATAATTTTACCTTCAAAGTCATGGAAAGCATTAAGGTTTTTTTTTCTTTGTTGGCTGCTATGTGATTATACAGCTTTGTAACAAGATATGAACGCATTTTAATCTTATACCCACATTGGATAATTTCGATCATTGGTTGTTTAAGAGTTACGTACATACCATTATTTTATACAGTTACAAAGAGCAATATTACCTGGATTTATGCATGGCTTGGCCAGCTTTGCATTCAGTTAAAAATCGGTACCAAAGGTCCCAAATATTGTCCCCGGAATCGACGTCGTAGAAGATGTCCGCATCTGTTGAAGAAACATCAATAAAACTCATATTATACGTATAAAAAAACGGTGTTAGGCATTACCTGAGCCTCTTCCAGAAGCTGCCAAATCAGTCGTTTATAACGATTGGAACTTTCGAACGAGTTACAACCATGTGTTGGTCAAAGCCTTCTTATTAAAAAAATGCCGCTTAAAAACTCGTGATAGGTCTGTTATATGGGACCAAGCAATCCGTCAGACTGTTAGAGATCGAACCCGCTCGAGTTTTGTAAGCTCGGCCCGTTTGCACAAACAAAAACTCAAAATCTCTCGAGATTATAGTATACACAGACACTGAACATGAAAGTGATGCAAAACACCTGGGGGGGTTTATGTTTGGTTTCTTCAAAAAGATAGTATCATGCATGAATATAGGAAGAAAAAAATGAAAAGAAGTAGAGAAGAAAGGAAGAAAAGAAGAGAAAAGTGTGTGAACGAGTTTATTTATAGACAGATAAATAAGGGCTGGCTTATGTCAGGATGATTTAATTGATTAATCAACTTTTTGTTTGAGCCTTTACTAGTAATAGAAAATATCTGTTTTTGACCGCAGGTTTACAAATATGTAATGCTTAAATTGGTAATTGTTTGTCTGTTTCAGCAGTAACCCATCTAAAGCTAAAATTATGAAGGCATTCACAAAAAGCTGTCTTTTGATACTTGTACATGTCTATCAAATTCAAAGCCAAATCAAATTTAACATCATATCCACATGTGCTGTGGGGTACATCGTATTTAGGCCAAAATATATGTGAATTATGATGTCTTGTTGAATCCAATTGAACAAATCCACAATTATAAAGTTTTTTTTTATTTCAATATGGCATACGCCAACTGATAAGCAACCAAAGGATCACTACAAGGAGCAACTTTCGTAACAGATACATTAACTTTTCTGGTATAGCTGTTTAACATCAGTAAAATCAATGAAACAGTCGAAATAGACTAATGTCAGTCTACTCTGCTACTAGATTAGGTGTACTTACTTATATTTTTTACCGAACTCTTTGGCAAAAAGAGGTTAATACATCCCAAAATATGATGACTATTTGGGAGGAACGAGAAAGGCCAACACCTTTCTTTTAGGAGCCCAAAAAAATCGCCCACAGTCATCGCTTTAACAAAAACAGTTTGCCTAGAGTATCTACATGACCATATTCGAACAATTTTTGCTATTTAAATGCTTTACAGGTAAGCGTCTGAAAGTTACTTTTGTTTGAAATTTCACATTTTTAAAATTAGTTTTCGATCGCCCAGAATAAAAAAACTACCGAATGTTAGAATGTAAGGCAAATGCACTGCTTAAATGTGATACGGATGCTATTTAAGTTTGAGTGAGAGCATCTATTGCAATTCTTCTGAATTTCCTTTTGTGGGGAGTCCAAAAAGGGTAAGTTTGTGTAATTCGGAAAGGGTATATTTCTGAAATGCTATATTGTCACTGTCCCTTGTTCCCAATTTCTTGATTGGATAGCTGTCATTCAAATGCAAGAGGTCCCTTTATTATAAATACTCACCCATTCCCCTTCTCTTTCTCGGTATTTTATCTTTCTTTTTCTTTTAAAAATGGCTGCCTACGAACGTATTGAATTCGACGACTTGAAGACCTCTTTAGCTTCTTATATTGGTAACGGAAAAAAGAGAAAGATAGAAAGTAAGCAAAGGTAGCTCATGATGTTGTGTGTAGATCTTGCCTCTTCTGCTCTGGGATCTACCATCGTGGCCGTGACAGATGAATTCTTTGCTCCTGCTACCAACATGATCAATCCCGCTCCTCCCATTCATGCTCCCGGTCGCTTCATTGGTAAGTGCATGATGCCTGGAATACAAATGCACACATAATTTAAACATTTTCTCTTTAAATTTTAGACACCGGTGCTTGGATGGACGGCTGGGAGAGTAAGCGTCACAATCCCACTTATGATTGGTAAGATTAAAAAAAATAGACACAATTCCCACCGGAAAACTCACCATCAAGGGAAACAAAATAAAAATGTAGGGCTATTATCAAGTTGGGATTTTCGGGATCTTTCAAGGGTTTTGATATTGATACACATTATTTCACTGGTAACCAAGCCCCTTTTGCATCAGTGGAAGCCGCTTCTGTTCCTGAGGGAGAGGATGCCGAAGCAGAGGAAGTGAAATGGACCGAAATTTTACCCAAGGTTGAATTACCTCCTAGTCAACATAACGTCTTTGTGTTGAAGGATGAAACAGCAGTATATACCCATCTTCGACTCAATAACATTCCTGATGGAGGTATTGCTCGTTTCCGTGCCTATGGTAACGTATCTCCTATCTGGCCCGAGGATATCAAGTAAGATAAGAGAAAGAAAAATAAACACTGATAAGATCTAACTGTTGTTTTCCTTTTTTTTTCTTTATTAGCGCTGTCGTGGATCTTGCATTCTGTGGTAATGGTGGCCGTGCAGTTGAAGTTTCCAATCAACATTATACACCCGGATCCAACATTTTATTGCCTGGTCGTGGACAAAACATGGGAGATGGCTGGGAGACAAAGCGATCTCGTACACCAGGTCATACTGACCATGTTGTAGTGCGTCTCGGTGGTGAAGGTCATATTCTAAAGGCAGTTGTGGATACTTCCAACTACTGTGGTAATTACCCTCACAAGATTATCTTGCAAGCAACCAACAGCAAGGATTTGGTGCCACAAACAGAAGAATGGACTACCTTGATTGAACCTGCATCCACTGGACCTAATGATTTATTCTATTTTGATTTACCTCATACAGACAAAGTGTTTACACATGCTAAAATCGTCATCGTACCTGATGGAGGTATTAAACGTCTCCGTTTATTCGGTGTTCGTAAAGGAGGCGTGCTCCCCGCTCTTCCTCTTGACCTTGCAAAGTAAAAAAATAAATAAATAAATAAAACAATCACCTTTATTATTAAACAATGTTGTAATATCGCATTAATAATGTGGAAATAACACAAAATGCAAGGATGGTGGTCAAGATACCGCCAAACCAGGTAAGATCCTCTTGATATTGGCCAGGGACTTGCACATTCATTCCCCACAGACCAGTGACCAAATTCATGGGAACCAGGACACTACCTAGTGCCGTCAATTTAGATAAGACATCATTGATCTCGTTATTTGTCTGGGTCATCTCAATCGAAATCTGGGCCAAGTAATTTGAATGTGATCTGGATGAAATTTTTTCATAGTGGTTCAAAGACAACAGCATGGATATAATATGGTCTGTGCGTTTTTGTGTGTGTGTGTGTGTGTTAGAATATAGGAGATTATTCCCCAATAAGGTATATCATTTTTACCTTGTACATCCCCCAGATAAAGTGCAACTTCTTTGCTTAAAGCAGGTCGCGTGCCATCTTCAGGTGCTATTTCACCTCGCTTGATCAATGTCTTGACAACGTCTGTTTTGGAAGAAAGCAATCTTAATAAGCACATCATGCGCTTTCTGCAATAACCAATACGCCGCAGCATATCCGATTGTTCTGATTCTTTCAAGATCAAGACAAGTTCATCAATAGAGTCCACCTCAAATTCAATGGCCCGGATAAGCGGAGCAAATGAGTCCGTGATATCATCCAACAGTCCATAACAAATCCAGTCTATATCATATTAACAACACTATAACTGCACTAAAGAATACATATACACTTACCCGGCGTGACGTTGATATAGTCTTTGAGCTGCTTGATTCTCTTGCGCACATTGTGAGGATGGGACATGGCCTTGAAATGAAACTACATGTAAAAGTATTCTTAGTTTTTTCTTAAAAAGGAAAGTGCACACCAAAAAGTCTCACCTACTGTTATGACGCCCTCTTTTAAGATGATGATATAAATGGCAGAAGGCTGCATGTAATTGGGAGAGAATTCATCTTGTTCGAAACTTCTGAAACACACAAAGTAGTAATTCATAAAGACCTCACATTTCTCACGCTGTTCCTCCATACAGATATCCTCCACGGTCAAAGGATGGATACGAAAGGCTTTACAGAGAGCTCGCATCTCATTGTCTGTCGGATTATGAATATCAATCCAAAAGCAACCTTTCTTCATCATGCCGCTCAATGAATCATCATTGTATTCGGGAATCTCGCTGATAGAACGAGAGTGGATGGTAGATGGTTCGGCGGATGAATAATATGTCACACGGTATTGATCTGCCTCTGTTTTACTTTCCGAGTTCTATAACAGTAGTACAGGATGAGTTCACCATTACCGCATTACCCAAAAAAAAAAAAAAAATTACCATCATTCGATCGCCATACATACTGTATCTTCTGTTACCGTCGGATGCACCCATCGTCGATAATCGACGTCTGTGTTTACCAGGTGTATTTCTGTTCTCGACCAACTCTTTTTTCTCATTGGCGATAAATTCTTCTAGGCTTTCATAATCAATACCGTATTCTTCCTTCTTGTTGGGTGTAGGGAAACACACGTCCACTTCCACAGAGCTCATTCTACAATTACTTGAGGTTTCATTGTCAGAATGATAATTCACAGGTGCTGAATCGTCGTTCATGCTGATCGAAACGTCTTGGTGCATGTCATTAGGAGAATTCACAAAATAACCTGATGGTCTACTATTCTCTTCCTACATGTTTGTATAAGTTGGCATGCATAGTGAAAATTACAAAAAATAAATAACTACACTCACATTGTTAATAGATGAATAACCAGAAGCTCGAGGTCCACCAAAGAACATGTTTAAAGGTTGGTATGAATCGTTGTTGGAATGCTTTTTATGGCTGCGTTTCTTTGACTTGGCCATCTTTGAAAAATAATTTAAAAAAAAAAAAGAAAGAAAAAAAAAATATTACGTTTCTATCTCTCTCCCTATCTATCTTTTCACTCTCATTCTCTCTAGGTCTGTCTGGCTGCCTTTCTCTGCAACAGTCACGACAATGCACTTTGACATGTAACACATCCTTGTTTATCGTTACACACTCTTTAGGGAGAATTACTTTTTTTATTTTTAAGAGTGGATAGCGCGGATGACCACATACATGGTCATGCTATAAAAAAGAAAATTGGCTAAAGGGAGATATGAGACCTCGGTACTTGCAGAGTGAATATACTCTTCTTTATCCACCTGAAGTCTGTCTAAAAAAATATTTGCAAACGCTTCTACAAGTGTGGATGACATTTTATAACGGTTGATGAAATAAGACTACAAAAAAAAAAAAAAAAAAAAAAAAAAATCTCTTGTTTATAAACACAAATGATAATGAACCATTTATAATGCCACATGCATAGTTTTTATTTTTTAAGCTCTTTTGATGCTGATGGTGGTGGGACCATCGATACCCGTGACACGAACATAATCTTCCTCAAAAGCATAACTGCCATTACCCGTTAATGTGACCTTGACACCCTTAGGATACATTTGACTCGAGATGAAGAACTGAGTACTTCCTTGTCCATCAAAATGTGTTACATGCTCTCTTTTACCATAATCAAATGTTTCATTGACCAACTGAGCCGTACAATTTTGTTGAATAGGGGGGAAACCATTCTCCTTGATGAATTTCGCCACCGAGCCTGCACAGAGAGGGATTTGTTGTTGTGTGGATTTTAAGAATGCGGCGGGGATAGAACCAGCTAAATCAATTTGAGTAATGTAACTAATGGCAACACCAGCATCTGTCTTTTGGAGTTTCCAACCCGAGATAAAGAGGTGAGAACGTACACAGCCAGATACATCGGGTAAAGAAGCATCCTTGACAGAGCTCATGACCGAATAGGCAATGTCGTCCGAGGGATTTTCACGTAATGAGACACCAACCATGTCGCGAGGACTAATTGGCCATGGGGTCTTGACTTTGGACCAGAATAAGATTTCATTGGGACTGTACACTTGTTTAAGTTCGGCTACATCAAACTTTTCATCCCCTATTTATCAAATAAATTGGCGTCAGAACCACCTGCATTTCTTTTTCTTAAAAATGTTGCTATACTTACACACTTTACGACAACCAGGTGAGGTGGCAACTGCAGCTACTTGACCTGCTGTAAATGATGTACCGGTAAGAACAGTCTCACCACGCACAATAGGAAAAGCTGAACCATCTGACTTGGTATACAATTTGACGCCATTCTTTTCTTGTGTCAGGTTCCAACCATCCAAGTTACTGGTATATTCTTTCAAAAGATCTAAAGCCTTTCTAATGGTTTCTGCGTGAGGGTTATCAATAGTCATTTTTTCTTATCAAATGTATGTGTGTATAAGAGAGAAAAAGAAAGGATAATGAATTTCTGCCTTTCTATTTATACACATTTATTATTTTATGCGTGTGTAACCATCCATGACGAATTTCCCCCAAAATAGTCTCATATACGCTTAGATTGGGGATCATTTACTTTTTTATTTATTCTTGACACCGTGTAACTCATTTAAAACGCGTATTAAACAGGTAAACAAAAAATAAACAAAAGGTTGTCGGGTTTGTTCTTTCTTTTCCAGACAGACTTTTGTTATTGTTGTTGCGAATCTTGTTCCCCGTGTAAAGCATAAATACAGCACCATCCTCATATAAATCTTGGCATTTATAGTGTGTCATTGAAGACTTCTTTACGGCTGAATTAATATACGCCACTTTAAAAAATAATAATTTTGGCTCGTGTTGAATGCTATCTAAATCCATTGCAAAATGACAGCAAAAGAGAATAATTACAACATGTGATTGTTCCTAAAGGATAAAAAAAAAGATTTCATAGCTATAGTTCAAGTGCGACTCTAACTTGAATTTCACATGAACTAGATGCAGACCAGATTTGGTTACAATAATTAACATAATTATTTCACAAGAAGCAGCAAATGACAAACATATTTTTAATTTATTTAGTACATATACTCAAGTTTAACATCAAGTATAGTGATGGATGCTGCACTTGAGTTTGATCTTTCTCGTGTATATATAATAAACTTTATAATTATGCGTTTAATAAAAGTTTTATCTGGCTTATAAAGAAATAGTGGAACTATATAAAAATAGTTATAAAAAAGACCTAGACGCCATTAGATTAAAAAATTACAAGGAAGAGGTAGCCAAAATGACACTGGGCCAATGACACATCGTACAAATAAGTTGATCCTATTAAAAACCTTAAGCTAACAGAAATGTCACGAGGATTACAGAATTGATAACCAAGTGGGAAAATTCATGATAGCACAATTATAAAGCACAATATATCTCATACAAAGGTGCATTCTCTCAGAAACCATATATGACTCTCTCTAAACACCCAGTGCTTGAATTTAAAATATAAAAAAGAATAGTTGGCTGATCATTTTTGTAAAGTTGACCTCTTGCTTGGATCTTAGAATCGGACCAGCTATGGTTTCTACGTTTTTCTTTTGATCCAATAGATTTATCTGTTTTTTAAACTTGAGAAAACAGTGTATAAAAACAAGCAACAACCACTGTATATGTAGTACTTATCTTTATATTTCTACATGTCCTGTGTATGTTATCTGGGTGAGACAGAGACTTTATTTCAGTGAATTAAGAGCGCAAACAGATACCAAAAGTGTACGTAGTAAAATCACAGAGAGAATGTAGCACATTCTTCAAGAGGGAACTATCTATTTAATTTTTTCAAAACTAGCGTTCTTTTATCTGTTGACTACAATCCACAATGTAACAAAAGTTGTCTCATATCAGTGTGTATAATGATAATAGTGTCTTTGAAGCAACGTACACTGGTGATATTGGACGTATCATAGTCTTGAAAAATATTGTTTTCAATTGTGGAAGACAAATATGGCCATCCTGATGAAATGTGTACGGACAACATGGCACTTATTTATCACGACTATTAACCACATCTTGTATATGAAGCTCAAACTTCAAAATATGAGACTCTATTTACGTTTTACACATTTGACACCATCCTAACATTCCATTTTTTCGATAAGCCTGTCTATAATACTCGAACATGCGAAAATAAAAATGACGGCGTTGTAACCAGCCCTCGTTTGTTTATTACTGGTTGAATACGCGTTTTTTTTATAAAGAAAAATAAGAGGAATACATGGTGTCGATAATAATTTACATGCTGAATGTTCCCTTAGCTACAGTTTAGTGATAAGAGTGGGTATGAGTTTGCAGAGAGTTTGTAAATTTACTATGATTTTTGATCCTTTAACAGTTGTTGTTGTTGTTGTTGCTTCCAATTACCGACACGTTCACGTATCCTTCGTTTCAAATTAAACTGTCTGTACAAAACGATCCTCATATCATCCTTTCTGTCTGTGAGACGAACCAAATTAACTTCTAAGAATCTTCGTAATTCGGATAATTCTGTATCGGATGTGGCTCCTACATAGGCTTCGATGGGTATCAGGTTACTTAGGTTTAAGGATGCTGCATGGGGTGTATTATCCACGAGAAAGGTCTTGCTGAGATCTCGACCCAAAGCACACAAATCCTTGATATAAAGTACTTCCCGTGTGGATCCTGATCGCATACGTATACAGGAATTACGAGTCAGCATATGTCTATTTACACATCAGCTTTTTGTTTCTTGCATGATTTTTTTTTTTTTTTTTTTGATTTGGGTACACACACACACACACACACTTACGTGATGAGATTGTTGTGAGGATCAAGACAGCCACGAGCCATGCGTGCATAATCTTCTCTTCCTGCCGTCCAAACTACTACTTCAAAAGAACTTGCCGCCCAAGTCAAGAACTCAATAACGCCAGGTCGAAGTCTTCCTGCTAGTAAACAGCTGTTACCGTCTTTGGCATAGATCACGTAATCCACTTGTCCTTCATTGTCATGGGTATCGCGGTAGGTGTGTAATAACGTCTCGTCCAAGTCCAATACTAGTAACATAAAGTTTAGTCCATTGAAATTAAATACTAAGTTGTTGTTTACCTAAGGTGGGTTTGTCATCGTCCTTTTTGGGTGGTAAGTGAGGTTTCATGCCTTTAAGTCTCGCATGCATGGAAGGCCAACGAGCCATTAAGGCATCCAAGGTTGAACACTCAAAACTATATTCAAAGAAATTATCAGGAATGCTTCCTTCTATTACTGAAAAGAGAAAAGGCACACACTTACTCGTCTAATTGCTCCAATAATGAATCGACTTTGACAGTGGTTTCTGAAAGATCGGGTTCCTCCAAGGAATCACTTGAACGAGAAATGGTGAGCAAAGGAGGATCTTTGACTAATACGGCTTCATGACTATTTTGATTTAAATTTGCTTGTTGGAATCGAGTCAACACCATTTTTAAAGACAAAAAAGAAAAAAAGGGCACAGATTTTTTTGATTGTTGTGCTGCGTACAGTGCTTTCACCCTCACTTGGACACTTTTTTGAAATCGTTGGTTGGGTTTTAAAATTCAATTGGACATTTTTTTGAGCTTCAATTGGACACAAGGAAGTTGCAACAAGAGCTAAAAACAAAAGATCTGGTTGGCATCCTTTCAGTCACTACAACACTCTAGATATGGTACCAACATTTACTCATACCTGTGCCCTGACGTTTTCGAGGAAGCGTTCCAAGACCATAGGGAACTTGCTGGTCTTGTCTATGTTGGCAAAACCATGAAAGGTGTATTGAAAGAAACAAATTGATGTATATTTGTATATAGTAATAATAAAAAACAGAAATCAGCTCTTATTTATTTTTAGAAATGATACAAATAATAATAAAGGAATATAAAGCATTTTAGTCCCAATGCCAGGAGATGGGGACACGACCCTGCTTGAGATTGGCGATTCTTTTGAAAGCAGCAGGACTTCAATCTAGATTCATATGTATTTAGTCTATCGATATTTACAATGTCATACTCATCCAACTTACCAATATTTCTAGAGCTGCAGTAAGGATGCGGGCAAGTATAGACCACCTTGACACGGACACTATCTTTGGGACATTTGACAGTTATGCGTCTATGAAATCATCTTTTCAATTACTCTCTTTTACCTAATGATTTGTAACCTTCATTTCCAGCCTTGCATCACTTCTATCTTTTGTACGTACCAGTTCAGAGTGCGTCACTCGATAACGGCACAACCGCACAGAACATGATACTACTTGATACAGTACTTTCAAGCTATGAATATAACCACCGTCTCCAGTGTCATAGCCTAGAGCGGACGCACCTTTATGGAAGTCATAGCCTGTTACTAATACTGATTTACACAAGATTACAACTGGTTGCAAAGCAAAGAGATTATTTATTTATTATTATTATTGTCATCAATAAAAGAGTGCACTACTTTTTTTATTTTTTTCCATACAACTATTGACTTTATTGACCACTCTTTTTATCACCCATTCAAATTACTCTTATCAAATGAGAAAGCCATATCCTTACGGCGTTCCTGATGGGAAATCCTTTCAGAAAAAATGTTGAAGACACTCAAAGCTGATATTCTACTCGCTGATGTACCTCTAATTGATTACTCTGATTTTGATAAAGTCATTAGCCAATATTTAAACCAACAAGATTTGGATGATGATCGAGGAGAAGTGTTCAAGGCAATTATAACAGCCTTCAAGACAATATCAGCCAAACACAGAAACATATCGATAAAGAAATACGTAGGAAATGTAAAGGACTACTATTGTTCACACAAAGATCAATTCTTATCTTTGTATACACACAAATTCCAATTGCTTGAAAAAGATAAAGAGAATCAACGCGACGCAGATATTGTAGCAGCTGAAGAGGTCTCAAGGGGTATCTCCCATGGTAGAAAAAGATTAGCGGAACAGCAACCGAACATGAAGCAACCCCAAGAAAAGACTTTGAAAACTAGCACGCCTTCACCTTTGTCATCATCCGTGTCTAGCTCTTCTTGTCGTTCTACTGTACCTTCCTCTCTTTCTATGTCAAGATTCTTAAATCCAGATACCGACACGGCTATCAATATTAATGAAATCAGGAGTAATCTCAAGGAAGAAGCCAAAGCGTTGCATGATATCTTTGCAAGAGGAACTATTCTCGAGCCTGCCCAGTTCAAGCGAATGAGCCTTGGACTATCATCGATTATTGACTTTGGTGATACTGACCAAGATTCACAGAAGACACTGTTAGCTCAAAGATGGGGTCCTCTTTATGAACATTTTAAATCCATTTATCAAACTCGTACGTACCATCTTCCCAAGGGTTTGAAGGTCACATGGGTTTTGTTGTCTGCATTTCGTCTCCAGAATAACTCCACTGTAAAAGCCAAGCAATATATCAGACAGGTGATGGATGCCGAGTATAATAGCAAGGGTCCACATTCCGAGAGTATCAAAATCTTAAAGGCGTTTGATTTCATGCTAGACTTATATGATGAAAATGCATGGATATTCGATGATAAACAAAAAAAGTCTGAAAACGATTTTTTGGCTGTAATCTGGAACCCTCTGTTAAGATCAAAGGTATCCCCAAAACCTTCCAATGATTGAATATTAGCAGGGATTCCAAAAGAAAACCGAGGGAGGGCAATGTACACATATTTTCGATACAAATAAACGGAGCTTGTTTGGCAAGCCAAACCACCAACTTGGAAACCTGTTCCCGACAGCATGCGTATATCTTCAACGTTAATGGTGCTGTTTGTAGATAAATCAACCACGTCTTTTGATTCGATTGATAGCTTAGCAGCGTCATATGCCTTCTTTTTTACAGAGGGGAGTGCGTTTGCTGCTTCGAATGCACCAACATCGATATCATTTCCATCAGAGCTGTTGGCAACGAGTCTCAAATCTATCTTATGACCAATCACTTTGTCCTGATTACTGTACAGGATACTTTTCATAAACTGAGTGTATGGATAGGTGCATTCACCTCCTTTTACCAGAATGATGTTGTTGTGAATATTAGTCCCTCTTGCAAAGATATCATGCAACGTTTTGGCTTCTTCCTTGAGATTACTCCTGATTTCATTAATATTGATAGCCGTGTCGGTATCTGGATCTAAGAATCTTGACATAGAAAGAGAGGAAGGTACAGTAGAACGGCAAGAAGAGCTAGACACGGATGATGACAAAGGTGAAGGTGTGCTAGTTTTCAAAGTCTTTTCTTGGGGTTGATTCATGTTCGGTTGCTGTTCCGCTAATCTTTTTCTACTACGGGAGATACCCCTTGAGACCTCTTCAGCTGCTACAATATCTGCGTCGCGTTGATTCTCTTTATCTTTTTCAAGCAATTGGAATTTGTGTGTATACAAAGATAAGAATTGATCTTTGTGTGAACAATAGTAGTCCTTTACATTTCCTACGTATTTCCTTATCGATATGTTTCTGTGTTTGGCTGATATTGTCTTGAAAGCTGTTATAATTGCCTTGAACACTTCTCCTTGATCATCATCCAAATCTTGTTGCTTTGAATATTGGCTAATGACTTTATCAAAATCAGAGTAATCAATTAGAAGTACATCAGCGAGTAGAATATCAGCTTTGAGTGTCTTCAACATTTTTTCTGAAAGGATTTCCCATCAGGAACGCCATAAGGATATGGCTTTCTCATTTGATAAGAGTAATTTGAATGGGTGATAAAAAGAGTGGTCAATAAAGTCAATAGTTGTATGGAAAAAAATAAAAAAAGTAGCGCACTCTTTTTTCCCGGACCTTGTTCGGGAGCAAGTCCAGGAGTTGGCTTTCGCGACGAAAACAAATAAGCCAGTGAAACTTATATATGGATTAATTCCTCCTCCGCTGTTTCTACAAGCTCTAGCATTAGAATCAATGCCCAGATTGGCCAATCCGGCTCCTCAAATACCTTTACACATTTAACTATTGTCTCCACGCTTTGACTATAGATATACATGTACCTTTGCAATGAACATCAGATAAATAGATAAATACGTTAATATTAATGTATCATTACAATAGAATAAACGTTTAAATTATTTGATATGTTTTCGTGTTTGAATTATTGGCTTTTTTTTTTGTATTGTATTGGCCTCATAAAAAAGCAATTTACTGAACACCAGGAATTATATTGGATATACAGACATCACCAGCACTACGTATACCTCTCATAATAGTACTACTTGTACGTTTTTGATATTCGGCTTTAACCTTGGCAGGCTTATTTATTAGCGGCTCAAGCTCTATTTCGCGTGATATGCCTACAAGAGCATTCCCAGCAGTCGCGCTAAAAAAAACGCTTACTTTTCGGTTTTTTTTTTTCAGGCACACCCAGTTTTTGTCTTGTTTTATTCAATATGGTTTCATCGTTATTATAATTGTTAATATTGTTTATTTTTTTGAAAAGAGGAAAAGGATTCGATTGCTTTTGTCAACTACCGTTTTTTAATTTCAGTAAGAAAAACTTTTATTTTGCGCTTTTTTAACAGAAAAACACATTTTAAGCGCCACTGCTGGGGATGCTCCAAACTGCATTGATCGAGATGCGATTCTTAAGAATGAGAAAGCTTTACATCAATTGATACAGCATTTGAATCAACATATTTGATCAAGAACTGAGTTTGTTCTTCGATCTCAACCGTAGCTAATTTAATTTGGCCTGTAGAAAGTTTCAGTTTGACTGTTCGAAATAAGAATAAGGATTGTGTTGTCTTGCTTCTACATTGTCATTTTGTATACGTATAGAGAGATTTCCCTCGAGCAAAATTTTTTTGTGTATTAAAAGGTCTTTGTATCTGCTTAAGAGAAAATTATTAGATTATGGTGAAAAAGAAAAAGAAAGAAAAAATCAGTGGAGCGATAACCAAGAACCGGTTTATGTCAGGATTTTCATTATACAAAAGAGGGATAGATGTGATTTATAATCGTACAGAGGAAAAACAGACAATATGTTGTCCCTCATATGCATGGCAGATACATAAAAAGTATTTGTTACAAATCATGTATGATTGTAATTAGACATGCATTCAATCCAAGCTAAATATGTAAGGCAAATTTATGTTAGGATGGATTCTTTTCAAAAGTGGCTATGTAAATGAAATATGAATGGTGGAGCATCACTGTAATAATTGTGTCATACATGAGAAGGAGATGTGGGTGTGATCAGTGTCTACTTGATTGGGGAGGTTGTGATGAACGTCACTCCTACATTCATGCTTTTTGTCAGGTTTTAGACTCCGTCCGAGACAAACCCTTTTGTTATTGTGTCACTTTGGAACTTTTATGAAACACAAGAGAGTGATATATAAAACTCTCTCTTGACAGGCATGTAAAAGAGCCAATCACACTTTATCTCGCGTGCTGCCCAAAAAAAATTATTATGTGTAGGGGAATTTTATTTTTATTTTCGTCTTTCTTTTTTTTTTCTTCTTTTTCCTATTTATTATAAAACACGCTGAATAATATAACGCATATATTTTCTCCCGAAAACATGAAAAGATTGAACCCGAACAATTGCTCGGTTGTTATTTTTCATAATCAAGGGGAGGAACTCCAAGAGACACTGGAATTACTACACAAGGTGTTCTCAGATGGTAATAAAAAAAAATATGTTTCCTTGGCTGTCAATTAAGAGAATAAAAAAAACAGTGATTGTGAAAAGTAGACAAGACGAAGTATTGGCAGAGTTGGACGCACAGCAAGCAAAAGATAAAAGGTCCACACTGTTATTGATAGACGCCGAATCATGCCGAATGCCTTCACCGGACGATTGTCCTGATTTGCTCTTGACGGTTGTCCGTCTCTTGATGCAGGATGCGATACGAAATGTGGTGCCCATTGGTAATTTAAGTATATCTATTTATCATGTTTAAAACTCTAAATATCGCATAGTTTGCTCAAGTTTGGATTCCCCTTCGTTTATGATCAAATGCTTAGAACAAGGTGCCGCTGATTTTGTATTAAAACCTTTGTCACAAGATGTGATCAAAACGCTATTCTTAGTAAGTATTTGTTATATGCTTAATGATCAATAAGATAGTAATCATCATGATAGAACGTTACTCGATATCAAGTTAAACGAATAAAAGAGGATTCATCGGCAGTAGAGACGAACAAAGGTCAGATTTGGTCGAAATTTAAGGATCGTCTCAAGGGTGTATTTCTTAAAGAGGATCGGTAAAATGCATGTGGAAATGTAAATTTAATGCTCTACATGTCAAAACGATTTAATCCCTGTTCATTTGTAGATTATCCAAGCTTGTGGCGGATTTCTATACCCCAAAGCCAAGCGTCAGGCGATCATCCATGGCCTCCATGCTGAGGTACGTTATGCGTGTATTGATATAAATGAAGAAAAAGCACATGAACACCTTATTTATATAGTGATCGGAAAGAATACCTGAAATCACAAATTTGTAGTTGGGATTTCCTCCCTTTGGAATTAGACGACAAGGATCTAATACAGGTAGTTTACATGATTCTCGATCAAGTCTTGTGTACGTTTGATCAATTAGATTCATTGCGCGTACCCAGTGGTAAGTTGGATCAAATATTATGCATTTTACGGCACTAAACAAAGATATAGGCGATTTGTACCACTTTATCTTTGACATTTGTAATTCCTACCACAGCGCCAACCCTTACCACAATTTTCGTCATGCTGTGGATGTCTTGCAGGCCAATTATTACTTTTTGTGTCAGATAGGAGCCCTCGAGCCGATGTGTCCCGAGATGGGCGGAAAGAAGGAAAAAGTGGAACATCCGTTGGTACAACTACTAGAGCCATTGGATATATTTGCCTTATTGATGGCCAGTATTGGCCATGATGTTGGTCATCCTGGCGTCAACAACAATTTTATGGTGAACACATCTACTCCGTTAGCCATTCTGTATAATGATCGCTCTGTGCTAGAAAGTTTTCATGCCATGTCCTTTTTTCATTTATTACAGCAGCATTGTTTCAGTAGCCTGACCGATATCCGTGCCAACCCCGAATATGCTAGTACGTCTGTCTCCTTTCTCATTTAATTAGTATACTAATCCTATCTCTGTATAGTATTTCGTAAAATTGTTGTCAATAGTATCCTAGCAACCGACATGAGTATGCATGATGAATATGTCCAAAATATCCAAGAACAAGCACAGCGATTCAAGCGACAAGGGATTGATCTTTCAGACAAGGCGGCGTGTGAAAAGGATAAGATCCTGCTCTGTGGAGCCTTGATTAAATGCGCCGACATTAGTAACTGTGTAAGTTCTTGTATTCAATGGTAATCACAAATAACTAACTGTATGAATAGGCAAGGCCGTTTCCATTGGCCAAGGCATGGGCAAAGATTCTGGCAGAGGAATTTTTTGAGCAAGGTGATCTTGAAAAGGAATTAGGAATGACCGTCTTACCTATTCATCAACGAGGAAAGATTTGTCTAGAAGATTTTCAAATTACCTTTAAAAAATTTGTTGCCTTGAAACTGTTTGAAGCCGTGAGTCAGGTTACTTCACGTAAGTTTATACATCGTTTTTTATCTTTTTCATTTTTTTCATTTTTTGACACATGGTAATACGATAGAAATGCAATTCACAGTGGATGCCATTTATGATAATATTAATCGATGGGAAATCATGAAGACAGAACGGTCATCTCCACTTAACCATATACAACCAGCTCCCGATGGCACTCCTGCACGGCCAAGGCCTGGAATATAACTTATAGAAAAAAAAAAACAAAAAAAAAACTCATTAATTGACTGTACAGAAAGAAACCCCTTTTTTAATTATTTTTCGCAAACCACACACTTTTCTTTTTTTTTCTTCTTAATAAATACACACAATAATTATTTTATAAAAAACGATGTCTGATTCCTATAGTAGAGACGATACACCTCCTGAGCCATCGAGAGCCAGTTCAACTTTTTCGGTGCGATCTATACAATCAAAAAGAGAGCCATCACCTTCTGAATCACAGCGATCGAGAGTCTCCAAACGAGAAGAGTCGTCCAAAAGACGACCAAAGGAAGAAGGCATTGATCTCCAAACACAACCAAGTTCCCAAGTGCCCACCACAAGACGTGCCAACTACACCCATTCTGCCCATGCGAAATTCGTGCAAAAGCAGAAATGGGGTCCCTTGTCTACAGAAACCATGTTAGACGTCAAAAATATCTTGGCCGATGCTTATGAAAATACATTGAATGCGATACCAGGCTCCTCCCAAGATAATTTGGACAGGAGACACAGGGAACATTTGATCTTGTGTGCTAGAAGTATCAATAAAGCCATCAAGCGCTTGTCAGTACCTGGTGAGGTCGATCCTAGCTTATTGGATCCCACCACGCATGAGCTCAAGGTGAGTACAAGCGAGAGATACTTATGGTAGCTTGTGGATTGACTCTGTCGCATGTAGATTCAACATAGGAAGGAGTACAAGGAAAAGAAATTGATGATGGGAAAAGCCATTTTGCAGCAGGAACGATATGAGCAGAATCTGCGGCAAAAGGTGGAACAGCTTGAGCAATTACGAGAAAAAGTACAACAAGAAAAACAGGAATCGGTAAAGAGAAAAAGCATACAATATTGATTTCTTTTCTAACATTTTTTCATATAGATGGGGCAACTGCTAAAGACAGACGTCAATCAAGATTACTTTCAAAGCCTATTAAGAAATCCTAACGGATCCACAAATAGGAACTCCTTCATGTAACCCACAATGTGACATCATATCAAAAATAAATAAACCTGGATTCTCTCTACTCTCTCTCTTTCTCCTCTTAAACAAAAACCTTTTATCATTCTGACATGCCAAAAGACACAAAACTAAAAAAAATAACAAAGAGTCGTTCTAAACTCACAGCCGAGCACAAGAAGTTCTTAAAGAATGCTATTACGCGTACGCCCACGTTGCAGAATACTGTACTTCGAGACAGACTTCTTCGTAAATTTGATGATATCGATTCTATTGATCCTACTACTATCGGTCGATTCCTCAAGAACGAGCTTGGTTTGGAACGTACGAGGATGATCATGACCGAAAAAGAATTTGCTAAATTCATAAAGAAGAAATAATCTTTTTCTTTGATCGTTTTTGTTTATGAATAAACATAACCCTCTTTATTTCTGAATTTTATCACAGAAAAGTATTGTGGTTCATTCTAAATAACACGGATAACATGAACATGAATCAGTGAGAAAAAAAAAGTATCTCACAAAACAGACTGTGACATCGGTCATTCAAACCGATCTCCGCCCTTTAGTGAGAGTTAAAAAAAAAAGGTAACAAGGGGCCTCCCAGCTCAGATACAGACAATTTTTTTTTTTTTTAAACATTAGAAATCATGTTCTCAGCTTTTAGAAAGAGTGCTTTGAGCACCGTCTACAACACTTCTAATGTGGTCAGCAATGTATTTCAAAAGGGAGCAACCAGCGCCATTTTACCTTTAACCACCGTTCGTTTTGCGTCTAACTTCTCACCACGACGTACCAAATACCGTAAAGCACACAAGGGAAAGATCCCCATCCCTACTGGTGGTTCAACCAAGGGTACCACAGTTGAATTTGGTGATTATGGCTTACGAGTCAAGGAAGGTGTGCGTTTGACAGGCCGTCAATTGACTGCTGTTCATAACGCCATTAAGCGTAAAATCAAGCCTGTCAAGGGCTCACAATTATGGATGCGTGTCTTCCCCGATATCCCCGTTTCTAGTAAAGGTAATGAAGTGCGTATGGGTAAGGGTAAAGGTACCTTTGAATACTGGGCCTGTCGTGTCCCCTTGAACAGAATCATTTTCGAAATCAGTGGCATGAGAAAGGAAATCGCTAAAGAAGCTTTCCGTTTGGCTTCTCATAAATTACCCATCAAGGTTGAAATGGTTGAACGTGGTGCTAAACCCGTCGTTGGCTCAGGTTTCGTCGCTCCCACCGTCACACCCATTGCTCAAGAGGTTGTCTCTGCTGCTGCTCCTGCTGCCTCTGCTGCTGCTCCTCCTGCCATCTAATCCTTATTTTTTTTTTCTCTCTCTCTCTCTTTCTATAGACACCCTCTCATTTGTATCATAAAAAATAATAAAAAAAGTATCAAAAAACACGGTGGGGATTGGATCTAGCTGGATGAGTGGGGATCATGGAGAGTTGCCTAGGAGACGTTTATCCTTCAAGAATTAACTTTAAACATATGTAGATGCAAACAAAGCTGTAAGAGTATATATTGGGGCGGTGATACCATGGCTCAGACGTTGGAAACTTTCAAGTTGCATGATAAACTTGTGATACACCTTGCTTTACCTCAAACACGAACATCACTCTGCTACATAAAATGTGAGGAAGAGTAATAAGCATCGATGTACACATAGTGAGGTTTTTGACATCGTGCTGCTTTAAAATCACATGGTGTTTAATAGGTTACACGCATGGTTTTATTGATTAGCAATTTCGATTGTACTGTGGGTAATATCCTATATAAAGTTTGAAACTTAAACCCGGACTTGTTTTTCTTTCTTTTCTTTTATTTCCTTTTCTTTTCTCGATACAATGATAAGTCAATTTGATCAAGCCACAAGCACCTCGTATCTGGGTAAAACAGAGAGAGGAGCACATATATTTACTGGTGTTGCAAGCACTGTAAGTATCACTCTTTTTGTAAAACGCAAACATTGACAATTACCCCCTTTCTTTTCACCAGAGATGGTCTGTAGGTGATGTTCCCAACGTAAGTTCATTATATACATAATCATTCCTTTGTAACCCATCTAAGAAAAACATGTGTGTATTTAGGGTGGTAAGATAACAAAAAGAAACAGCTCACCATCAAGGGGATCTCAACAAGGCTAATTTTGATTTAGGGTATGTGATGGCTATGATGATGGACGGCGTACTCCAACATTTTTCGAAAAAACACCAAACAGACCCGGTAGCACTCAATTGTTTCTTTTTTAACAAGACACTGGGAGGAAATTACATTGTAGAAATTGAAGAGTTGAAAATGAGTGGTAAGGGATATTGTGTCGTGCGTGCTATTCTTAAACAAACCAAGGATCTGGCTGCCTTGGATACCGTCTCTTCGTACCAACCATCACAGTGGATTGATAAAGTACAAGGTGTATTCACTATGGGTAATATGGATGCAGAGGAAGGTGTGACGTATCTCCATAAACACCCCACGCCCCCACCGTTGAATCATCTTGTACCGTATGAGTATATCTTTATGGGCGAATTCGTGGATGCCAAACTGGATACGCATATTCTTCCAGTGGAAGACAGGACGAATCAACCAGAATTGACTCAAGTAATTGGGTTCAAGGATGGCAGAGAGGTGGATTTTAAGAGTATGCCTTATTGGTGTGACATGTTTCTTGCTTTACCTTGGTTAATGGGACCGACTTTTTTGGGTGGCCCGATTTGGTGTCCTACCATGCAACTGGAAATTCAGTTTAAGAAGAAGCCAACCGGAAAAAAGGTCGTTGGACATTTCCTGAGTCGACATATCATTAATGGAAGATTCGATGTCGATGGTGAGGTATGGAATGAGCAAGGAGAAATACTGGCTATTACCAGGTAGGCAGTCTTTTACAATCATAGGTATAGTTTATTCGTACTAAACAATTATCTAGACATCAAAACCTGATTGTACCTTGGAGTCGTAACGTCAAGGCAAAGATTTAACACATTATTTGAAATAAAAATCACTTATTCAGAAGGGAAATGTCATAACTATTTTTGGATCAAGTGATGGTCTACACACATTAAGTCGGCCGTCCATAAGTGTTCACGTCGGTTGACATGCCATATCGTCTGAACTTCGTAGGAGGATCGATTTTTGTTTAACATAAAATATGCTTCAATACCATTACAAGCTACTACTAAAACGCAGTTAGGCAACTAAGTTCTGACTTGCTTGAGGTTTTAGACACTCAGTTCATGGACAGACTGTAAATAGCAGGGGTTGCACTATAAACAGGTGTGATTATATTTGCTTGCTGGTTTTGGCAGTAAGCGGTATAAAGAAATACCTTTGAAAAAAAATACGGAGGTCTAGACATTCCCCTAATTACTTTCTAAAAACTAAACTGCAAGTCATTCAATATTTAAATGTAGTGTATAAACCACAAGAAAATAACTGTGACCAATATGAAAACAAGTTACTGTCTGCCGCCAATATACTATATGATGTGTGGCAACATGCAACCATTTTCTTGAATGAAAATCCAGAAACTTTTGCGCAGTGGTGTTTAAGGAAATAAATTGGATTATATGATTAGATCATCGAAACGTCCAGCAAACTCTTCAAATCAAAGAAGAACTCAAATTTAAGTAACGTTTGACGCTTTAATTGTGTTTTTTTTAAAAAAAAAAATCTTCCTTACAGGTCATGTTATTGAGGACAATATCAATCTTAAAACTAATGGATTCACAGTGATCAAATGTTGCAGAAAAATTAAAACAAACTACACAGAAGACGAAGTCATTAGGTCATTAGGTACAACAGTGTCAGGTTTGCTGAAAAGATCATTAGTGGATGAAATAAATACGTCTGCCAGTGTGTTGAAATGCTTCAGCCTTTCATTTTGTGTGGTGAAAGGTTGCAGCCTTTCCATTTCCTTGTGTTGAAATGCTTCAGCCTTTCATTTTGTGTGGTGAAAAGCTGCAGCCTTTCCATTTCCTTCTGTTGAAATGCTACAGCCTTTCATTTTGTGTGGTGAAAGGCTGCAGCCTTTCTTTTTCCAAGTGTTGAAATACAAGCACCCCCATTTTCGAACGTGATAAGAGTAAACTGGATCGTCAATAAAATTATCCTTCGTCTCAGTAACAGCCCAAGGTAAGCTTTCCAATGTATTCAGAGGCTTACAGTTCGCGTAATGCACAATTTTTTTATGGATTTAATCAAAAGATTGGAAGAAACGAAGAGCTTCTGTTTAGTTGTAATTGATCTACCCGGATTAACTACTAATATGGACGATTTAATTGATCTAATGAGTTAACTACAATTTATATTGCTTATTTGAATAGAACAAGTAGCTTACTTGCGTTTGTAGGGAACATAAAAATTTTAAAAAAAAATCATTATTAAAAATGTTATAAATGCAAGCGATGTACAAGTTTTAGATTGTGAAGATGAGCGAGTTAATCAAGCCTAAACGTCTACACAATTTTGATTGAAACAAAATCTTTATCACAGATCAATAATTAATAGATTTTTATGCATTTACAATTACCAGACATTATAATTCAATAAATGATAACTTAGCAATAAATATTGTGGATACTATATTTTATAGATAAAAAGCCCATCACTAATTTTCCTTTATTGAAGAGTCGTTATTTAAAATAGCAGGATAGGGTTTGTATTCTGATGGATTAAGATGAGTATTGTTTTTATTGATAAAAGAAATGACCTTTTATGATCTTCATAGTAACATATATCTACATAAGTTCCATTTCATCAATTAGTTTGGTGTAATAATATATTTTGTTTTCTCCAGTATATTCAACAGCATAGAACAAGAAAGCTGCTCGTTCTCTTTAAATTATAATCACAATTATTCTTCCCCAAAAGGCAGGATGGTAAATGGTTAGTGAAATACCAGTTTATAGGATGTCAGCATATCCAGCTTACACAAGTCACGCTTTAACGTCATGCGAAAAAGAACCATTTATGGAACTGAGACTCTCTTTTTTATTTTTATTCTTTGCAGCTCTTTTTTATTCTTTTTCTTCACAATTGTTACCATAAATGGGATGCTGTGGTAGTAAAGAAGACCATGAAGATGTAAAAAAAAAAAATTCGTTTCTCGGAAACCAGCAGTGTTTTAACTTTATTTCGTTTAGGATGGTATTCGTGACCCTTTATTGGAAGATTTTGATGTAGACAAGTAAATGGACCCGCACCCTATTCACACTTGGATTAGTTTTTTTTTTTAATTAATTTATAAATTAGCCGAAGAAACTATAGAACACAAGAGCCCATTAATATTCAAAAAGAGCAAGAGTTCTGGAGCAGTATTATTGACCGAACAACGCAGTAACTATTTTTTTTAAAAAAGTAGAGTAAAGCAGCACTTGTAGACTAAAAAAAAAAGTTGTATTTTTCAATAAAGGAACCTCATCGACATTTCCAGTGCACAGACGGATCCTCTGCAAGACACGGATGTGGAAGAACGAGAGAATAAATACCGGCAATTGGTAGAAGGGACGCAACCCAGATTACTCACCCATCCCACCTTGGACAATAATACCAACATGTGGGAGCTTCTCTCACAAGCCAAACCCAACGGAGGAATGACAGACGGTGAAGTGGATTGGCTCTATCAAACAATGGATGAAATCCAAGACGCTTTACAACATATCGTGATTGAACCTGCGGGTGAAATGGTTGTTCATTTAACCATGACAGAGAATAGTTCGATTAAAGCCTATTAAAATCCTTTTTTTTTTATTTATAACTTTTTTAAATCCACTCGGACTCGTGCTTCGTCTTGTGGGTAAAGAATAATACGTGCGTAGGTTCCAGCAGCCTCGTTTTTACAGAGATAGCCAGGATTAATGCAGACTGATCCGTGCAAAGGTTTGATAAAATGTTTGAGTCGAGATGGAAGAATAAGCACATCGGGCGTTGTAGGCAAATGGAAATTTACCATACGATCCGAATCGATATTGTCATCCAGTGCAATAGGTAGCAATGGGTACAAGCTATATTACTGTTATTAAAATCTTTTGTCTCCGCAACATTCTCTGACTTCTTAACTTACGTGTGTTGTTGCAAGACATGCTCCACCAAACGAGTAAATCGGTCGGGTTCCTCGGGGTTTTGGGAAATTTCTTCTTTCCCTAATCGAAAGATGGTATCGACATTGGCCACGGTGATGGAATGTCCATTGACCATAAGTGAGGAGGGATTACCGATTAAATGAAGACGACTGTGACGTAATTCAATGTCTTCAAAGGGAGGTTGCGGGAATAAGTTGTACATGTGTGTAATATCATGGGGATGAGGCATTAAGAATACGGTGGTGTCGGTGCATGTATCTAAAAAGGTTTCTAAACGTTCAATCACTTGTTCGGTCATGATTACCTCAGGATCCACTTCTATCAGTCCAGAGGCAATTTCTGGATGTTGGGCCGAAAGAAACGGTCCGCATAATAGTATGGTATTTGGTTGTTGTGTTTGACACATCTCTAATAAATCTTCTAATGGTTTATAGGCTAAATCGCTGTTCAATGTAAATGGTCCACAGGCAACAATCATATCCAATGTCTTATTTTCCTTAATCTCGTACACATTCCTCTCTGCTACTGGTGGCTACACAATCACTCTTTAGGATCTCTTGAATTAATAAAAATTGCACACGTCTTACCATAAATAACTCTTCCACTTGGAAAATGTTTCCACGATGGTTGATACCCTTGACACCAATGACTTGACCAGGAAACAAGGTATAGGAATGAACCTTTTCCAAGTTCAGGGCAACACGGCCTCCCATACCATAATCGCGTGATGTTTGCAACATGATGGATTTCGGGCTTAGATGAATATCGGCGGCTTCAGAACATACAAGACCAAAGCCGTAGATGGCTTCTTGACAGATACGTGTTGGGTTTCCAAATTCTTCGATATTGTGTGCCTTTTGGATCAAACCACCAATATAATCGATCCGTTCATCCATACTCCCGGCCGTGTCCTTGATTTTTTCAAACATAAAGCGGTAAGGTTGGATAGGTTCCTGTGTATACTCAAATGTTAATTCAGAGTCCATTTCCTCCATCTCACTGTCTTGTTTCGAGGGGAGTGGTAGGTGGCCATTGTATTGTGTATCTGTGACGTGTGTTGCTGCTCTTTGACTGTAAACGGAAGGAACTTGTGACAGAGTAGGTGTAGGTGTCATGGGTGCCGTCATTGTGTTTTGTCGAGGTTGGTATGTAGGTTCTGTCTTTACGGGGACAGGTGCACCAAACATACTGGACATGCTAAAGCATAACATGGGAGTCAATTTATATATACGTACATGTAGAAAAGAAAAGGCTTACAAGTCTTCGGCAGAATTCTCTTGGTCAATAGCATCCATTGCATCAGTTGGGTTAGCAGCATGAATGCCATAGTCGGAAAAATCCAGACCGTTGCCTCGTTTTGTAGCGACTTTGCCCCTAATGGTACGTCGCTGTTTCAAGCCTCGTTCGAATTCACGCTGAAGTGAGTTTTTAAGAATGGCGACGTAATTCAAGGTGGGTTTGAGACTGCATTGAGCAGTAAGAGCAAATGCTTTCCATTTCAAGAGTAATTTGTTTGGTGTCAAAGAGTATAAATTACACATCAATTCCACTAATAAAGGGAGCGAGGAGTTAGTGGGGCATGTGAACACCAACGTATGCAAATACTTTTTTCATGGTTATTTTACATTCTCGCACCACCATTGTGTCATCTTCTGTCAACTGAAAGGCCTGGATAATTTCTGGTTGAATACTCATTTTTTTTTTTTTTATTATTCGGGGTGAGGTTAAAAAAACAGAAAAAACACGTCTATAAAAAAAGAAACCGAGTTTTTTATTTAATGGTGATTCGCGTTTTTTTAAATTGTGGCTGTTGTGACTCGTTTTACCTTGGACCTGTCCTGCAAATCGAAGAAGAAGAAAAAAAAATCTTTCTTTTTGACAACTCATTGTTTATACTATGGCTCACTCTATTTGCACTGATTCACAATACGAACCTTCAGAAATCGATCCTCAAGGTAAATGGAGTATTTTGTATTAATTCTTGACGTACTAATTACGAAAAAAAAAAAATATACAGATCAAGCTTGGGACGATTGGTCCAATGATGAAGAGGAAGAAGAAGAGTCTCAATGTTTATTCTGTCCTCACATTTTCCCTAAAACTATCGAGACTTTCAAACATATTAAAAATGAGCATGGATTTGACTTCCAAGCTGTCAAGCGTGAACTCGGTCTTGATTTCTACAAGTGTATCCGTATGATCAATTATATCCGTGAACAAGTAAGGTCTTTGTTTATCTTTCTAGTATATACTAAAGACTAAAAAAACCGTTTTTTTTTAAAGGTACAAGCACATCCCGAACTCGCTACTTCCAAAGAATTCAAGTTGACAGGATCAGAACCTTTCTGGACCGACGATAAATATTTACAACCTGTATTAGCCGATGACGCTTTATTATTTGCATTTGAAGAATTAGACGACGAGGAAACAGCCGAGCCAGTGGCTGCATTTGCTCCTTTACCTTCGATTGATTTATCTGCAGTAAAGACGAGCACTGAGTTAGAAGCACAATTACTCAAGTTATTGATGGCCACGCAAGAAACCACCGTGAACCTTGAAGGACAATTTGAGGAATACAAGAGCATGGTCAAAAAGACCTTTTTTGACTCGATTGCCAATGAAGGTAACGGAGAGAGCAAATCCGGTGCTGTGATCGATCAAGGCAACTACTATTTCAACGGTTATGCCCAAAATGATATTCACGAACAAATGTTGAAGGATAGAGCACGTACAGAGGCCTACCGTGATTTTGTGTATGAAAATAAGGACGTGTTCAAGGACAAGATTGTGTTGGATGTGGGTTGTGGCACAGGTATCTTATCCATGTTTGCCGCCAAAGCCGGTGCCAAACAAGTGTTTTCTGTGGATAACTCTGCCATTATTGAAAAGGCTAAGTTGAACATCAAGGAAAATGGATTGGATCATATTATTACATGTGTACGTGGTAAAGTGGAAGAAATCGAATTACCCGTACCTCAAGTGGATATCATTATCTCGGAATGGATGGGATATTTCTTGTTGTTTGAAGCCATGTTGGATTCTGTTTTGGTTGCACGTGATCGTTGGTTAGCACCCAATGGTATTATGGCACCCAGTCAAACACGTATCTTGATGGCTGCATTGGATGATGAGGAATTAAAGGATGATAAGGTTAACTTTTGGAATGATGTGTACGGATTCAAGATGAGCGCTATGAAGGAACCTAGTTTGAATGAAGCCGTTGTGGATTTCATCAAACCTAGCAGTGTTGTGTCCACAGTCGTCACCTTGAAGGATTTACCTCTTCAAACAATCACAATCAAGCAATTGGATTTTGTTAGTAAGTTTGAAGTGGAGGTAAAGAAGGATGGTGTGGTGACCGCATTTGGTGGCTGGTTTGATACTTGGTTCACCCGTGATGGACATTCGATTCCTGCTGACCGAGAATCCCAAAAGGTGGAAGGTGAGATCTTTATGACAACCAGTCCATTTGGAGAAGATACACATTGGAAACAAACCACATTCATTTTGGAAAAACCCATCAAGGTCACTCAAGGTACAAAGATCTCGGGTGTCTTCACTTGTCATAAGGGTGCTGAAAACCCTAGAGAATTAGAAGTCGAGATTGAATACTTTGTTAATGGTGAATCCAAAATCCAAAACTTTTTCTTGCAATCCTCATAATAAACTTAGTGTAACACCTGTTGTATATATATATAATACTTGGGAAAAAGTTTTTTTTTTCTTTTCTTTTCTTATCTTTTACTTTATAAACCAGATGAGCATGTACGGTACTGTAGACACTCAAGAAGACGGCGTTGTCTTTGAGGAACAAGTAAAGACATGGAGACATGCGCTTGGAGAGAGGTTAGAGAAAGAGTCGTTTCATATTGCCGTATTATGTCTTGTTTTGCTGGATGCAGCCTGTGTCATTACGCAAATTGTCTATACCTTCTTTCATGAATGCCAAGTGCCAGCCATCTTGGTAGCACATCCTGAGGGAGGTTGGTTCTTGATTGCGTTTGAAATGGCTGAAGTGATTAGTATTATTATTTGTGTGCTTTTCTTGGTGGAATGTACACTTTCTTTAGTAGCGTTTGGGCCTCGGTATTATTTGCCTGGTTGGCCTCACTGGAAATTACACGTCTTTGATGCCACAGGTATATACATAAAAGAGAGAGAGAGAGAGAGAGAGAGAGGTTTTATTCATATAAATGTGTATATATTAGTGATTTTGACAACGTTGGTGCTTGAAGTCGGGTTAAGAGGAAAAGAAAGAGAAGTAGCCGGGTAAGGAAAAGAAAAGACAGGAAGAAAGATGAATAATAATATAAATGTGTTTGAAAAAAAAAAAAAAAAGGCTATTGATTGTGTTTCGTTTATGGCGCGTGGTCAAGGTGGTGGAGGCGGTGATTTTGAGTGTGAGTTTTACGCACCAAGAAGAACTAGATGAGTTAAAGGTCGCTTATGCCGAACTCGAGACGAAATTGAAATTGGAAGAAGAAAAGAACAAGCAACTTTTAAATGAGCTTTAATTATAAATGTATCTTTTATATGTATGTTATAAAGGATTTGTGCCGGTGTTATTACTGCTGCTGCTACTACTACTACTTGTGTTGTAGTTGGACAAGTAAGAGGACGCTAATATAAACATGGGCCTTCTTTTCGGTACCAGACCTTGTTGTGATTGAGACTGTGGTTGTGGTTGTGGTGGCGGTGGAGGTGGAGTAGAGGGTTGATCTTTTTTATTCTTTTTCGCTGGTTCTGTATTTAGAAAGTGCGTCACATCATCCATGTTTTTAAATGTAATTTGGTTCTTTTGTTTAGCAATATCCAGATTGTTCAAGATGGCATCATTCGATGGGTTTGTCGTGGCTGTTCTCTGACGAGCAATACGTAATGCACTATGCGCCAATCTGACATTTTTACTATATCGGATCTTTTTACCGTTGCTGGTTCGTTTCGGTACATTGACTGGTGGTATAAATTCAAGCGGTTGTGGTGAGGAAGCCGTATCAAAGATGGAACTCACAGAGTTATCCAAAAAGCTAAGATCAGGCAATCCATTTAAATCCACCACATCCGTCTGTTTGTCGTTCAAATCCAGTGCGCCAAATGGATCACTGTTGAACATTTGATGGAATAAAGCCATTTCATCCATCGAGGTATCATGTTGTTTATCTTCGGGTGTGGATGGTAATTTCATATTAAGTCCCAAAGAAAAGTCGCCAATGAGCCCGTTTAGTCGTTTGCATTCTAATTCGAGATCAGTGATTTGCTTATGAAGTCTCCCACAATATGCATCACAGTGTGTGCGAACATGTGTGAGAGATCCTACATAAGTGCATCCTTCAGTGGCATAAGGACAGGTATAGGATTGACATTCGTTCTCATGTCGAGGTAAATCTTTTCGTAAAAATGCAACGCATAACGGCATATTGTTGGGACAGTTGATTTCCTGATATAAACACACGTCCATATGATGCTGCATCTCGCCGTGCGTAATATCGGTTGCTGTACATCCATTCTCTGCGTTGGGGCATCTACACGGCTTGTATTCGCACTAGCATTGATGTATATATTAGTTTTAAAATAACAGTCTTCTTTTTATATATATGTGTATAGTACCTCGGAAATATGATTATCAGAAAATAAGCCCTGCCATGGGCACCCATTTTCTGAATAAGCACATTGTATACGTAATCGTCCAATCTGTCTCGTCACAAATTTCGACAGTTGAAAAGTGCTCTTGTCTAGCATAGTGAAGCATAACGGACACGTTGCTTGTCCATACTCGACATGGCTGTGAATACATTTACTACAAAACATGTGGTCTATTCTCATTGAGTCTTTTCTCATTCCATTAAATTTTATCTCTCTTTTTTTTTTTTTTTTTTTACCTTCAGGACAATGCACTTGAATGGGGTCTTCCAGTACATCTAATTCAGTCTTGTTAGTAATTAAAAAAAAGCGTGCCTTCTTTTTCGTTTTCTGTGTATATACCTGTGCATACACCACATAATAATTCTGGACAGGGTTCGTCCAAGAGTAGATTGATCTTTTTGGTCATTAAAATAAGTACAAAAATTAAAGCTGAATAATAATAAAAAAAAAAAAGAAAGAGAAAAAAAAAATCGCGATTCACCCGTATAAGGATATTCTGGAACGCGTCGCGCGGTGGTGACCGTGATTCGAAATTTCAAAGCCCGTCTGTGTTTATGTACAATTTTAATTGCTCTCTGACCAGAAAGCTCAAATTCGTGTATGTAGGGTTTATCTGACTTGCTGTATCTCATTCTTTTTATCTTCAACACCAGATTAAATACAATTATTGATAATTTTATGATTGTTGATGCAAAAAAACTGAGATTTAACTGGGTGATGGTTATTGCTTGAGGTAAGCAATACCATTTAAATTAAGTGTCGGCCTCAGTCTATACATGAATACTGGTGATAGTTCGTGCTTAAAGGTAGATATATGATACTGGAGCTCTAAAGATAAATGTGTGCAATAAAAGACGTGGACCTGGGCTAAATATCACTATCTTTGTAGGCATATATTCATACATCGCTGTGTTTAATGTTATAGCAAACGCTGTTTGAATTTTAATTGGTTGGGATACTCGAGAAATGATAACCACCCAAAATCAGTGGAAACACCATAAAAGAAAGCCTGGTAAAAAAAAAGGGTAAAATCGAAGATCTTGTAGATCATCTGAGGGTCTATCAAAAGACAGATACAGTAGATTACCTGAATCTTCTTGGAGAGGGTCCATTATCAGACAATGCATTGCTTCAGTGCCTCCCACTCATTAGCAGTCAGTATCTCTCTCTTTTTTTTTTTTTTTTTTGCAAACAATTTTCCATGGCAACTAGAGTGATGGCAACGACCCTTTTATTTATTTCTCAGTGAATGATAAAAGAGTAAAAGAGAAAAGCAATGTGCTGGTTTTTGCTTAGGAAGCAGCAGTAGTTACGGTTCGGGTATTTAAAAGGTTTGCGTTCCTGAAAAGAGGGGGCGATTTGGAAGGACGGGAATTGCCGGCTTGAAACTGTGATCAGATGACCCAGTAGAGAAAGCACATGATGCTTTTAGTTTTATTTAAATAACTTGTCGCCACAGATTTTTCTCCCTTTTTATTCTTGAAAAATAAGAAAAAAAAAAAGATAGTTTTTTTTTTGTATTATTTTTAAAAAAAAAAAAGAAAAAAAGAAAAAAAAAACTCTATATAAACAACGCAAACTCTCTCTTTCATCGACATACAAACAACGAAAAAGAAACTGTTTAAAGCTTAAATACACACAAAGTATATTATGTCTATTTGGTTTTTTACAGATTTTTCATTATTATTCCCAGTAAAAAAAAAAAGAAGCAGAAAAAATTAATTATTATATGACCAACAGCATCCTATCGTTCTTGTTTTCCCTCATCGGCTTTAAACCCATTGAAGAAGAACAAGCACCCAAAGAAGAAGAAGAAGAAGCGTGTGAATACCTAGCCAGTTCTACCTTTGTGGTGGAAGAACAACATTTTAATGAAAAGACCAACATCAGAAACAATGATTGGTTGTGCAATCTATCTAAAATGGATCTCTGTAAAATACTGTCCTCTACTATTGCTGATTACCCTCAAGTAGCAGACGGTATCTACACCAGACATTACAAGAAGAATAAGGATGATCTGGAAGACCTGAAATCATTGAGAAACCAAGCAAAATTAGTCTGCCATTCACTGGATAACCTCAGACCAAGTGAACAGTTTGGAAGAGCCTCTGAAATATCAAATGCACTCCAATTACTACTTTATTCTGCCATCGAGAATCATCATTCCTTTGTCTCTCTCTTTGGTCTCATCATCCTGGCCCAAGAAAGCCTCAACTGTCCCTCTGAAGTGAGACAGCACATCTTTTCAGACGTAAAGTTTGGAAGAGCAATCATCCTAGAGATATCAAAAGTCTTGAAGAACTTTAATCTCTACAACTGTGGTGACTTTAACTACAAGTGGTCCTTACTATCAGACAACCATGACTCTTGGTTTGATTCTTTACAACATATATGTACAAGGTTGTCTAGATACGATATCACTTGGGAATACCGCAAAGAATATGGTGAAGTCATTCTTATCTCACAGCGATATTATAAGCACCAATAAAAATATACCTTTTTTTTTATATATTATTATATGTATATATTTATTTATAACTATTTATATATATAACTTATTTGATACGACTACCATATGAGGTTGTATTCTTGCTACGATGCGATCTAGCAAACTTGAGTAGCAGATGCTCTTGTTCCTTCTTGGTAGGTGCTAAATCCACCAAAAAAGGTTGAATCTCGGCCAAGGTCCACAAGGGTTTTTCAGAGAACAAGGCAGCAAAACGTTGAGGAGGGTCAGTAGATAGTTCAGATACAGGAAAATATTGTAGATATTGCACAGTATTTGACAATTTGATAGTTTCATACATTAGGTATAATCCATCAATATCTTGTAACTCTGGCGTAAATAACTCGTGACACATTGTACTCCAAAGCCTTGTGAAATCTTCTAATTCCCACCGTTTACTTCTAGGATTAGATAACATCCACTCACCCATGAAACGACAAATCTTTGCTCGATCAAACTCAATCAGTTCATGTTCTTTATCCTGGTGATCCACCCTTGTCAGAAACACGTTGATAGCTGATACCAAAAGGTCATCGGGTATGTCCACCTTCTCCTCGGATGACCCTTCCTTTATACACTGTTTGGCTTCTCCCAATGTGATCATCTTGATATCTATGCCATTAATAATCGAATTCGTCAATAAATAATCAAATAGCTGAAGCAGATAATCCTTTTCAAACAATCGATAATAATCTTCATGCACAAATGCCCCTCGTTTGTCTAATCCCTTCAGTAATTCACTCTTACTGGCTTGTACCACCGTTAATAAATCCTCCAAACGATACATTGTCTTTTTTTTATAATTGGTCAGTTCCACTTTCTATATAAACTAAAAGAATTATTCTTACCTGGCTTGCTTTTATCGCCTCTTCATTCTCTTCGCCTGAGTAGCAAGAGTGCCCTAGTAACTCATCCAACCGACTTGTGCGTGCAAGACATGGTAACAATTCAATTGTATGTGACAGATTGTCCTGTACTTTGTGTTGTGCTTCAAGGTCGTCTCGCTCGGTCAAGATTATAGAGTTGGAAGTGTTGACTTGACGAACCATAAAGGTTTTGGTGTCTGTACATAGAACAGCTTCATCCTCTGCAAGTCCTTTAATGACGATACTATTTATATAAAAAGTGAGGGGGGTTGCACCAGTCAGTTGAGCTGCTTTTTCTCCTTTATGACGCCATGTACCTGTTTCCTGATTCGAAAGCTGCTAGTAATTCAGGTGTTCCGAGTTCAATAAGGCTGTAAGCATTCTTTTCAAATCGATCTTTATACACAAGTTTGGTCTCCATTAGGTTTTAATAAGAGTAAGAAAAAAAAATTATTTTGGGGTTTCAATAACCGAAACTGGTCTCCTTCCACCTGTCACGCTTAAAGGTAAATCATAAACACAGGTCGATCGTTTTTATGGAAAAATCGTCAAGTTATAAAAAGGCGGGTAAATAAAATTTAAGAATGTTAAAATGATAAGAATGTCAGGGTAAGGGCATGTTTCATGACTTTAGTAAAATGACCAATGTGATCATTTATTCAGTGTATGATAGCTCATGTGTGTTGTCTGTTATTTCTGCTTCTTTATGATCATGCTTTATTTAATGAAAGAAGGGGATGTAATATGTACATAAACACACGCACACAAATTGTTATCTTTTCCCTCTGTCCCCCCTCTTATTCATGCCAAACATCGAAGCCAAGTGATCTACTTTTTAATCGGTTTGTATGCAAATATTGCTTCTATGATGAGCTTTTTCAAAAAAAAAAAAAAAAAAAAAAAAAAATCTTCTTTCAATGAGAGTTTCTGGGAGTATCAAAAGAAAGGGGACATGGAATGCCAAGATAAGGCGTCTTATCATCCAATTCAGAAAATCACTCGTTATTTCACATTACGTTTGCTTGCTGAAAGAAAGACATTCCCTTCCCCATACTTGGGATTATTTGTTGATCCCGAGAATAATAATAATAAGCGATCTCTTATATTTATTTTGAAGCTTTCGAAAAAAAAAAAGAAAAAAAGGCGGCAAATTCAAAACTGAGCAGATCATATTTTATTGCGTTAAAAATTATCTCTCTCTCTCTCTCTCTCTCTCTTTGAATGTAACTTCCATCATCATGACTATTATTAAAAATCTTTTCGATCAAACCAGTATGTCCCCCTTCCCCATGATTAGGAGCAAACTACAATGATGAGTTTGTGTGCCATGCTCATCTGTTTAACCATTTGCGTATAATAAATGGAACTTGAGGTTGTACAATCATGCATTTTGATTTATGACTCTAATTTGAAGCATGACGACAGAGATACATAATAGATATGACATGAAGCATGGTTTCTTTAATCTTCAGTTTCATTATAGACATTTTTTAATCTTAAGTACTGGCTAAGGCTATCTCCATTACATTGCCCACGCACGGCGTTTGGGAGCAAAAAAAGAAATTCATCCAATCAACACCTTTCCACGTGGATATCACGTGATAAAAAAATTTATTAACATTTGTGTTAAATTATTTTAACGCAAAAAACTTCCAAATTAGGAATATCTGTATAGTTTTGTAGCGCACCTAACTCCTCGGATTTCAGGTTGCACACTCGAAACTAAGATAAAGATGATGATATTTTTCTACAAAACTCTATATCCAAAAGTATGATGGAAGTTTACATGACTACGATGGTATCTGATGTATTCTAATTTTTTTTTTCTTTTTTTTTTTGAATCTTCATCGTTGATAATCCTGCTACATGCATTATCGAGAAATGAAGAGCAGTATATACTCTTCAAGGGGAAAAAAAGTAACTTACATTTTATCGATTTAAACAATACGATGGCCGATTATCATAAAATTGGCAAACCAGTTTGTCTGCTTTTGCCTGCAAACTTTTTTTTTATCGGGTCTCTTAGGGACAGTCAGGGTGCGCGTAGTCGTAATGTTGGGATTATGATACTTTAATAGACACTAAGAGGTCAATATAACTTAACAACTTGAAATATATACACGTTTATTAAAACTAACATAGTGTAAACCAGTATATATGTTTTACAACTTACTTTCAGCTTCTCGTTTGGACTTTACCTTAATATTGCTGCGTAAGATTAAGATCAAACGAGCTCAAAGGCGAAAAAGTGAAGATATAATTGTCAAAATAAGTATAAATCGTTTAATATACATTTATTCGTAATTGCTACATTGCTTTTGATTGTATATCCTTGTTCCCAGGTCTACAGAACATCCAAATCACAGATCTTTCGTTGCGACTACGTGCACTTTGGCTGTCCCTAAGGAAAAATTGGCTGTCCTTAAGAAAAGCGTTTTTTTATTCCTGATGATTACTCTACTATCGATGGCTGCTGATAATAAGATATATCAAAATTATTTCTGAGCACTGGGAGAGCATCGAATTTAAAACAACGGTTTCACTAACATTTTTAATCTATTCAGCTCTTCATTTTGATGGATATTTCAGGTAATCAATACACTTAAAAACTTCAAGGCGTATGTTGCTAATGCATAGACCAGAGAGGCTCCAACAATTTAGCAAATCAGTGTAACTACCCTCGTTACTGCTAAAAGCATGTTCTCAACTGAAAAAAAAAACGCCCTCCGCTTCCTTTCAATTGCAGACATGTCAAATATTTCAGCAGAAGTTTTTAGTATAGTGTATAGTCATTTAAACAGTAGAGACCTTGCTCAATGTATTCGTGTTTCCAAGACCTGGAAAGAACTTGCACTGCCCTTTATTTACAAGATTCTACATTTAGGGTATCTTCATGTTTCTCTTGTAAAGATGCTATTGAGATTAAGTCCAGTCGAACGCGATCCCCAGTTTTATTATGGCAGATTCACAAAAAGCTTACATGTTAGATCCGGTGATGAGCATTCTCTTAAAACTGTTGACTCAGTCTTTAGCACGGAAGAATAGATATTACTTTTAAACTACTTGCCAAACCTGGAAGTTTTAGACTTGGGAAGCAGTCCTGATGCCACGGCGTATACGCAGTTTACATATATGATAGACTCAAACAAGTCTCTCCTCAAGATTCAAAACGTTGTACCTGGCAAGAATGTGCGTTTTGCACTTGTCGATAGGACTACGGATGACTTCAACTTTGCTACCTGCTACAAGCACCGAGCCACCATGGTTTCTCTCAAAGTGGAATACAGAAAGATATCCTTTAATATGGGGTGTATAAATGGTGATCAGCTGACTCTACTTACCCATTTTAATAAGTTGACACAGCTGGATTTGCGCAACAGTTGCTCTCCTGAATTAACAATGTTTGATATTCGAGATGCTTGTCCTCATTTAGTTACGTTACAATACTGGAGCAAATTCGACATCCCAGATCTAACAACGAACGAGGTTCTTGATGAGGAAAAATATAGAATTGTGAATCACGATATTAAAACATTATCGATTGCAGCCCCCTCTATGCCAAAGAATTTCATCAATCACATCGCAAAATATGTCACTTGCGACGCAAATGCGCTGGTACTAGATATCTTCGGAAATAATTTTGTACAATTGGATTGACAAAATTGGTTATGATAATGTTTTGAATCTTTTGGGGGACCTTAGTACTGTAAAAGATGCAATGATTACATGGAATTCCAATATGTATTCGGAAAGAGAATATACTGGCAGAGAATCGGATATGACCATTTTCTACTCATTACTTCATGCGATTAAAGGAGGAGATAAAGTATATTGTAGTGGCCAGTTTTCGGATGTACTTGAAGAAAAAAATCCATTCATTGTTCTCTAAATCACGGTCTACACTTTGAATATGGATTAAAAGAGTATGATATGTATGATACATCTCCCGACTTTGCTTATCGCGAGGACCTATCTGAGTATTATGTCTCTGATGAAAACTCTTATAATCCGTCAAACCCTTATGGTTTCAATGAGCATTTTCATCCGACTGAAGCCTCTAAAGAGATTTACATCGTCACACTCGATCAACAATTATCAACTGTTGGACCAGAAATTATCAACCATATGAAAGTAGAGATGTCAAACAACGAGGTGGGTTTAATTTTAAATTTTTTATATTATGCATTAATATATTTTCCAAACCTTCAATGATTATTATATAACATGCTGCAATATCCTTACCATAGCATTTGTATTGGTACTGACGTTAAAATTAATAATGACCATCACAGACAACAAAAATCAAATTGACAAATACTACTCGACAAAACATCAAGGTTGTAAAAACTCAAAATATGATCCCATCAAGTAATGTGTTGAATGTTTTGCGTGAGTATGTTCCTGATATAAAAATCATTATATGTGGTGAGAAGAAACGCAATGATAGAGGATTATTTTCAAGTATTGAAGCTTCAAGTTGAGGATAAATAATGAAGTATTTGTGACTAGAGCGGACACTTTAACTTGGGCATATGCTTCCCGGAGAATGTCCATGTGTCTATTGATTTTAATTTAAACAAAATGCTAATGTTGGTAGTAAGGGATACTTTTTTTCGACGTAGTAATTTCGCTGGGTTAGCTAATCTTTTAGCATCATGCAAGCATTTCCTTGAAACTCTCCCCTGCTTTATCACCCCATAATTGCTTCTGTTTACAACTTACATACAGGGCACAGCAGCTTTCATTTTGCTGATAAGGTTAACCTTTGACTTATGCCAGTTTTTTTTTTTTTTTTTTTTTTTTTTTTCTTTTGCCATCTTTAAAAACCGGCCAATAAGTCTTCTGGATTCTGTACATAAAGCATGCTGGATAGTTACGTATTACCTAGTTTACATTGTTTCGATTTATATATTGTATCACGACTAAAAGTCTAATTATATATAAAAAAAAACTATCTATACTCACTTTTGTATACAGAACTGCCAACTAATTCCTCATTTAGTCGGTTTTTTTTTCTTTTCTTTTTTTTCTATAAATCTAAATGAAACCTTAGCAAAACAATATATTAAATCCACGTTCATGTCTCCCCCTTTTTTATCCCCCTGTAAAGAGATTCTCTCTTCCTTTGGTAATACTTTAAGATGTAAGGCTTCTGTTGTACTGTCAAAAAATTATGGCTTTTAACAAACTTTATATTTTTACAACCACAACCACAAATTAAATAGTTGCGAAATAATATATTTATTAAATTCACTCTAATAACATTTTCTTCAAAGAATCTACTAAGTTGGTTTCAGGACGAGCGAGTTTGATGACTTCTTCGCTGGTTGGACTTGCAGTGAGTCCAAATTGTCCGCTCCAGACAATTTCAGTAGCAGCGTAAATAGAAGCATACAATTTACCAAAAGAACTGAAGATGCTTGTATTCTTGTATTCAACATCTTGCACCTTGGCACCAGAGATTTCTTCGATAGCTTCCACAATTTTCTTTCCGTTAATATCTTCAGGACCATTAATAACATACATGGCTCGATTATGGGGAGAAGGGTCTTCCAGTGTAAGTAAAACGGCAGCGACAGTGCCAACGTCATCTGGATCGACTAAGGCAACAGGTGTATCGGCGCCCATGACAAGCTTCAAATGATCTTTGGTTCCGTTCTTGCGGTAGTTTTTGATCCAATCCACAACAGTGGTGAGGTAAGCAGTGGTAAAGACATTAGGTCGGAGAGATGTCCATTTCAAGCCATCGTATTCAGGCTGAGACAGCATTTTTTCAATAGCCCAATGTGCGCGACCGTAGAAGACTGGGCTGGCGGGACCGATGAAATGTTCAGAAGTTGAAATCTTTACGAGATATTCAATACCTGCTTCAAGAGCAGCGACGTAAAATGCGGATTCATCCAAGAATTGATGGGGCAAATTGTGCGGAGCGATAAATACTCTGACCACCTCTTGTTCTTTGAGCCAGTTCGCGTCAATGGTTGTCCAATCTTTCTCTTGCATTTCAACTTGAGGAATGGCGGCCAGTTCTTGGGAAACGGGATTGTTCAGGGAGCGAGTAAGACCGAGAATACGATAGTTGCTTGATGATTGGATTAACTTGGGAAGGTTGTGAATGACATTTTTGCCAGTGTTACCAGTTGCGCCAACGACGAGGATAGTAGGAGCCATTTTTTGTTTTTTTTTTTTTTTAAAAAAAAGGGTGTTTGTTTGTTTTATACATTCATCCGACCGAGCTCTTTTTATACTAAATCCCGGGGAATATTTTAGAAACTTTATTTGACAGCAAAATCTCTCGGAGTCGGCATAATTTTATCCTGATTGCTGGAACTGTCAGTGATTTTTTTATTCTGACCTGAATCGGAAAAATTCCCGGCGAGTGAACAATTTATGTTTGTAATGTCTTTTAAACATCGACTTCATACTTGACTTTTATTATAGGGCAATAAATTCTCATACCAGATAGCCATTGTCGATTGCTCGTTCTTTGACGGTGCTTATTAGTAAAGTGACAGGGGAGGTAATACCCACATCACCGGGAAAAAACCACTCATAAATGAATCAGTCTTGATAATTATAACCCTATTAATCCAATAATGCTGTCATCCGAGATTTGACTCTTATGTAAAATGGTAAAATGAAACGAATAGAAATAGTGATTATACCAAAATTAGATGAAAAAAAAAAAAAAAAAAGGGATATTATCAATCTGCATAAAAGTGAAATATTAATTGTCATGAAGATCATCACTTTTAATTGTCTAGATATATCATAAGAGAGACCCGAAAATCAAGGAGGGACAGATGTCAGATTTTGTTGGGAGGACCGTGCGTCAATGTTTATTTGACGTTTCTATTGTTAATTATAAGTACATTTCGGTTCCTAATGAAACCTTACATATCACATGTGAAAAAAAAGGTTAATAGAAGGACCAAAAAAAAAAAAAAACTTCTCCGTGTTACGTTTAACAGATCGCTGCGTGTATCGTTCTACTGGGGGCATATGATTACAAAGTTTATTTTATTATTTATAAAAAGAAGTCTACCAGTAATAAGCATTGTCAGAAGTAGTGGTAGTATTATTATTATTAGTATTAGTATTAGATGGCCTGCCATCGGTATTAGTATGCTGATTATTATTGTATTGGGGCACGTAACTCAACAGAGTAGGTTTACGATCTAGCGGGGTAGGAACACCTGAAAGGACATCCACATTTTGATCGGTATGAATCAGGTGTTGTTTTTCTCCAACCTCATCAAATCTTCTATCCTGGTACATGTCTGGTTGAGCCATAAAATTATTCCATTCATTGACATCGAGGTCCCAAAAATCCGTTGTCGCCATTTCATACCTTGTATCCGTCGTAGGAATGATACCGGGCGCTGCAAATGGATCCGCAATATGGAGATTTTCTTGCTTGGGCTGAAATGGGTTGGCTACACCGAAATCGGGTGTTTTACCATTGGGAAGAATGGTATATCTCAAATTGCTCATGTTTCTTCGTTGTTGTTGCGGCGGTAACGGGTAATCCTGCACCACTTGATGACGATGTAATTCTTCTTGTTGTTGCCAACGAATCATGTTTTCGTCCGGTTGTTGCTGTTGTTGTTGCTGCTGCTGTTGTTGAGTTTCCAGTCGTAAATTGATATCACGGAAGCCCGATAATTCAGCAATGATTTGACAGTTTTTACTGGCTGTGGTCCAGGTCCCTTCAATCTCGTCCAAAGCCTGCATACATTTTTGCACCTTGAAATTGGCATCGGAGGACTTTGTGTCGAGATCACGTTTAAGGGGTCCACTTGTAATGAAAATAAGCGCCGAAGTAAAGATATAATAAACTGCGTAATTCATCACATAGCGTAATTTGTTTTCGGACAACATGGCGTTTGTGATGGAAAGGACTGAATCTGCTGCCGAAGAACAGATGGAAGCACAGGGTAAGAGCGAAGGAACTAAACTTTGGTTAGGACCTGGAATAAAAGGTCGATGTAATAAAATAACGGTTGTATGGTAAATCATGTGTAATTGACATACGGCAGTGGGTGGTGTAGCATCCTTTTTGATTTGTAGTGAATCGGGTAGTTGATCGTGCCATTGATGTAGTTTTTTACTCCAGGTGGTTAAAACTGTATCTGCTTGTCGGGTGACGGGGTTTTGTAAAGAACGAACATAGTAAATGTTTTTTAAAACGTTGCCCAGGATATCGCAAATTTTGATCAGGTTAATAAATGTATCGAGTAGCTTGACAGGCGTGGACTCTCCACCGTGTATCGGCTCAATATCATCGACAGAGGGGAAAGGAGTGTCACAATCTCGTTCTTCAAAGGTAGATGCTCTTCCATACATGGCACTGGATAATCGATCAACGATATAACAGCACCAAAAGACACGCTTTCTTCGTTCACATTCATCCGGTGGAATATTCCAATGATCACAGTTTCGATGTAGGCCTAAATCTTGAGCCATTCTAAAGGCCTAGTATAAATTCAGTAATGGTTTTCGGGATATGGAGAATGTATTGATATTTTACCATGCCGCTATACAGCCAGGCTTTAGCAGATTTCATTCGACCATGCTGATGACTTGCTAATAACAGAAGAGCTTGGACAGTGCCTATACTGGGGACATCATATGATTCGTCTAATAATTTTTCTGCTCTTTCGTAATAAACATCACCTGCCGTATCTGAGGAATCTGAACTTGACCTGACTCTTACATCCGGCGAAATACGAGAGGCGATAGCGTAGATGGAGTTTAGCAACAGTGGCGAAATTTGTTTTGTACATAATTCTCTTTTATAAAACAGCGGTAAAAAAGGATAGAAATGGTTGAAATACAAGTTGATGAGGTGATCGGATAAATCCTTTGGAGGTAGTTCTTGTGGGTTGCAGACGGCTTTTAATTTTTTCTGTTGACGAGAAGGTCTATTTCCATACGTTGCAAAGTGAAAGGCACCGTTTTGATAGGTTCTGCTGTTCTGAAGTAGATAGTAGCCGGATGATTTTCCCAAGTATCTGACTTGACCGTTTTCATCCATGGCTAATTGACCGACGCCCTCATCTACGGAATGATCATCGTTGGTCAGGGCCTCCCTCTTTCGTTTACCGTCTTTATCTTGTTGCCAGAAAAAGACCTTGTTTTTCTCTGACCGAGCAGTTCTGCGTACGGGTCGCACACGAATTTGTTCACCTGTGGGTGTTTCTAAAGGTGAATTGAGTTCCGATAAGAGTTGTTTTGACTGCGCATCTCCTCCTTTGGCAAGTTCTGCAAGAAAATTCTCCAATTTGTATAGTCGATTTTCAATTGCCTCAATGTATCCTTTGGGTGGACCACGCTTTTTTTTATTTTATTTTTTTTTAATTTTATTTAAAATTAGAATATGCAGATAAAGGGGGAAAAGTCGCTTACTTTTTTTGTCATGTCTTGAAATGTACAAGAAAGTCCAATGCCTTTACAATTTGTACAAACAGGACTGGCTCCATCACACTTTACTTTTTTCTTTCTGCAGAGATCGCTATTTTATTTTCAAACAAGAGTTACTTTATATTCATTTTTCTTTCTTGAGGGTTTTTATTACCAGGCTCGACTGACTCGTTGTCTTGGTGGACTCTCATCTCTTAAAGTCGACATTAGAAATCAAGAAGAAAAATAATAAATAAAAAAATAAAAAAGTTGAAAACAAAAAAAGAGCAGAAAACAAAAAAGGTAAAATTGTACAAAACGAGATTGGTTCCAGGGGGGTTTTAATACTTCAAAAATATATACATCTCCATATTTAAAAAAAAAAAATCCCTTTGGGAGTATGTCTGTACGAAACATAGTAACAACGACATACATGCCAGACGCAGTAACCACATTCTGGGTTTAGATTATCTGCAGTTGTCGGTGTCCGTCAAAATTCCTCACACTTCTTTTTTTTTTTTTTAAATATGTTTGTGCACGGGCGGAGGTGAGCAATCATGACAAATTATTACAGCACATCACTGTGATTCAATGTAACTACGCTGTTTTAAAAATATCAGCGTCGTGTAAAGAGAGAATACACAGTCTTTTATACATGATGAGAACCAGTTCATCACTAGCATCTCCTTTATATATTTATGAGCAGGGATAGTCACCTGGATACTTCATGTTTCAGGTTGGCTAGTTAAAATCATCCGATGTCCGACCATTTAGATTTGCAGAAAGAAATACAAGTGAACAGCATCCACGATACGTGGGACGGCTTGAGCGTTGGCATTGTCCATTTAATCAAAATGAACTGCTCATACGAGCAGACCAGGTATATAGGACAGTAATGAAACGGACATCATGTATTTAATCCATTTTGGTGTTGCTACGCTAACATTTAACAGCTTTTACATATTTTCTGTCCGAAAATAACAAGCAGCAATCATTTACATTGGTAAAAACTATGGGACATAGATGAGCTTCCAACTGACACGTGGTCATTCCCGGGAAGAACAGAAGTGTGCTTAAAAATAGCCTCCCTGGTAACATATAACCAGGCAAGACTGGGACTTGCTGCTGGAATGAGTAATTATTCTATTGCTAAGCTCAAGGAACTAATCCACTTGTGTCTAAATGCTACATGTTTTTTGATGTATCAATGCAGTTCTTTCGAATTGACGTTTCATAGACCCGTCACATAATGGGTTAAATAAAGGTAGAATATTGAAGACGATTGTGTGTATATTTTAAAGATTCATTTATTTATAATAGTGATAGAAAGAAAAAAGGCCAAAGAGAAGTAAATCTGAAAAATAAAAATAAAAATTGGTAAGTAAATTTAAATTTTTTAAGTTAAATGAAAAAAAGATGTAAAAGGCACGCTCAGAGAGAAGATATCTTTATTTTCAAGAACTACCATTTTGGCAGTTTCAGGATTTTCAGTGTGTTTGATACTTTTGGTCATCGCTGCGGCCTTTCTCTCATCTTTTCTTCTAGTTTATTTACTTTACCTTTTTGACAATTAAATAATTAAAAGAAAGGAAGAAGCCTGAAAATTTTTCTTGCCTTTTTGATCTTTTTTGCGGTGGGTGACCGCTTAAATTTTATTGTATGTGACCTTGATTAATTGAAGGAACAATAAGAAATAGCTCACGCGCGCCAAAAAAAAAAAAAGATTTCCGCATTTTTTTTTAATTGTTGTTTTAGCAGATAATGACAAAAGAATTGATACCACCGCAGAACAGAGGTATGACGGTACTTGACCGTGATGCCTTTAAAAAAAAATTTCATACATTGGCTATTCGTGTGCCTACAGTGCTTGTGAAGAAATACACAACGGAGCTTGAAGAGTAAAAAAAAAAAAAAAAGCAAGGGAGATACATATGCTTTATACGAAATAAACTTTTTATCTACTGTAGTAAGTTATTAAACGCACCACGTATTCGTAGCGTTGTAGCGGATGGAACAAGTAACGATAGTAAATTGATTTTGTTGAGCATGGCTGTTCAAGGTACAACACAATAAAATATGAGGTTATGAGAAGAAAGGAGAAATGACGCAAGTATACCTATAAACCTAGATATTGAGGTGGAGGGGTGTCAAGTTGTTCCTTATGAGTTTGAAGTGGATTATGACTACTGGACAACGGAACAGATACTGTATTCTGTTATGCCCGAAGGAGATGCAGAAACGCCTTCTTCATTTACAGCTACGGGACATATTGGTAATGGGAAGGGGTAAAGGCAATATGACAATAAAAATTAACGCTTACTATCGTAGCCCATGTAAATTTAAAACAAGAGAACATTCCTTTCAAGAGTCTGATTGCACAAGTGATTCTCGATGTGAGTAAAACAAGGGGGGAAATATTGTGACACCCAAATAACTCTCCGCCCGTAGAAAAACAAAAAGATCAAGAGTGTGGTAAACAAAACAAATGCCATTGATAATACGTACCGCAATTTCCAAATGGAGCTGTTGGCAGGGCCTGACACGATGATTACCGAATTGGCAAGTTGAAAAAAAACTATAATGATAACAATAATTAGAGTAACTCCTTGAATAGAAAGAAAATGAGTGCCGTTTTAAATTTGATTTCTCCAAAGTGTACTGGAATTCCAGATTGCAAGCAGAACATTGCCGGTTAGTCCGGATGTTTAAAAAAGGGGAATATATCTGTAAGTTCTTTTTAGACCCAAATTCATACATTGTTTTAGTAATCAAAAGCTAGGTGATGTGATGGCTGGGGTTGGACCCTTTTCTATTCCTGCAGCAAAGAAGGGTGCGTTTGTATATGCCAACGATTTAAATCCCTCTTCTTATCAATGGTTGTGTGAAAACATCCGTCTTAACAAGGTAATGCCCCCCTTTCTTATTTGTACTCCTTTATTTTAACATGACTAGTTATCGCCGAATACAATTCACACATACAACATGGATGGACGTGCGTTTATTCGAAAGGCCATAGCTGAGTTATGGGCGGATAAGCTGACCTTTCAGCACTTTGTGATGAATTTGCCGGCCACAGCGATTGAGTTCCTTGGTAGGTTATGTGAGATGTAATACTAGGAGAATAACCATAGTAACACACATAGTATAAAAGATGCTTTTAAGGGTGCCTATTACGGAATGGATGTTCCAGTGGATAAGCTTCCCATGATTCATTGCTATTGTTTCACAAAGAGCGGTGATGCTACAGAGGATATCCAACAAGTAAGAGAAGCAAAAGAAAAAATGACCCTTTGGTCGAGTCAATAACACTCCTTTTTTAGCGCGTATGTCAAATACTGGGAGGTCCGATCGATGCCGCGTTCTGCAATATGCAAATGTACCATGTCCGTACAGTTGCACCTAAAAAAGACATGTATTGTATCTCATTCCGTCTCAGTCCCGAAGTTGCTTTCCAACAAAACACTACCGGCCCGATCTTTGTCTCTTAGTGTGGCGCAAAATGCAGGTCGTGGTGATTGACCCGATTTAATCCAGACTTGGCACGAGACCTTGTTAAAATTGCCACCTTTTTTTTTTATTTTTTTTATAATCTCCCTATTTACTCCGTTTCTTCATATAAAAAAGGCCTCTCTCTCTTTCTTTCTTTCCACTTTTTCTTTTTTCTTCTTTCTCTCTCTCTTTTAGATTCAATGGATACCACCGCAAAGTTAGTAGTAGACGGTGACAAAACGAGAAGAAAAAGACTCAAGGTCGTCAGTGCCTGTGGCGAATGCAGAAGAAAAAAGACTAAATGCAATGGAGAGAAGCCCTGCGCTGGCTGTTTAAAAGCTCATGTCGAATGTAAATATGTCTTTACCCAGAAACCCAACATGTCAACCGCAAAAATTATTCCTATTCAAGAAAAGGCGCCTTCTTCTCCTTCTTCCTCCAGTTCAGAAACACAACCCAACTCGATTGAATCAATAGAGGAACGTTTGGGTGCCATTGAGAATATTTTACGGACTTTGCTCGGTTCCGGAAAAAATAAACACTTGTTACAAGGACTCCAAGTAAACAATCAACAACAACAACAACAACAACAACAACAACAACATTCCGATTCTTTATGCGGGGATATGTATTCATCTTCTTCTCCTCATTTAGTGCATGCTCCTCATACCCAAAATAGGCGTCTAGCACGGGAAAAGAGGAAACGGCATGAAGATGATCAAGAAGGTGTGACAGAAACTAAAAAATCCATTCGGGACGATTTCGGTCACGGGTATAATAAGCTTCAACTTGCTCCTATCAAAATCATGAATCCCGGTACACCAACTATACGAAACCTACTTAACCAAGATGATAATACAAAATGGTTTCCCTCACCACCACCACCACCAGGTACAGCAGCAGCAACAGCAGCACCAGTACCACTACCACCACCAACAGCGACAAGTCAGCAACAGCAACACCACCTTCACCTCCACCACCACCACCAACAGCCAAATAATAATTCCGCATTCTTTAGAATGTCTTCTCCTAATACTAATACTAATTCTGCAACTACCGCAGCTGGATCTTCATCTTAAATATTCCACCCCTTAATTTTTTGTAATAAACATATATATAATTTTAATATGAATAGGAGGGAAACAAAAAAGAAGGGGGTATATTATAATCCAACCATACCAAATACACATAATGCGGCTACGTACGGCACAAGTACAGTTTTAGCTACAAAGTAATACAGCATCCCAAACGCAATTGAGATGGGCAGTGCCGGCAAAGCCTTCTTATATATCGCAAGTAAGAAAATAGTAGTCGTTAAACCTGTCAAAACAGCTATTGTACAGCACACGGTTGTAATCCAATCGTACATTGCTTTTTTATTTGTGTTAGTCTCGATTTAATCACTGATATCATTTATTTTTTTTACCTGCACGTGCAATCAATACACTATAAAAAACAAAGTCGCCCAATCCAAGCTTAAGTCCGCTTCGCTCAGCTAGTTTCTAACAAGTAAGTAAAAAATTAACCCCCCCTTGAATAAGCTTGCTTACCGTCTTCCTCATCGGCTTCTACTTTTAAGGAAGTTGTTTCAACATCACTTGATATCCCTTGTGTCACATTGGTTGGATGACGATCTTCTTCTTGTTGTTGGGCTGTGCTACTTGTATTGACAGTAACATGACTATCATCGGGTAAGCGCATAAACCCATCATGACTCTTTCGAAAGTTTTGTTGGATAAAACTAGACCCTGACTGACGAATGTGTAATGTGCGATCTTCGTCACCAAGCATACTGTTGGACAACCTAAAATGATCCGGTGAAGCCATCATAAACCAGACCGCATTGACCGAATACAACAGTGCTGGTACTTCTCGTTCTTGTGTTCTAGAACTTTCAATCAGCAATCGCAACGGTCCAAATGGACATAGCACGGCCACCAAGTCTATGCTTCTTCTATTAGGGCACACATCATGTATATATATATATATATAAAAGGGTCCTATAGTTACCCCATATTGCCAGTAATCCAAGCAAAATCCATGTCGTCCATTGCTCTAATCCCGTGAGAGAAAAGGCCATCAAGGAACTCATGATGGTCAAATAGCTTTGTTGTAACCAAAGTGGTCCCTTCCAAAAGATCGAGACTAATCCAACAACTGCGAAATTCCATAATGCAAATACCAGCGTAATGTAATCCAGCGGGATAAAGAACACTTGTACCAGGTTACTATATTACCATCTTTAGTATAAAATATCCCTTCTCCCCGTGCATGTGGCTCTTAAGGGCTTACAGTAATAGCAAATAAGTCATAAATCCTAGCAGGAGTAGCACTACTACCATAAAAAACCCAATCAGGACCTTGATCCAGCCTTTTTTGAAAAAAAATACAATAAGGATCGTCACACCAATGATCTGTCCAATAATAATAGCAGCATTGGTGAATGACTGTGCAATGCTTGACCCTGCTGCTGTTGTTGTTGTTGTCGTACTGGTGCTCGGTGTGGATACATTGACATAGGTTGGCCTACTCGGTGTATAGTCACTGGATCCATCAAACGAAACTTTTACCCAGAAAATACTGAGAATAATGCACACCACCACGGGTTTAATGATGCGGTAAATTTGTTCCATATAAAATTTAAGTTCATCTGCCATTTCTTGCTCCTCTTCTAATTTCTCGTCTTTTATGCTTGATGGATGGGTCAAGTCCTGTAATTGAATATCTCCTTGACCTACAAAAGTTTCTGTATTAGCATAACAGATTTTGCGTTTATTTTTACTTTATTTTTTTTTGTTTACTGGAGGTGGATTCTACGCCCATGGATGCTTCTACAGCTTGTCGATGCAGTTGCCTTGTTTTTTTCGCTGCTAGGCACACTTTATAGTGCCCTTGCTTCCAGTGAGTTTTTTGACATTCGACCGAACAATATCTCGGTCCATCGTGGTTACATGATGAGCACATGAACGTTGCTGCTTTCTGACATTGTGAGCATTGATGGCTTGATGAAGACGATTGTTCATCTATCGAGGACATTCCGCTTTTATTAAAAAAAAAAAAAAAAAAAAAAAAAATTATATATGAAAAAAGAGAAAGAAAGTATAATATATGTATCAAGGGGGGAAAGGAAGGAGGAGGAGGGACAGAAGGTGGGGTAAATTCTGTTCGGGGACTTTATTTTTTAGTGTTTAAAAAAGGGATGAAGATACCATTGTTAAAACCCGAAAAAAGAAAAAGACACACATAGATTTATTAAAAGGTATAAAAAAAAGAAAGTTACACAGCAATTAAATGTTGCACGGGAAAAAATCTTCTCTTGACAAATTTCCAGGCTTCTGCTAACAAAATATATACAACAACAGAGGCAGCCACCATACCCCACTCCCACGTAATACCAAGATGCTTAAACACTTCAGTATTAATACTATGAAAAAAAAAAATTGAAAAATTTAGCAAATTTGAATATACCGCAATACTATTTGTTTACTTACACTGGCACGTAAAGCACGATAAACATGATACCGAAACCAAATAACCAAGAATAATACATGTAATAATTTTGCTTTTGCGTAATTCCTTTCCAAGTCCAGGTAGGGTTAACAAGGTCACGACAGGTATGACCGTGAAGCAAAAGTAATACAGTCATCGTTACAAATAAGGCACCACGAGCACGATAGACATCAACACAGGTATCGCGGAATTCATTTTGATTGAATGATTTGTTACAGTCAATACCAAGACTACCATTACCATAGCCATAAATTACAACCGCGTAATTGACCAAACAAATAAGACCCATCATGACACCATAGTAAAGAATATCGATGATATTACGGCGACAAAAGAGACTTTGCTTTTCAGTTCTAGGAGGCACCAACATTTGTTCAGGATGAACATGCTCAAGACCAAGAGCCATCGCAGGTGGGGCACTGGTAATCAAGTTATTGAACAGGATTTGAATGGGCGAAAGAGGGAATACGATACTATTGCCTTCACGGAAAGCCAAGCATAAAATCAAGGGTGTCAATTCTGCAACATTGACAGAAACCATATGAACGGTGAATTTGGAAATGTTGGCAAATACACGACGACCTTCTTGAATGGCAGCAACAATGGTAGCAAAGTTATCATCAACCAGGATGATATCAGAAGCTTGCTTAGCTACATCCGACCCACCTTGACCCATGGCAATACCAATATCAGATTCCTTAAGAGAAGGACTGTCATTCACACCATCACCTGTCATACCAGAGATCTTCTTGCGACGATGAAGAGCTTCAATCATTTTGACTTTGGTGTCAGGACTACAGCGTGCAATCACAAGTGGTAATTCGGGTAAGGCATCAACGGATTCTTCAGAGAGCTTATCAAAAGCTTGAGCAGACATGACCAAGTGCTCAACATCACCGTCAACGGGAATGATACTCACTTCACGAGCAATAGCAGTGGCAGTGGCAATATGATCACCTGTCAACATGTGGACTGTGATACCTGCACGATGACACTTCTCAACAGCCACCTTGGATTCAGCACGAGGAGGATCATAAATACCAACGAGACCCAAAAAGACCATCTCTTGTTCGATTTCTTGACGAGGAAAAGTACTAAAGCTAATTTCTTGTTGTTCGATACGTTTGGCGGCTAAAGATAGAACACGAAGACCGCCCTTGGCAAGATTCTCCACATGATCGGAAACAAGAGCCTGTAAGTCCTTTTGAGAGATAGGTTCGATGCGATCTGGTAATTGAACACTGGTACAACATTCTAAAACACGCTCGGTAGCACCTTTCAAATACGCGATCTTCTCGCCATGGTTGGATTCAACAATAACACTCATGCGTTTTACAGTGGAATCAAAGGGGTATTCGGAAATTAACTTCCATCCAGCACTGGTTAAAGAAGGCTTTCCCATATTTAACTTGTGAGCAAAGGCTTGTAAAGCAATTTCAGTAGGATCACCCATGCCATACCATTCCTGAGTTTCATGGTTTTGACGCATTTCACTCATATTACAAAGAGCAGCAGAATGCACCAACTCGGATAAGCCTTCATCGAGTTTTTCCTTGGACACAATCACACCGTCACTTTCTTGCTCAATGTCACCTTCAATATCAAAACCACGACCTGAAACCTTGAAGAAACCAGCCTCAGGTCTCCAGAAACGAGTCAGCACCATCTTGGATTGGGTTAACGTACCCGTCTTGTCAGAACAAATGTTTGTAACAGAGCCCAAGTTTTCAAGCGCGACCAAGCGACGTACAAGTGCATTAGATTTGGCCATAGCATTCACGCCAAATGCTTGGGTCAGGGTAACAACGGCAATCAAACCTTCGGGGATAACAGCAATAGCGGTAGAGATACCATAGAGGACAACCTGATCATCGATTTGAAACTTGGCGACAGAAAAGACAATGATTAATGCAATAATAGCAATAGCAAGTAAAACAAGCGCCATACGATCGAGAGACTTTTGAAGTGGAGTACGTGAGTTTTCACCGCTTTCTAATAATCGTTTTGCGATCTTGCCAATTTCGGTTTGCATACCAGTGCTGGTAACAATGGCTTTACCACGTCCTTTACACAAGGTTGTGCTAGAATACGTCATATTGATACGGTCGCCTAAAGGAACTTCAGCAGTCTCGAGAACGTCATTGCTGTGAATTGATATTAGTACTTTTATTGTATGATCTTTCATTTTTATGCAACTTACACTTTGTTTACAGGCAGTGATTCACCTGTAAGTAAAGCTTCATCTATATCCATGTTGAATGAACTAATTAAAAAGGTTAGTGTATGTTTTTTTTCTTTTTTCTTTTTATGAAACATACTCAATAATACGGCAATCAGCACCGACAACATCACCATTTTTAAGAATAATAATATCACCAGGAACTAAATCACGAGTAGCGACAGTTTTTTGTTGGCCATCACGGATGACTTGTGCAGTAGGAGAGGCCATTTGACGTAAAGACTCCATTGTTTTTTCGGCCTTGTATTCTTGCATAAAACCAATACCAGCGTTTAAGAACATGATGAAGGCAATCACACCTGCTTCTACCCAATCTTTGAAGGCAAAGGAGACGGCCATAGCAATGACCAAGATTAACACCATGACGTTCAGGAATTGTTTCAACATGAGCTTGACTGGATTGACACCACCGTCGCCTTCCATCTCGTTGTATCCATGCACAAGTCGCTTTTCTTCAATTTCGGATTCGATCAAACCGTCTTCCAGGTTGGATTTTAAAAGCTGGGCTACTGTCTCGATTTTCATGGTATGATAAGGTGGGCCCTCTACGACGGGTCCGGAAGGTTCCTTGCGGATGAAATTACGCTTACGCATAAGCACGGATTTCAATAAAGAGCGTTTATCAGTAGTGTCTACCGACCGAGCACGTTCATTATGCGATACATCGATATTTGGCTTTGCGGATTCATCATTAAATTTAATAACAGGCTTTTCCATGACTTAATTTTGAAATTGTAAAGAAGAAGAAAGAGAAAAAAGAAACACTGAAAATCCTTTTATGTATTTTATACTTCTGTAGATAAAAAAGGCCCAAAAAAAAAAGAAAGTTCTAAACGTAAATAGAACTTTTGGAATATCAGACGAATTTTCGCGAGTTTTTGGTTTTTTTATTTTACGATCCAAAACATTGAGACTCTTAATACACTAGGGAATTAGTAGCTTTTTGATTGGCTTACTTGGCCGAACACTGGTAACGAACATGTCCATCCTCTTTTTTTTATCAATTCATTCACAAAGTACCTTTTTTCTCCCTTCTGAACAGTTCAGAAACAATTTAAAACAACAATGCATACTTTTTAAAATTGATTTGAATGGGATCTTGACGAAAAAATTAGAAAACAATGTTAATGCAATCTGTGCTTAAAAATTACAGAAGTGTCAGAAAAAATAGAAAATTCTTGCGCTATTTGTGCGATTTGCTAGATCGGATGCGGACCAGATTTGGTTTTTTTTTATCTCGGTACCACATGTGGTAAGATTTCCTACTTTGCTCGCTCCAAGTCTTACAAACCAACGGCATAGTTTCTGTCTTTTCCTTTGTACAACCGTACGGCAAAATTGGCGCAAAAGATTAGGGTCAATAAGGGCCATTTCTTAATCAGCTAAAGATGATTCACATATTTTTTTTTAGTGTCAGCCATTTTAACACGTAATTCAAAATGTCAATTATTGTTTATTTTAGTGATATACATAAAAAAAAAAATAGCTAAAAAATGTGGGAGTTCTATCAAGTGCTTTTTTAATTTTGATTTTTAAGCAATCTCGTATACACTGTGAGGATGCACCTCCCGATCATGCTTGCCTAATGCATCCAAGACAATGTCATATGGTGCTAAATATACCATTTATTCTTGCTAAGCAGTGGTAACAAATATTTATACCACGTTATGAGTCGCTTTATACTAATTGATAGAAATGTATTTTTAACTTTCTCTAAATCTCCAGAATCTAAACAGATTTAATACGATGGATTTTTTTCGTGCTTATTATAATCATTTTAAATCGTTGATGAATATGGTAAAATTATCATTTTTGAGTTCAAACCCAAAAAAAAGGGACAAAAAAAAAAACTTCTTTAGTTAAAAAGACAATTCAAAACATATTTATGTAGAGAATGACTTATCCTACATGGCATTGCATACCTCCACCATTGAATACCAAATAAATAAGTGTTATGCTTAAAATTATAATGATTTCTTATAAATGTAATTCAATCGAAAAAATTAAGGTTCACCCTTGTAAACTGATCCCATGTTAAACTCTTTTCCGGAGAAGCTCTAATATTAAACTATTTATAAGTGGATCGGTTATATAAAAAAGTTAACAATAAGTGATGAAGCATTATTATTTGAAAGCTTTTATACGATCATTGCTCAAACATAACACAATTTTATTCTTTAAAAGTTCCCTAGGTGTTGTCTTTATACTAATTTTCATGGTTATATTGAACTAATAACGAAATACTAATCAGGTAAGAAATTTTTTTATTGTTAGTAATTGACTCTTATTAATGTAATCCTAAACCCGAAATGATGTGATACTAGGCTCACACTTTTGGTGAAAAAAATATAAAATTATGTAATTAACGTTTTGATACATAGTGGGCAGGATTGGCTAGGCCGAAAAACAGACAAAGAACCCTCGATGGATTTAGCGACTATTGGTTTTATACTAATACAAACAATGCATCTCAAGTGCTCCTATCTGATAAAATGAATATACTTGCCTCTTCATGGGTCGCGCGCTAAAAAATAATTTACCTTATTGTTGTCAAACCATATTCAATGTTAGTTTTAATAACATCAATGATGTCCCTAGTACTGTGAATGTTTATCTGAGTACTGCTGATAAGAAATATATCAGGTTTGGGCGGCAAGTGGATCAACATTTTTAAAACTCGACCCTCATCCTCATCTTTTTATTTTACTTCCTTGAACGCGTTGAAGAGATTCACGCGTCTTCCGCTTTCTCTGCATTTAATTAAATACTTCCATACAAGATAACTAATTTATATGTTCAGCGTAAATTAGATGTATTAACTGCCTATGTTGTTTCAAACCAGATATGTCCTAATGCACTACTGCCAAACAACAATTTCATACCCCTCCTATTGCTGATAGTTATCACGAATTAAAGGTAATTGCTTTAGGAGCTCCATATCTATGATTTTCATGCATGTAGGTATTTTAATTACCCGTTTTTTTGGTGCATCATTAGATAATATATCCTTGGTTTTAATTGACAAATGTCAATTGGTCCTGGCAATGATATTGTATTTGCAGAAAACAAAACAGATGAAAGATTGATAATTATAATTTTTGTCCATACAAATTTACCCGAGGTTCTGTTCAATAAGAGATACAATACCGCAGTCGAGTTTATGAATCGAGGACTACGCAAAGTACGCACATTTGTAATTTGATGTAGTAGTGACGTTTTAGAATTGACACTTAATCAAATTATTAGTTCGTGAAACGTTAAATTATAAAAAGTTTTAAACTCAAACGTTCGATAAAAGAGGTAGAGTATACTACTCTTCTAAATTTAAGCAAAGGTAAGAGCCTTTTCCCTCATCTCAACTTCGATTTAAATAATCAGCAATAAAAGACTTTTAATCTGTAAATAGCGGTAATAATATGTGTAATATATTCATTAAAACAATGTTTTTCATTAAACATTGTAACATGCCTCTTAACAATCGCAGAAAATTACTCTGCATAAGAAGGTAAGAATCACCCTGTTTGATAAGTAAATTTCAATTTTAAATTTGACTTGATTCAAACGTTTGAATATTTTGTAGTGTTTATTTGTTTAAATCCTGCTCACTTTAAAGTACGTCCCAAATGAGTCTTAATTTGGATCCCGTTGGTAATGCAGATGGACAAACAGTTTTTGGACAAGGGGGCCAATACTTACTTTCATTTAATCCAATAAATTGATTTTTCATTACAGGTTGTATCCATGCTTTATAATAATTAATAATTTTGAAGGATATGGTCACAAAATGTCTGTGGGATGATGAATATGACTAAAAAATGATATTGGCTGCTGTTCAATAAACATGTATTTTTAGAAGTTAGATCCAATAAGATGTAGTATACCGAGTAGCAAGTATATGTTCCCCTGATTTATGTTTTTATATACATTATATACCCATCATGATAGCACAGCACATGGTTGTTGCACATCGAAACACTCCGGACTGGAACTGACAGTGTAACCTACTTAACCAATCATTTGGAAGCTTTAACAAACTATATAAATCAGCCAAAAGGATGCAGATAAATATTTCCTTCCTCTTTTATATCTGTATCTATTATGAGGTAAGTTCATAATGATCCATCCATCCAGGGCATATATGAATCCATCCATCTATTTTGTCAAAGAGATAGATGGGATAATAGAGATAGCCCCCATGTGTGCATTTGGCTGACGTTTTTCTCGTGTTTATAGCAAAGTTAGCGCTTCTGCCGTCAGAGACATTGTTGTCCAGATTCAAAATGCTTCCAAGGAGAAGCAAAGAAAGTTCACTGAAACCGTTGAACTCCAAATTGGTTTGAAGAACTACGATCCCCAACGTGATAAGCGTTTCTCTGGTACCATCAAGCTTCCCAACGTTGCTCGTCCTAACATGACTGTTTGTGTTCTCGGTGATGCTTTCCATTGTGATCAAGCCAAGGGTGCCGCCATGGAGTTCCAATCTGTTGAAGATCTTAAGAAGCTCAACAAGAACAAGAAGCTCATTAAGAAGCTCGCCAAGAAGTACGATGCTTTCCTTGCTTCCGAAGCTCTTATTAAGCAAATTCCTCGTCTTTTGGGTCCTGGTCTCCACAAGGTTGGTAAGTTCCCTACCCCCGTTTCTCACAACGATTCTTTGGTTGATAAGGCCAACGAGCTCCGTGCCACCATCAAGTTCCAATTGAAGAAGGTTCTCTGTCTCGGTGTTGCTGTCGGTCACGTTGCTATGACTGAAGATCAATTGATTGCCAACATTATGTTGTCTGTCAACTTCCTCGTTTCCTTGTTGAAGAAGCACTGGCAAAACGTCAAGTCTTTGTACTTGAAGTCTTCCATGGGTAAAGCTTACCGCTTGTTCTAAATTATTCTTACAAGAATAATTGTTTCTGCAAATCCCTCTTTATTTTTATAGAAAAGAAATAACTTTACAAATATTTTTTATGCGTGAACATTTCTATTTTCTGACGGTGAACCAAGGTTTTGGACATAGGTGCCTAGATCATTTGGGAGCTCATAACTTTATTGTTATTTTTTTATATATAATAAAAAGTAATTTGTACAATATACTTTTTTCATCTGCCTATATGAGAGAACCTTCAGGAAAAGTGTTTCTTTTGACATGTTATTTTGATTAACAAACTAGTCACCCTTCCGCTTTCTGTTTAGTCTGTTTTGCCAGTTACATGGATCCCGTCATTTGAACTAGCCTGCAATAAAGGAAAGCAGCTTGTATGCAACGGCGTCGAATGTGATTCTATGCCATGCCAAAAAAATCTATTTACTGCAGCCAATGACAGTGGTTAATAGCCTAATCATCAGCATTAAACCCAGTACCAATGACAGTGTAACAAAAGATAGAAAAAGAGAAAAAATAAAATAAACCGTTTCTTTCTTTATTATCATTGTTTAAACATTACTTTTGTCGTGAAATTTAATGATTACACATATACTTCGACAAAGTAAAGCAATAACCAGCACACTTCACCCAAGAATTGCATCTCGAACAAGAGTGCCTTTTCGTCAATTACGGGATTTATCTGGCTTCCATAAACCTCCCCCACTTTTGCATCATGGCGGTCGTGTCCGTACCTACCACGCCGCACCTCTTGTTTTGCAAACGCAAGTCAGATCTATCGGTATATGGACCATTCCAAGAATTGTCTTGAGATCTGTTCGTGTCCCTGCCATTATTGCCACCACCGCAGTTACAGGCACAACCCTTGCCACAAACAAATTACAAGGTAACTTTTTTTATAGAAAAAAAAAAATAGTGTGATAAAATATATTCTAAAAATAAAATTCATGTTTTAGATATTGTCGACAAAAGTAATGGTTTCATGAAAGACGGGAAGGAAAGCGTAGAATCTTTTTTCACAAGAGCACAGGCAGCAGTAGAAGGCATAGATATTTCGATACCTGAAATGCGTCACAGGTTCCCCGAGTCCGTTCGGAATTTGTTAACGAAAAAAGTCGTAGAGGAACCAAAGGCAGTGAATCACAAAATTGCAGAAGCACCCAAAGAGCAAAGTAATGGTGGTAGCGGAAGCGGTAAAGGTGACGGCGAAGGAGACGAAGCTGCTGCCGCTGCCGCCGCTGCTATGGTTGCCGGTGCTGCTGTGTATCTCAACGAGGAAGAAGAGGAAGAAGAAGATGAAGATGAAGAGGAAATAGAGAGAAAGGAAAGAGAAAAGAGAAATAAAAAGAAGAAGAAGAACGAATATGGAATTTCAGCACAGGATGAGCAGTTGATGATGTTGACCAAAAAGTTAATCGAAATCCGTAGCATATTAATGTCAATTGACCACAATGAAACATTAAGGTTGCCTAGTATTGTAGTCATTGGATCCCAAAGTTCGGGTAAAAGCTCAGTGTTGGAGGCAATTGTAGGTCACGAATTTCTTCCTAAGTAAGTTGTTTTATTTTTGGGAAATGATACAGCTTAAAATTAACATAATTTGAATCTGATAGAGGGAGCAACATGGTTACACGAAGACCTATTGAGTTAACATTAATCCACACCCCAAACAATGACGAAGAATACGGTGAATTCCCTCAACTTGGACTCGGGAAAATCTTTGATTTCAAAAAAGTTCAAAAGACACTGATCGATATGAATTTGGCAGTTTCCGAATCAGAGTGTGTGTCTGACAAGCCTATCGAACTGCGCATTTATTCACCTAATGTGCCCGACTTGACCTTGATTGATTTACCGGGATATATTCAAATATCCAACCGCAACCAACCTGAATCATTAAAGAACAAAATTGAAGATTTATGCGAAAAGTATATCCGTGGACCCAATATTATCTTAGCCGTTTGTAGTGCCAATGTCGATTTAGCGAATTCTCCTGCCTTGAAGGCCAGCAGAAAATGGGATCCTCTTGGCTTGCGTACGATTGGTGTTATCACCAAAATGGATCTTGTTTCACCTCAACAAGGCGCTGCTATTCTCCGTAACGCTGATTACCCTCTTCACCTGGGATATATCGGTGTAGTTTGTAAAGCACCTGAAAATGCCTCGAATGTGAATATGACCCATGCTTTGATCAAGAGCGAAGAAGCATATTTTAGATCGCACAACATATTCAATCAACGTGACATTCAAGTAGGTACTTCCACACTTCGACATAAACTCATGAATGTTTTGGAACAAAGTATGGGAAGATCATTATATAGCATTGTAGATGCTGTACAACGTGAATTAGAAGAGGCAAGATACCAATTTAAGGTTCAATACAACGACAGAAGAGTTACAGCAGAGTCTTATGTGGCAGAAACGATGGATTGTTTAAAACATGATTTTAAGGATTTTGCCAACAATTTTGGAAAGCCTCAAGTACGTCATGAAGTCAGAACCATGTTAGAGCAAAAGGTACTTGACATTTGTGCCGAGCAATATTGGTGCGATGAGAAAATTGCAGAGCTACCCAAGGCTGCACCCGAAGATATATATTGGCTTTACAAGGTCGATTTTGCTTCAGCCGCCTTGACTAAGAGTGGCATTGGTAGATCCACTACCCAGCTTGTTGTGGATGTTCTCATGAGTAATATGGAAAGACTGGCCAACGCCGACTCTTTCAGTTACCATCCTGATACAAGACAACAAATTATGAACTTTACCAGTGAAATTTTGAGAACCAAATTTTTGGCTACCAGCGACCAAGTTGAAAATACCATCAAGCCATACAAATTCGAGGTCGAAATCAATGATACCGAATGGAATGAAGGTGTAAAACGGTCGATTAATTTATTAGAAAAGGAGCTCGAAATGTGTGATGAAATGGGAGCTTCGATTAAGAATTCTGTTGGCAAGAAAAAGTTGAAAAGCGCCATTAATTACCTCCTGGATTCCCAGAGAGAAGAAGCTCGTCGTCAAGAAAAGACCCGAAACTCTGAATTCAACAACACCAATGGGCAATTGGGCCATCATGATGACGAAGAAGAGGAGGAGGTTGTAAAGTCCTTTTACAATCCCAAATTATTAGAGAAGGCAAAGGATGCAATCTATTTGAGAGATCGCGCCATGATTCTCAAGTACAGAATCGCAGCTTTAAAAAGTAGACAATGTAAATCTTCTGAAAACAAACAGTATTGCCCTGAGGCATTTTTGAATGTTATTGCCGAAAAATTGACGTATACGGTAAGAAATTCTCGAATCAGACTCGTATGTCTTTTTGCTAATACTAACTGTATTGATATAGGCTGTCATGTTCATCCAGGTCGAGTTATTAAATGAATTCTTCTTTCAATTCCCCCGTGAAGTTGATAATCGTTTAGTGTACGAGATGGATCGTAAACAAATTCAACAATTTGCTAGAGAAAACCCCCCTATTCAAAAGCATCTTGAGTTACAGGAACGTAAAACTAAATTGGAAGAAGTGATGGACAAGTTGAATTATCTTGTTAAAAGACAAGCTGATAGACAATCATCATCTTCTGCAAATGGAAAATCCTTCTAGATAATAACAATCGAAAGAACAAAAAAAAAAAAAAATTACTTCTTAAAATAGTTTTACATGTAATAATAAATACCCCATTCTCGTCAACCAATTAAAAATTGTGAACTTTCGCAAAGAAATGTCAAAAATATACAGATGTAACCATCACATCTCCTTTTTGTGTGTGTGATTTTTCTTTTTTGTGATTTATACAAAATACATTCAATAGTTTCTGTATACATCAATTCGACGTGAATTTATTAGATGATCTTGTTATTTTCATAAAACAAACACTTATTCCAGTGATAGAAGTTTTACAAATTATGTTTTGTTTTCTCAAAAACTAAAAGTCATTATTAAATGACCTTTTCACAATCACTAGTAACGGTTTCATAAAAGAAAATCATGCTATGTCCATCCGGCTAAATTACATGGACAACAGCTGCTTCTTATGTAAAAGTTCTAAATGTATAGGTGGTTAAACAACCAATTTTATTATCCAGATCTACAATAGAAATATTTGCAAACAGACCTGTAAATCTGGACTTGGTAATTGTTTATAAGAGATTCAGCAGTGGCATATTCATAGTGAAATGCATTTTATGAAAAAAACAAAAAACTACCATGTATTTAAATATTTATCCAGTAAGTGATTCAAGACTATCAAAAAATACAGCCAACTCGTCTATTGAAGAATGATTCTGGGTATATGTATGACAAAGAATGACAAAAAGAAATGCTATTAAGATGTTTATTTTTTACTAGTCTGAATATTTTTTTACTGCTATCCGAAATGTATTTTTATTTGACTGAAGCAATTTTTCACTTGTCTGGATTTACTCTGACGGATACACTGCTCGATTTAAATTCAAAGGAGGCGTAAGGATGGAAGGATACAAGAATTTAAAGCAGAAATAGATCAATTCAAAAAAACACTCCCAAAAAAAAAAAAATTGCATAATTTTATGTTTCTTACTAATTAAAAAGTTACCATTGACATATCTTCGTCCTCCTCTTCTTCTCCATCGATAAGCTCAGCTTTATTTTCTTGCACCATCCTTAACCATTGCATACGTGGTCCAGGTAGAGACGAGCTATGGATACGGAACCCGAATAACCTTGCTGTATATATCGCTGGCTCCACTTTCTTAACAACGTCGGGGAATGTCTGTAAAAATAGATGCGCAAATGTTGTACCAAAATGCGAGCCTATATGTGTCAATTATAGAATTAGTCGTTGTAAGTTAAGACGTGTATGTATTTACCATCGATAGCCTGGTGTCTGGGATTTGGTGGAATATAAATATCCATACAATTAGGACAGAAGAGGCGCACTTGACTAGTTTTGGGCAGATCATGCTGTCCGCAAGGCAAAAGGTGGCAATCATTACAGTAGAATCGTGGGCATTTTCCGAAATGCCCGGACTCGTATTTCTCGTACTATTCCGAGAACGTCAGTTATAAAATAATGCTAGTATTCTTTTGACAGCATACCATTTGGAACATGCCTTGCTTTGTGAGAATGTATCTTTGGTGAATCAAGCCATATAAAAGTTCAGCAGATGGTTCTAATAAACTTAAATCCGGAACACGATTATACATTTCATCTACAGGTTCCAAATCCAGAATGATTTCCAGCGTTTCCTTGTATAATTGAATATGTGCGTTGAGTCCGATGAGGTTAAATGGATCTTCAATAAAACTTTCATCGACCTCGGTATAATATTTATGTTCTCTACTCGAGCAAAACCAGTTGATCCACTAAAGCCAAATTACAAGTAAACAATTAATGACAAACAAGGCATTTTATTATTATCACTGTTTTCGGTATTTACTGAAGTCGGACCCGTTGAAGCTTGATCTGTTTCCATTGAGCTTAATTGGCCGTCTTCTAATAAGTAAAGAATAACAATAAAAAAAGGAAAAAATAAAATTAAAAAGCTTAAATATGAGATAGTAATTTGTTTTTCCAATGTATACTTACGAGGATCACTATATTGTTCCATTGTATATTATATTTTATAGTAGTAGATACAGCAGGAATGGAAAAGAAAAGAAAAGAAAAAGGGCAAGAAAAAGAGTGATTGCATGTTTACATGTATTTCTATTTCCTCCAATCACGAGAAATTGACAAAAGACTGAAAATATTACACAAGACATTCATCGTCGGATATATCAATAAAAGCACGCGTTTTGCCTTTCGGATCATGATTAGACCATGGCGTGAGTTTTTGATGGATGTGAGAGGAAGAGTTATGTAATGGCATGTAGTAATTTAACACTTGTCAATGCAGTGGCTTTGTTTATCCGCGAAAAAAGAAACATTTGTGTAGTACATAATACCTAGTTATGTAACATCTTGTTGAAACTTCTAACTTCTTCGTATGGAAGTATTGAATGCTATTAAATTGATAGGTGGTACAGGGTCAACCTTTGCTACCTTAAAAAAAAATTAATCAGCCCAAGGGTCCCCATTGTAATAACAACAGATAAAGGAAGATGCATGACAGGACACTACACATGCTTTATTTAATTACAAGAAATAGTCGGGTGTGCGTCGGGTAACATGAGGTTCACCTTTTCTGGGTGCAGGATCAAATTGTAAGCTATAAGAATTATAAAAGAGTTAAAATAGGTTGATACATCACAAAAATAAATAAGAGGCTTACAATGTGTATTTCATATGCTCATCAATTTCCATGATAGCAGCTTGGTTACCGCAACGATAACAGTAGTTTGGTGCACTGAAAATAGTTACAACGTTGCGATCGTGACACCAATTATAACCCTATAGCAGAAAAAAAGGAGGAATGAGTAAATTGACAAAAACCACTGTTATAGACACGTACCTCCATCACCAATTGATGAGCTCTTGCAACTAATGTCAAACCATTATTATGATTGAATGTCTCTGAAATGTCCTGACCAAATGTATAACCAGCACCACGAGGGGAAATACCCCAACCACTTCTTTCATCGGGATCTGACCATAAAAGATCACACATAGGACCTTCATGAGGAACTTCTTGAATTCTGTCCAAGGAACGGATTTGATCAAGCGAGTCAATAGAAGGGGACAAACCACCGTGTAAGCAAAAAATCTAGACAACCATTAAGTTCCCGGGAAAATAAATAAATAAAGGAACTTATACTACTTACTTGGTCTTCGATCAAAGCTGTCAATGGTAAAAAGTCGAATAGGTCGGTAAACATTTTCCAAACATTCGCGTTTCCGTATTTTCTTAAACATTCATCATAGAAACCATAGACTTGGGTAATTTGACGGGATTCATGGTTACCACGAAGAATGGTGACACGATCTTTATATCTTACTTTAAGAGACACCAATAAAGTAACAGTCTCAACAGAATAATAGCCACGATCGACATAATCACCCATGAATAAATAGTTGGTATCGGGAGAGTTACCGCCAATACGGAATAACTCTTGTAAATCATGAAATTGACCGTGAATATCACCTAAGGACACTTGTTAACACACCATTTTTTTTGCCTGTTTCATTTCAGTCTATGATTTTTTTTTACCACAAACAGTTACTGGACATTTCACAGGCTGTACATTAGACTCTTCTATAAGAATTTCACGCGCCTAAAAACATGGCAATGAGCAATCATCCTTGAACGTTAAAACTTGTTCTTACCTTTTCACAAAGTCTTTTGATATCTCCTTCAGAAAGTTGTTTACAATCTTGAAGCTGAGTAATCCACGCATCCACATCAGCTACTGAATTTGAACTAGTCATTTTTATTTGAAATCTTTACAAACGTCTAGTGGAAATAAAATACTATTTTTGAAAGAATAAACGTTAGTACGTGATCCAACTATCTTTGTAGCGCGTCATATATCATATTACCAAGAATAAAGTTGCAAAGCAAAAATTAAATAAAGAATAAATCATATCAGTGAAAATAGGCAAATCCTGTTTGCAGAAACGTGGTGTATGTAACGTTTTACCACGTGACGCCTGCGAAAAATAACAACTTTTCTCTTTGTGCAGCGAAAAAAAAAAACGTCCTTTTAACAGTTTCATACACAACTTTATTTTAAGGGGGACTTATTTTTTAAAAAGAAAAATGAGCTCCATTTCGCAACATAATCTTGTTGGTTATAGCTCTGTTCCTGGAAACAAAGATAACATATCTGTTCTTTTACAGGTAAGGAGAGCCGTAAACACGAAAAAATAAAGGCTGTTGTTAACTTAACCACACACTTTAGCGTGCTGCTTATCTTCAATCTCATGGAGCTACCGAAGAGAATAGCATGGAACTTGCTCAAATATCACACCAACTGAAGCTTATGCAGAATGTGCGTCGTCCAAGCAATGCCATGCCAATGCAACCACCACAACCACAACAGAGAATAAAAATGCAAGCTACCGAAGGTAAGGTACACCCAATACCCATCCTATCCCATAAAAACTCATGTATTGTAGGTCATACGGTGTTCTCACAGACTCAGTTGACAGCCTTGAAATATCAAATCATGGCGTACAAACTCTTATCCAAAGATACACCACTACCATTAAACCTTCAACAAGCAGTCTTGGCTCCTTTTAACGGCCTCTCCGTTGAATCCCCCACAACACCCACTATCAAACAAACCAAGAAACCCATCAACAAGCCACAATCTCCTTTACGATCAATACCACAAACAAAAATACCTACCAGACCACCTTATAACGCCTATGTAGTTCCTAGCCAATTATTACCCAAACCTATCACTTCGTATGTGCATGCATCTAGACAGCAGAGATTACTCGTACCCAGTTTGACTCCTGCTGGATTAGATACCCATCATATCATATCTCAACGTGAGGAAAGAATTGTAGCTCGCATGCAACATCGAATTCATTCACATCAACCCAACGATGAGAACAGTATGAAAAAAGTCATTCACATCAAAGCATTGAAATTGCGCGAGAAACAACAAAAGGTAAAAGCAAATATAAATATCAAAAGCGCTCAACGTAAAATTAATAACCAAACATTAGCTTCGTAATGATATTGTCTCTGCGATTTCAAAATCAACCGTGTTGGCTACCTCAAATGATAGAACTTCCTATCGACGTATGAAGAAGATCACCTTGAAAGATTCTCGTCATGTTGAAACCATGGAACGACAACAACGTAATAACAGAGATCAGACATTGCGACAAGCTCAACAAAATCGCTTAAATGAGATCTGCGAACATGGTATACATTTGGTGGCATATCATAAGACAAACGAGACCAGAATGAGTAAACTAGGTAAATCAGTCATTCAGTATCACACTCACATCGAAAAGGAAGAGCAGAAGAGAGTAGAAAGAATCGCCAAGGAGCGTATTCTCGCATTAAAGAATGATGATGAGGAAGCTTATCTAAAGTTATTGGATGAGGCAAAAGACACCCGTTTAACTCACCTATTAAAACAAACCGGCCAGTTCTTGGAATCGCTTACAAAATCAGTAGTGGATCAACAAAATGATAGTAAAAACATGCGAAGTAAAATGGATATTCAAATGGCAGATCTAGAGGTACTTTCCATGCTTCTTAATCCACCATGTTTTTACTCATTTTTTTTTTGTTTCATTCTTATAGGAAAATGATACAGAAGCAGCTGCATCTGCTGATTATTATCAAATTACTCATCGTGTCCGCGAAGAAGTTTGTCAACCAAGTATTATGGTCGGTGGTAAATTAAAAGATTACCAAGTGAAGGGATTGCAGTGGATGGTTTCCTTATATAATAACAACTTGAATGGTATTCTGGCGGATGAAATGGGCCTCGGAAAGACTATCCAGACTATTAGTTTAATCACATACCTAATTGAAATGAAGAGACAAAACGGACCATTTCTCATTATTGTACCACTGTCGTAAGTGTGTATGTAAGTTATAAAGCGGTACCAGCGAACTGATTTGAATTTTTTTTCATTAGAACCTTGACAAATTGGACATTGGAATTTGATAAATGGGCACCTTCTGTATCCAAAGTGATTTACAAGGGAAATCCAACAGTACGACGCCACTTGGCCGGTGTGGTTCGATCGGGCGGTTTTCAAGTATTGTTGACCACTTTTGAGTATATTATTCGTGACAGACCTGTCTTGAGCCGTGTTAAATGGTTGCATTTAATAATGGATGAGGGTCATCGTATGAAAAATGCCAATTCCAAGCTCAATGTGTGCTTGCGACAATCTTACAAGACACGTTATCGATTGATTCTTACTGGTACCCCACTTCAGGTACAACCATGTTTATTATTGTGGGAAATAGCTCACCTCATTTTTTATTATCGATAGAATAATTTACCAGAATTATGGGCATTGTTGAATTTCATCCTGCCAAAGATTTTTAAGAGTGTAAAGAGTTTCGAAGAATGGTTCAATACCCCATTCTCAAACCAAGGTGTACAAGACAAAGTAGACTTAAATGAAGAGGAACAATTGCTGATTATCAAACGTTTACACAAAGTCCTTCGACCATTTTTATTAAGAAGATTAAAGAAGGACGTTGAATCTGAACTACCCGATAAAGTAGAACATGTCGTTAAATGTCGCTTATCTACGTTGCAACTCAAGATATACCAACAATTGAAAAAGAGCAATGCGCTCTATGTCAACAATGAGTCGTAAGTCAAAAGCTATAGTCAATATTTCGAGGATAAACTAACCTTTATTAATGCTAGCAATGCTTCTGTCAAGGGTTTAAATAATACCATCATGCAACTTCGTAAAGTATGTAACCATCCCTTTGTATTTGAGGGCGTCGAAACGACACTAAATCCCAGCGGAAAATCCAACGAGCTCTTGTATCGAAGCTGTGGTAAATTCGAACTACTTGATCGTATGTTACCCAAATTACGTAATACAGGCCATCGTGTCTTGATCTTCTTCCAAATGACACGTATCATGAGCATTATGGAGGATTATTTAAACTGGAGAAATTACCCCTATTTAAGACTGGATGGTTCTACCAAATCGGATGATCGTTCATCTTTGTTACATCAATTCAATCAACCCAATTCGCCTTACTTCATCTTTTTATTAAGTACACGTGCAGGTGGTCTTGGTCTGAATTTACAAACCGCAGATACTGTCATTATCTTTGACTCGGATTGGAATCCTCATCAAGATTTACAAGCTCAAGATCGTGCACATCGTATTGGACAAACAAAAGAAGTGCGTATCTTTCGATTAATCACCTCAAATTCAATTGAAGAAAGTATCCTGGCAAGAGCAAATTATAAGTTAGATATTGACGGCAAGGTCATCCAAGCGGGTAAATTTGATAACAGAAGTACAGAAGAAGATCGTGAGGCTTTCTTGGTATGTTTATATGTGTACAGATCATAAAATCTCAGTTTTTTAATCCTTTTATTTTAAATGCAGAGAACCTTGCTTGAAGATAAAATCGACGACGAGGATGAACCGGATGAGGAAGCTAACGAAGATGAAGAATTAAATGAGATGTTACAAAGATCAGAAGATGAAATGGTCGTATTTAGAAAAATGGACGCAGAGCGTGAACGATCAGAAACAGAAATGTACAGACGTAGAGGCTATAATAAGCGATTAGACAGACTTATTCAAGAAGATGAGTTGCCTGATGTCTTTACCCAAGAAGAACAACTTATCATACAGCACGATTCAACTATTGACTTTGGAAGAGGTCGTCGAGCAAGAGATGAAGTGAGATATGACGACGGATTAACAGAAGAAGAATGGCTAGATGTAAGTCATGTCGAAGGTTGCGCCATAATTTACGTTATTAAATATTTTTTTCCCAGGCTATTGAAAGAGAAGAGGAGGAAGCAGAAATGGAAATGAATCGTTCTAGAAAACGTGGTAATACAAACGAACAATCCAAGAAGAGAATAATTGAGCAACAGGAGGAGGTTAGGATGACATTATGCATAGTAAAATCCAATTCTAACGTCCTTTTTTATCGTTGATATATAGTCGAATCGAAAGCGTAATAAGCATTATGATGTTTTGGTGCCGGAAATTAGACAGCAATTGACACGAATTTTCGAGGCATGTTACAAGGCTGTAGAAGAAGCCACAGTAGAAGAAGAACCGGAGGAAGATGATGACGAAGAAGAAGTCATATACCGTCAGCGCTGTGAATTATTCATGGATCTTGTCAGTAAAAAAGAATACCCCATATATTATACATTGATCAAAAACCCAATCTCCATGAATATCATCAAAAAACGCATCCACTCTAATTATTACGAATCTTTACTTCAATTTGAGCAAGACTTCCACCTGATGTTTGATAATGCACGCAAATTCAATGAGGAAGGTTCTTACGTCTATGAAGATGCTGATGAGATGCAGGTAAAGCGAAAATAGATCGCGTAATTTTTTTTTTCTTTTACTAAAAGATTCTATAGAAAGTATTTGACGCTGCGCTTGAAAGAGAATGCCCAGGAGGGGCCTTACCAAACTTTTATCATCGTCAAAAAATGAGCGGAAAGTTGCCTATGCCATCATATCATAACGTTGTCAAAAAGATGCCACCACCACCACCAAAAATGAAAAAGGTTATTGTCGAAGATGATGACGACGATGACGAAGAGGAAGAAGAAGAAGATGATGATGATGAGGATGAATATTATGACTAGTTAACAAACACAAGATAAAGAAGAAAAAAAAAATAAAAAAATTATGAAACCACCGGTTTCAGTGATAGTTCTATAATTTTATTCATGACTATTTACATTATCTCCTCTCTTTTTTTTTTTTTTTTTTTTTTTTTTTTTTTTTTTTTTTTAGTAGAATGCAGCATCCATACCAAGCTTCTGTTCCTACAGGGAAATCAATTCAACAAAGTTTGTTCCCTTCATGGCATGATCGCCGACACACAGTCTCTGCAGAATCTATCTTGGAAGGTAACAGGAAAAGTGGCAGTTTTGAGTTACTGCAAGGTCTTGTCAGGGAAAAAGAGCTAGAAGAACAAGATAAACCACTCCCTTCGCTACCAACTATAAATGCAGTGTATACAGAATCTAAATCATCATCTGTAACAAGTATCTTAGTGAACAAGGCAGAAAAAAAGCCAAAGCGTCAATCTCGGTGTGTCAAATTCATGGAACAATAAAACTCCATGATAATTTTATATATTTACATTGTTGCTTCCCCACTTTTTTCTCTCTCTCTTTGTAGATCAAAAATCTTTAATAACCCAATAATGATCTCAATAAACGTAACCAATACACCACCTGCTTTAACACATCGCTAGAGACTGATTGGTGAAATCTGGGATATTTTAAGATAGAATAGATCAAAACAGATTAAAAAAGAAATAAAAGAAGTGAGTCTCTGTTTATGCTTTATTAATGTTAGGAAGAGAGAGTCATCGCTATCTCCTGGAACATAAAAGTTAGAATTACATTGTCTTATGTCAATCAATATCTTAATTGATTAAAGAATTCTCATTAGCTAATACTTTGGTGATATATTAAAGTGTCATGGACAACCAATAATTATATAATTCCCAATAGATGATCTGTAACAAGAGTATACCCAGTAATATGAGATTACTAATCGAATATTATAAAATAGCCATACTGAAGGCCATTCTTTACGAGCTTTATTAAAAATAACGACAAAATCAACGTCAATAAGCTGTCTATCCTAAAGAGTTATACTTTATATCCACCTGCGAATCCACCGTAGGCCAACACTACTCATATCTCCACAATCATTCTAACAAAGAACGAAGACTCAAAAACACCGACTTCTCTTCTCCAAGACTATCCGGATTTTTGGTTTTTGCACCTCTTGACTATCTCCGATAACTGACTTTTGGTTAATATGAATAACTGGAGATAAGTTTTCATCCTCTTAGTACAATGCTTCAATCGGATGCTAAAAGACCTTAGCACCAAGGATATCCTCAGTACTTGACTGTGAACTGCTGCTAGCATGCGTGAATATCGTTGAGAGTTGGACCATGTGGTCTTCACAAACATTGAATGGAATCTTCCGCAGATAGAGGTGCTTTTAGATTCCAAATAAGGACAGGAAACCTTCTTGTGGGAACCTTCTTGAGGGAACCTTTATCAGGGAACCTTTTTGGCCAGGTGATCCAATGAATGATAGACTGAGCCGAATCAAATACACCACATAAATGTTTTGTAGAGTGGTTTCAAGTCTGAATCTTGTGCCCGTAATTACATATGCAAACAATGTCGAATGTGGGGTCTTGTCAACAACTAAGGGGGAGCTCAAGCGCCTCTTGAAAGAAAATGATGACTCTGCGGCAAAGATTCTAAAGTTTGAGCCAGTTCATCCTGACCAGCTCAAGGATGATGACTGTAAATGCCAAGATATCGAACCCACGACTTATATCAATAATGCAATTGAAAACAATCAGTACAGGAATGTTCTTATTGCCGGCCATTTTGAAGAGATTAGTGAGTCTCAATTAGAATCACTAAATAGCCATTGGAGAGGCCGGCCTTACATGCCAATGTTTTGTGCCCACTTCTTGTTGGTGCCATCTTGGTCGATGACGATCAACTGCTACTGCTAAATTTAGTCGAGGTATACAGTCGGTATAAAAGTTTAGACGTCTACTACGAGCGCTTCTCCCCTCAGGATCAAGTCTCTACTCCAACTGTTACCTCGACTTACAAAATTTGCTCTCTACGGTTATAATGAATAATGACAGCAGCCGCAAACTGGTGATTGGGACCACCAAGTTTAATGCTCTGGTTGTGTCTAGTATTAGATTGGATGGGGCTATCAAGCCTGAAGTTGGTCCCTCGACCTTTTCATTTTTCCCATCCGGAAAAACCAAAGTATACGTGTCGGAAGACTCCGCAAAGAAAGCCAGCAGAATATTGGCAGACAAGCGCCCGAACCTTGATTCAACACTCGATCCTGCGGCTCATCTTCGACAGCTAAGATCGGGGTTCAATTTCAAGAGTACGTTTATTTACGCAAGGTTTCACTCTATGTTTGCAAGCAACCATTTTTTACAATTTTTGACTATTTTCACTCACATCAATAGCAACTACCAGTCAAAGAAAGATGACATCCTTGGAATATTGGGATGATGAAGTATAATAATTTGGTTGTTTCAAGCATTAGACCGGACGGAAGCATAAAACCAAAATTTGGTACATCTACTTCATCTTTTTTTCCATTGGGAAAAACAAAAGTAGATTTATCCCAAGATTCCACCGACAGCCATAACCTTCGTATATACCGGATCCTGATTTAGGAAATTTAAATCCTGGGCTGAGCTTGCACCAGTTAGAGCATGCACCAATTTTTTATCTGAACAATAATTGAACGAACATCGGTCGTAGATCGCTCCAGTGTTTTGATTTTTGTCCGGAGCACTAAGGTGTTTCAGGTTAGTAAATGTCATATCACCTTTACATCAGTTCATCAAAATCAAAATTATGTGCTTACAGCAGCCAACCTAGCATGTTGGCTACAAGTTATGGCGATTTTCACTTGTGTAATTTAGACCTTGTAAACACTGAGCCCTCTAGCCTTCAAAGTTATGTCCGATGGGTAATTTCAAGCTTATTTGGCGTATGCGAGCAGCAGGAATAAGAGCAGATAGTAAGAATGTATTTTTTTTTGACAAAATGCTGTCGGCTCAACCGGTTGAATATTTGGATAAAAACAACTTCGTTTTGCTTGATGGAAAGAAGTACAGAGTGGGTAGACTAACGTTTGGTTTTATGTTTGTGTCCAGTCGAATACTTGATAATATCAGTGCATTTAATATTGTTGTCCGGGTAGTCAGTTTCCTACTGTGTTAGGTTTTGATAATGAGTATAGACAGCAGATTTTTGTAGCTGGAATTGACTATTGGAGTGACAACATGACTATAGGCAGGAAGACACTGATAATGGATAACAAGAGTTTTGAAACAATAATATACTTCGATCGCATTAATAAGGGGGATGATTATTTTCACCCCCTCAATTTATCTTCTAGCTGAAGACGCCTTTTGCGATTATTTCCTAGTGTTGTGTAGTGGCCGTTGAAACGATGTATATCTACGTGGGTTTTATTAACATACGTGAAAATGAACGTATAATGTATGTAACTTACAGTAGTTCCATGAAAGGTTCCCATCATTTAGGAAAGACAAGCCGCAGCCGTGGTATCACTGATATCCCACAAGAATTGGAATGTATTTTTTTTTCATCTATAGCAAAAACAGGTCTTAATTTAGCGTTTTATTAAGAAGCAGAAGTCATCATTAACTAACCTTTATACTAAATTGAACGTTTCCTGCCATGAATATAATGTTATAAATTGGAAAGAAAAGGAAAATAAAACGGAAAGAAAAAAGTGGGTGAATATAAACTGATAAACAAGGGCTGGCTTATGTCAGGATGATTTAATTGATTAATTTACCTTTTGTTTGAGTCTTTACTTATAATGGAAACATTTACACAGATATTGGTTCATAATTACATAATGTAAACATAAATAATGGCGATTTTATTTTCAATTTAAAATGAACATCCTTTACACATGAAAGCGCTATCCATGTAAAAGAAAACTACACAAGTATATCGTAAATATAGGCTTTTCATCATTAAGAATAAACTTATGCTTGTAAGGATCAAAAGCTACACTTCATTTTTTATCTGATGTCATAATGCATAAATCTTTTTTTTTTTCACATGAAGAGAAGCACGCAATTTTTTCCCGTGGCTGAAAAAGATATAGATGTGATGCCAAATATGATAGTTGTTTGTGTTTAATCTTTTAAAAAAACGCTACAGACAAAAAATGATAGAGTGGGAAGCAAGGAAATCAACAGCTTCATGTTTTGTCACGCTATTGTTTGAGTTATTCAGCATAAACACTCTACTCTTTTTGTCATATTGGGACCGAGAAGCCACTCAAAAGGACAATACGTACGTCTAGTATTTAATTCTACAGTCCTTTACAAGCTAGTTCGTTACTGCTCTTGATACTGCGTTTGCATTTAAAATTAAACACCTCAAGACTTTCTTTAAGGTAGTAAAAAAAAAACAGATCCAAAGAAATAAGGAAACTGTTCTCTTTGCTGTGGCCCAGCACATACTTTTCGAGAGTTGTGTCATGAGTAAACTCAAGTTGGGAAGGAGTAGCTAAAATTTCTAAAGGTTCAACTCCGAAATATCATTGAGATCATCGCCGATAACATTGTCTAAATCGTTCACGCTTTTCAAAGCTCTTCGGATTTGAAAGGCAATGAGAGCGCCATAATATCATTATCAGAAGTGTAATAGGTTTTTTAGTTGGATAACGCTACTAAGACAATAATCAGTACAAATAGAAAATAAAAAAGTTGGGTTGAACATAACAACTCTCATTATGTGTCATCATGCTTTTCATTACGTAAAGAAGTCTGACGCATTTTTTCCCTCTTGCAAATCGTGAGTTGATCATTCGCATATTAGACAATTGTCCATCTTGAATACAAGAAAATACTGATTTCTCCTGGTTCCGGAGCTCTTGGTTAAAACACCACAAACCAAGGATGTACTTGTGAATATAGTCAAACGACTAGAAAGTATAGCATATTTCTTTTGTAAAATTTACATGCAGAGGCCAACAAGTTGCGAAAATGTTTTAAAGAATACATTACATCGTATCTAACTTTTTGAGCTCTGTCCTGGTTCCTGAATTCTACCATCAACATAGTTGTTTAACTTAACTACAATATGATTTATAGTAATCAGATATTGACGATGACAGTGTTTTCTTCCCACTTTGATATCATGGCCAAATTACGAGATTATTTAACAAATCGAAAATAGAAATATCTGATGGGATTTCGGGTATTGTTAATGATCACTGTTAAGATCAAGGCGAACAGACCATTGATCAGAGATATATAAACATGCTTGGTATATTACTTAGACTGAGCAAATGTATGATCTGCATCTACACAATTGATATGACATGCTTCCACCAAATCCAAAACCTCCCTTATATATCTCACATCCATTCATCAATTGACTATAAACTATTTCATAAACAAAATAAAGATCTGCTTTTTTTCTTAAAAAAAAAAAGTAAGAAGCGAAGTTTGTTCGGTTTATACATGCGAATTTTATTTTTTTTTGTCAGTATTTTTTGAACGTTTAATCCTGTAAATAAAAAAGAAGTTAGTCTACATACACCATGGAAGATGGATCTTTCGAATTTATTTTACCTGACGAGATTTGAGAGTACGCGTAATAATTTCGTTTGGTGTACTAAATAAAGACGGATTTAAGGATGACTCCAAGAACATATAAAAAGATACTCAACTTACATGACATGAACAACAGCACCCCAACCAGATAAAGCATCTCTGTCTTGTGCATTCAACAATGCTTGGGAGATAGTCTCGAAAAGATCCTCAGGTTCAAGATTGGGTTCCCAAAGAGATTCACACATACCGTACAAATTTGGTCCTGCAGTACCGCTTACAACGAAATCTTTAGCAAAATTGATACATCCAATTAAATCCATAGCACAAATAAAAGGCTTGCCGTCTTTTCCTAAACCTGCAACAACTGGCTCAACGAAATAAGGTCCAAATCTACAAAAGAGTGAGTGAATACGTGTTGTCTCTTATGAATTCGCTTCTTTACCTCTTTTCATATAAAGTTGAAGAAATCATGTGGGCAAGTGTTTTAGGTTCCATTTCTCTTTCTTCGCGCATCTTGTACATGTTTGTCTTGAAACGGAAACGATCTGATCTAGATGGTAGGTAAAAAAAGAGAAGGAATAACGATTGGGTTTAATACATAATATCGTTCGTGGGTTCTTTACACACTCACAATGTCAATACATCAGAAGCTAAACCGGGTAAACCGATGAAGGTTTTTTCAGAAGCTTTGAAAATCTTTTGGAATTCGGTTGAAACGGTCATGAATTGAGCACCTAAACGTTTGTCGGCTGCAATAGCAACACAATCTTTACCGACCATAGCTACTACGGAGCCACCGTTATATTGCATAATCGACTAATTTTTTTTAGAAAAAAAAAGGACAACGAGTTAAATTCTGGCCAGTCCTCTTTCTTTTTTTCATTATGCTCATTTGAGCTCTTTATATGACAGGCATAAAGACTTACCATGATGAGTGTATATTTATTTGGTAATGGAAGATATATATATATAAAAAAAAAAAGAGAGAGAACACAACTTTTGCTTGACGCGTAACTGCCATCGAATTTTTTATTTAAGGTGAATGATGACGTGTATAAATCAAGCGATTTACTTTATATACCCGAATTTTTGAGCGGTTTTTAAAAGTAGAGGACCGCTTTGCTTTTGATTTTTAGACAGAGCGTTTATTATTAACTTTTTTTTTGTTATCTTTGTATAGTAAAATTAGAATTGGAAGGAATGTTTGTAGAATTTATACGAGAGAGAAACCAGTGATTGAAGCCGTTAATTCTTCGAGCTCAGTTTCGGTCAAAGTATATTACTGGCGCTTAAGTTTATGGATGTTGGAAAGCAGAGTGTCAAAATCTATTGAAGAATTGCTTGGAGCGGTGAGAGGAGCTTGTTCAGTTGGAGTAAGAAGAGCTGAGCTATCAGGCGAGCTTTGGGGAATGGTTGAGAAAGTGAGATCGAAAGAAACTATTCAATTTAAGGTTGGTAAAGAAATGAAGCCGTAAAGAATTCAATAGTATTTATCTTTACCTTCAAATACAGACAACCAAGACATATCACACTTCAACAAATACATGTGTTTGCATGGGATATTGTCAAGGCGGAAGTCAGGGCAGCTGCAAGTGATCATTTGTAGATTGTCCACCACAACATCATAACTTACACAAGAAGTTGAGAAAGAAGAAATATCATAACCACTTCTACCAGCAGAATCATTTCTCGCAGTTTCGATGCCATACAGTGTTCGTTACTATATTTCAAGAGTATTTACTTTGGCTTAAGATATCGGGTTCTTTTTTTTTTAATATAGAATATCTCTTAATAAATCCATAAAAATATGACACTTCAAAAATAAAAAAAACAAGAGGGGAACAGGCTACAGATTTTTGATGGGCAAAGTAACCATGGAGCTTCTAAACCGGTTTTTGAAGCTGATGACTACATTTATTCTCGCGTTAGAACAAACGCCATCTAATTTTTAGGTCTTTTGGATGAGCCTTTGGTCCCCAAATAAACTTGAGTGTCCAATAAAAACTTTACATATGCCACTTACTCCCGGTCAATCTCTCACTTAATTTGTAAGAGTTTTCGATTCTCAGACAGCTTCTTTATTTCAAGCCGAAAATCACCCACTTAATCTGTAAGATATTTCGATTTTCAGTCAAAATTCACAGTCTCATGTTTACGTTATCCTACAATTATATGATACCATTAGTAAGAACCTGGAAGCTTAAGACAGAGAGTTTTTTTCTTCTACAAACAAAAACTAAATATAACTTAAAACCTAAAACCTGAATTGATCCTGATAGTGATATATTTACAAACACCTCCTTTAGAGCCATGTAAAACATACACATCAAATCAAAATCATAAACCTGGTTCCCACCATCACAAGGTAGAAAAACTATTTATCTCAACTTGTCGTCGAAACCCCTTATTATACAAAATGACGTCTCTAACAACATTTGATTTGATATATTATTATTTTTCAACTTATAAAAAAGCCTCTTGAGATTTTTTCTTTCTTTCTTTATTCCTTTGTTCACCAAAAGAAAGGGGAAAAGAAGACGGAAGTATTGTAAAAATAAGCAAGTATAAATGATACTTAATCTATTTTATTTAATTTTGTAGACAAAATACGTATCAAAATGTGGTTGTTTACTTTTGAGCTGATCGTGCTGACCTTTGGTTATCTTTTCCTTTTGTACTGCCCAATTTTTTCCTCATGAAAGGTTTTTTTTAATGGAGGCAAAAGGTTTTTACTGATGCCGGGGTTGGTACCAATACAAGATTTATCTATCGGAGGAAGAAGGCAGTCTAGAATTTGGTTTCCGTTACAAACAGTGTCTTACACTGCCACAGGTATGATAATTTTTATATATTTTCTATGCAAAAAGTCAGTCTTACAATTTATTTTATCATTTTAAAGCATTACTTCATGATGTATAGCCTATTGGAGCTGTTCCCCCAGTGTCCAGTGGGTGTTATCTGATTAATTGGTAAGTGATATAACTTTTTTCTCTATCACATCTGTTTATGTTCATACTAACGCGAAATTTGTATTACAGCTAGCTCAAGACGATGCAAATTACAAGGAAACTTAGAAATGTTTCTATAGCCGCGGTTTCAACACTGTTCGGTCTTTTGTATCTCTACCAAGTAAGGTCATTCCGCATGTAAAAGCCAAAGGAAAACTCTGACGTCATTCTTTTTTTATTCGGGTATATAAGGAGATGCAAATCAAGCGATTGAAACGGCGCAATGGTTGTCGTATCAAGTATATAGTTACACAATATTATTTATATATAATTAGATGAACCACAGATCTTAATAAAACATCTTTATCTTATCTTACTAAAATATATTATCGTGACTCCCTTAATACATGGTGCGCGTGCGTGCGTGTTCCAAACATGCATCACTATTCCTGCGTTTGTCAAGCAAATCTTGAAAGTGTCATCAAGGCCATTCATCCAAAAGTTTATGTTTATCATCCCGGGATAAATTGGACGGTGGCCATTGCACACTATGAGTCGCAAAGAAAATGTTGTCTGTATGAAATACAGGCACAGCACAGCGACTACTCTATATCACTCAATGCACATATAAGGCACAGCTTTTCCTGAAAGCTTGTACACTGCTTGGAACAGAGGATGCAAAGGCGTCAAGAAACAAAGTTCAGATTTCTTATAAAATTGATAAATGACGTAATTTCGTACATACATGTAAAAGCGCGAAATATATTTTTGGGGCGTTTTTCTCTCTTTTTCTTATCTATTCTTCTCACAAATATCCAAAAGAAAAATGGCCTTAGCACCTCAATTTGTCGGACACCGTATGGGATCTGTCTTTGCTCCTCATACACTCGAGGTCTATTTAGACTATGTCGTGAGTAAATCATAATTTTCATATAAGAATAAGGTTTGCTTACAAGAGATACCCAACATAGTGTCCTTTCTCAGCCAAAATCTACAAGAAAATCCGTCAAGAAGTTTGGCCCTACATTCAAGACACCTACCCAGACAAATTTCAACTTATCTTTCGTCAGCAAGTTCAACCTTGGCACGCTTCTTCAACTGTAGTCCATGAGGCTGCCATTGCTGTTGAAAAAATTGACGACAAGAAATTTTTTGAGTTTTCGGACGTCTTGTTCGAAAACCAACGCGAGTAAGGGTGATACGATATAACACAAAAGGTTATTATATTAATGCTTTTTTTGATATATTAGATACTTTGACGAGGCTTTGGAAAACAAGACACGTAGGGAAGTAGCCCAAGAATTATCTAAATTAGCTGAAAAGGTCGGTGTTTCATCTGACAAGGTACTTGAGCTTTTGGTCAATGGCACAGGTGAAGCCAAAAACGCTGGCAACAAGGTTACCAATGATTTGAAATTATTTATTCGTATTGGTCGCCAAAATGGTATTCATGTTAGTCCTACTGTCTTATTGGATGGACTCAAAGATGATAGTATTTCATCCGGTTGGGAACTTGATCAATGGAAAGAGTATTTAAAGAGTAAATTGTAAAATAAATGATTTATTTCTTTAAGCAAACAACTTGGAGTAGGCTTCCTTTTGCTTTTGCTTTTTGGCAGCTAACTTTGCCTTTGTACTGGCAAGTTCCTTTTTAATACCAGCATCCTCAGGATCATTTTCATGAGCCTTTTCGAAATCTTCAATAGCTCCCTCCAAGTCTTTGCTATTGACCTTGGCCATACCACGGCGGTAATAAGCCTTGGTAATATCAGCCTTCTTCAAGTATTTAGCATCGTATTCTAAAACCATGGTGGTGACCTTGATACAATCTGAGTTTTCACCTAATTTGATACCACACATAGCTCTGTTAAGGAAACAAGGGATCTTCACAGAGGCGAATTTAACACGAAGCTCCTCAGGATCCTCTTCATCAAATGCAGGCTTATCGTTCAAATAACGAATTGCCTTGAGATACTTTCTAGAGGCCTTTTCATAGTCCCCCTTTTTAAAGTAACTGTTACCAATATCCTTAAGCTTGCTAGCAATTTCGACAATGTCAGTGGGTTCCTTAGGACCCTCATAATCATCAGGGAATTCTTCAAAATCATCACCATCATCACTCACGGGGATACCATCATCCTCACCTTCAGCTAATTCACCACAGTTGGTGATAACAGCATCCTTAAGAGGCTTGTCGTTGTTGGTTTCCAAAAATTCAAGAGTACGGCACACAGCCTTGCCCTTCAAGACTTTACCAAAGACAACATGCTTACCGTCCAAATGAGGTGTAGGTACTGTAGTGATGAAGAACTGAGAGCCGTTGGTGCCAGGTCCAGCATTGGCCATTGATAACAAGAAGGGCTTTTCGTGCTTTAAAACAAAGTTTTCATCTATTATTATACATGTCACATTTGTTACTATCCAACGTCCTTCATAGTTGTAAACTTTTTTTATGCTTTACCTTCAAACTTTTCACCATAAATGGATTCTCCACCAGTACCGTTACCAGCTGTGAAATCACCACCTTGAAGCATGAAGTTCTACACATTCGAATATTAAAAAATGGGCACGGCAAAATAAAAAAAAAGGGCATAGACTTTGTGTTTTACCTTGATAATACGATGAAAGATACTTCCCTTGTAGGACAAAGGCTTTCCACTAGCACCGATACCCTTTTCACCTATGACACTTTATGAATATGCAAAGTAGATTTGGCAAATATCAGTATTAAATATGTAAACATACCAGTACAGAGAGCACGGAAATTCTCAGCAGTCTTGGGAACAACGTCTTTGAACTATTGTTGAAATTAGTCCTTCTATTTTTCGTGTTTTATTCACATAAAAGGGCGATACTTTACAAGTTCGAAAACGATACGTCCTTCGGGCTTACCGCCGATGGAAACATCAAAGAAACTATGGCCATACTATTAGATAGGGAAAAAGCTTACGGTCTTCAAGTATGAACTTACACGCGAGGATTACCCATTGTAAAAAATAAAATGAATTGATTAGAAAGACATGGAAAAAATTAGAGAGTCGTTCCTTCTCTTTAAAGGCCCAGGATGGAATCCAAAGTCACATATCAAGCGCTGACTTGAAAAATAAAATTTGCCTCCGCCGCAAGAATGGTCCAAAAGGTGATTGTTGTGTTGTAAAAAAGACCTATTTTTTTCTTGCAGCACTGAGATTTAGTAGCACATCTTGTATTCAATATACTGGAGAGACATGAATTAGAAAGCTTCAACATAATGAGCATATATTGACAGCAGTTCCTGCACTGTAAAGTTTGACGTAAGATCTTTGCCCTAAAATTATTTATTCTGACACTTGACTCAAATGATATGTAACTGAATTTTCAGGATCAAATGAGTACTTACGTCAATGATCAAGACAATTAAATATTACAGCCTTTCTTTTTTTTTTTTTTTTTTTTGAAAAGTCCGATATAAAAATCGAAACTGAGTTTTGCATGATTTCTATCAATTGCACAGTTGCACGTCATGTCAAAAAAAAAGGGCTAATACATTTAAAGAACAACAGCCGCAAAGAAATCAAGGAAGGTGAAAAATAAATAAACGCGTTTTTATATAGCTTCATAAACCTCGGAGCTAAAAAAGCTTTTTCTACACTCTCCAAAATGAAACTGAAGTTTAAAACGCCACTCAACCAGCAAAACTATGGTGTCCTGACCCGGAAGCCTTGCAACACAGACCCAGGGAACGAAGTCAAAAACAAAAGCTTACCGTTGCAACCTAATGCTGATGAACCACCCGCCATTGACAATAATTTACCGCTCATGAGTAATAGTTTATCAGCCATTGACAATAGTTTACCGCTCGAGAACAATAGTTTACCGCTCATGAACAGTTGCTTGCCACCCATTGACAGCACCTTATTGTCCAATGACAATATACTATCGCCTCTCAAAAATGTAGTACCACCCAGCATTAATAATAGCCAGCCCAAGGACAGCAGGTTACCCATGAACGATAGAGTTCCGCCGACTGACGTAAATTTACCAATCATGACGACCTTCTTGGTAGATTTGCCCTTGAATGTTAACAAGATCGATGTTGGAGGCCGAACTCATATAATATTGCCTAGATTTACAACACAGTCAACAGTCGAAGAAAGAAAAACTCTTTGCAAAATGAATAAAACTGTTCGCAAAGAAATAGCGCAGAAATTAAGTGACAGGTGTGTTAGAGACGAAAACGAGACAGTAGAGCCACCCGACGTGTCCAATACCGGTAATGCAGTTAAGTAAAATATATGGGTGGATGATGATAACTGACACTTTTCTTATTTTAGCAGATTCTGCGTCGTTAAACGTATTTAATCCGCATAGATGCCCTGATATCACAGACCCATATAACTATTGTTGTGTATGTGATCGAACCTACCGAAATAACAGGACATACAGAACGCATTTACAAAAGTTTCATGGAATGAATTTGCCACCTTTAACATCCTATACAAAAGTTCAGCCCGATCCCGATGACCCAAATTTCCATTGTAAATCATGTCAGCGCAACTACCGGGGAAGGAAAAACTATAGGGATCATCTGCAGCGTATTCATTTCTTGAGATTACGAGACTGTCGAATGCCCGAGGTTCACCGTGACATCGAAATTGACGTTAACGATCCAAAGAATATCTTTTGCATCTACTGCAAGACAAAATACAGTGATGTAGATCATTACCGAAGGCACATGAAAAAGATCCATAAAAATGGAAGAACAGAGCCTGTAAAAGGAAAAGCTAAAGTCAATCCACTTATTGTACCCGATGTCTATGATCCCAATTTCTATTGCAAGTCGTGTAAAATAACCTTAAGAAGAAGAGCTGCTTATAGATACCACTTGTTTATTATGCATAACATCCAAACTTTACAATAAATAAAAGTGTTTATTCATCATGTAACTATAATCTTCACCATTGTATTACTTCACTATTTCTCCTGCTTAGATCAAATGAACTGTTTACCCATAACAGGTATAATTTGATTTAGAAATCAGTTACGTATGAAACATAGCTTATTGTGACATAAATACAAGGAGCAAAGTGACTCACATCCAGCACTCTCTAGGTCATTATCGTTTATCCATTAAATGACAGAGCTATTGATTTATTACTAGATAAATTTATGAGAAAGGCAAAGCCGCCTTTGGTATTAAAGGTCAAACTATTCCATCACTTTTTCGTTTACCAATCAACCGTGATGATATTCGAAGTTTGTCAGCCAATGTAGCCAACTCCATAACTATCCGTCGATCTGGCTGATCTGCAGGTTATAATTCTAGATGAATAAAGCAAGATAAGCTGAAGTCAAAAGTGTGGATTGATCAGAGACTTAAAGAAGTCTTTCGTAATGACAAACCTTTTTGTGAAAAACGTGTGCTTTTACCTGGTGATTTCTGGCAGCTACCGCCTGTTCATGCTTTTGCAATATGTTTTGGCTTTTCCAATGATCCGATCAGGCATATCAAGTTGACCTAGCTATGGTACTTATTTAAAGTCCACAGCTAGATTGAAATCATGAGACAAAGAGATGGTGTCAAATTTGCAGTCGATTCAAACACTATGGCTCGAGGTACTATAACCAAGGAAAACGTTAAATTATTTCATTAAAACAACATTTGAAGCTCTACCACCTGAGGCTGTGAGGGGAATTAATTTGATCCGGCTGTATTGTTGTGATGGAGCTTATATACAGATATAACTCTATCATCAATTCTTTCTTTCTTCTTTGATAATCTTTCTATAAATTATTATTGCATTACTCTTTAAATTAAATACATGCTATTACACTCTATTTACTACGCATTGATTACTCATCAATATAATAGAAAACAATAGTCATTCATTTACTCCAGATAATACAATCCAATGATATGATCGCTCGTCAATAACAAGACTCTCGAAGGTACCATGAGATGCTCGATCTTTAATTGACAATCCTCCTATTGTATATTTGACAGGTTTCACTCTAATGATTAATATTTAGCCAGCCCTGAATATGTATATAAAGAGCCCGATTTATTGCATAATAAAGACGTTAGTTTATTTTTGAAGTTTGATAATTTTACTTCGTCAAATTTCTTATTTTTATTCTTAATTCGTTGTTTTATCTCTCGAATTTCTCATGTATACTACCAATAAACTGGTCAACCAATGTTGTTGTAGATAAGTAGAAGGGAAAGGGCAAGTACTGTTACGACTAAGTCGTCTCTAATTTTTATTTAAAAAGAGATAGAGATAGTTCTACAAAACTATCAAGGGGTATTTACATACAATTTGAAAGGTATCCATGAGGAGGGTATTGACAGTGTCCAGCACCAGTGATTCCATAACAAGCAAAACCTTGACAGTCCCCACTTTTTAGTACAGGGGATAGAAAAGCTCATACATTCTGGACAATTAATGTTTTTTTTTATATTATTCTTTAATGAAATCAGTTTAAGCCGCTTGGTGCCACGGTCTGATGTATCTTGCCATTAACGTTTTGGCTAAGATTTACTTGGTTTCTGGTCTCACAAATTCTACGGAAGTCTCTTTTGATGTTCCTTAGTTCAAATAAGAGTGAGAAAAATTTAGTGAAAAATGAATATTATGAACATCATTTTTGCCTTTCCTTATGAAGTTATCTGAAACCGGGACCTTGCCGCTTTTATATTTGGCTGCTAAAATTATAGAGTAATATCATTTCAAACATTGCATCATCTAACTTGAAGTTTTGATTTTGATATCGACATGAGATGAATAATTGTTTATTTTTTGGCCGCAATCTTAGAAAAATGTTTCGTATGTACTCACATTACGATTTCTTGATAAAAACATTTGTCGGTACTGTGACCCAAATAGTTAAATGCCAGCTGTAATATAATTAGACACCACTACATATTGAATGCATGTAGTATATCAAAGTTCAAATAAAACTTAAGGAGTGAATGGGTCCAGCAACTAGGTCAATGTTCATAATAATGACGTTTAAATTTAGATGATCTCCAAATGGACTTATGTATAATCCAGGCTGTGAGTGCATTTATAAATTAGAACCAACAGACATTATGCACTTTAAAACGTCATTTCTTTACGTTTATAATGGCCCTAAAAAATCTATTCCGCTCTACTGCAAAATAGCTAGTACATAATAACATGCATTTATGATATTGCAAGTTATCCATTCCATCAATGTTAAAAAGAAAAATTGTAATTGACTGTGTTCTCATATTACGGAAATTATGGAAATGAGGAATAGCTTTTATGCTTTGATGTTATTCTTGCAGAATATGATCGAACAGTCTAAGTTAAACATGTTATACAAGAATAATTAGGGACCGTCATGAAAAAAAAGTTACTTGACATAACCAAAGTATGTATCAAATAATTTTTAATAGTGGGAAGGTACTTTTCTTTTCTAGCTTATGCCACCTATTATATAAAAATACAAAATTCATAATAGTCATTCATTTTTAAAAAAAATACTGAACGGAATGCGCATCGATTGATAATTACAGGATACATATATGTTTGTTTTAAAAAAACAGACTTAAAATAAAGTTCGGAACAGACAATTAAAGCGGAAATGCCTTATGATAAAATTACAATGTTGGCTGTCAATTTTGTCTCTTTTTTTTCGTTTAATTAATGCTGTATGCCTCGCTATTGTTTACCTTGCCGGTAAAATTAACACTTGTTACGGTAGCTACAAACAAAAAAATACTGAAAATCGATGCCTTACCTAAATTGGATCTTGCATGATAAACTTAAGATGCTTTTCATCGCGCATGACAACAAACAAATGATCAAATATCAATCAGTTACAAACAGGCTAATATGAACATTGATTTTTACATTGAATTATAAAAGGCTAAAATATATTGTATGTAAATTGTTATTATGTGTATCAGTACTGAATCCATCGATTTTATTAGGCTGGTATATTATTTCAAGTAAAAATAGGTTTAGAAAACACAACATCGTGATGTTAGGAATGAGTCCCGTCAAATAAATAAAAGAACATTTTTAAAAAGGCTCTTTTTTGTTTTTTAACGTAATTTTTTCATTTCTTCTGATATTATGACTGATATTACTGGTATTCCTGCTTATCAGTTTGACCGGGTAACAAATACGTCGTATCTGGGGAAAACAAGCAGAAACTCGTTTATATTTACAGCCGTTGCTGATTCTGTAAGTGTAATTTAAATTTATCAATACTGTGTAACTCATCTTCTAACTTTCAGGAATGGACAGTTGGTGAAACTGCCCATGTAAGTTTATCTCGTTTTTTTTTTTTTTTTTTTTTTTTTTTTTTTTTTTTTTCAGAAGACTAATAATTTATAATTTATCTATTAGGGTGGTATTATCAAAGTGCCCAAATATTTGCAATGCAGTGGTTAATCATTTTATTTAGGCTATGTTATGTCTCTAATTACTGATACCGTTCTTCAGCACTTTTCAGATAGATATCAGTCAGATCCCATTGCACTCAACTGCTTTTTTCTTGCCAAAACCATTACGAGCAATCTTATTATAGAAATTGAAGAGCTTAAAATAAGTAAAAAAGGCATATGTTATGCTAGAGCAATTCTCAAACAAACCAAAGATTTAAAGCGTTTGGAAAGTACGGAGTCTTATAACCCATTTGAATGGATTGACAAGGTACATAGTATATTTACTATGAAAAATATGGATTCTGAAAAAGGTGTTACTTATATTTACAAAAACCCTTTGCAACACCCTTTGGATACCCTTGAACCATATACCTACCCTTATATGGCAGATTTTGTGGACTGTTTATTTGATACAAGCAGCTTTGCAAAGGATGAAAAGGATGTCGGTAAACCGGAACAAACACAAGTCATGACCTTTAAAGACGGAAGACCTACTGACTTTAAAAGTATCCCTTATTGGTGTGATATGATTATTTCTTCTGCTGCCCTGATCGGTCCTGCTATGACGGGTGGTCCTGTTTGGTGTGCTACCATTCAAATGGAGGTCCAGTTCAAAAGAAAACCAACGGGTCAAAAAATTACTGCCCATTTAATAACCAAACACATTATCAACGGACGGTTCGAAATTGACGGTGAAATTTGGAATGAGCAAGGTGAAATTTTGGCAATCACAAGGTAAATTTTTACAGAGAGTTATTTTAATTTAATACATGCTAATCCGTATAAGTAAGACATCAAAGTATGATCGTACCGTGGAGTCGTAATATCGAAGCAAAGATATAATTTGTTAGTTTATGCAGCTTTTCATCCACTGAAATAAAAATTTAGGCGCGAGAGACATGTCTGGGGGGACTGCTTCGCTAGTAAAAAAACAATATAATTGATACAGTGAAATTACCGGCTTTTATATAAAAAACTCCTGGTGTTTTACACTTTTACTAAATGTCGATTCCTCTAAAATAATTTTAAATGGCCAAGCGAAAAGTTGGAAAAACCTACAAAGCCTCGAAGTTTCTTTTCCGCAAAACGATTTGACAGAAAAAAACCCACATTAAACAGAATTGTCAACAGTTTAAACGACGCAATCATAAGTACAAATCCAGTTGCCTAAGTGCTCTTAATTTTTCGAGAAATATGGAATAGTTCGTAGTTGAAAAAAAATTTAAGAATGTCACTGTCACATTTGGTCTAAGAACCAGTCGATGAATTGATTGAAGATTTAGTCAAGAATCTAGTTGAGGCTTCATATAAAGATTCAACCGGGGGAAGATGGCTGACAACAGTGTACTGATCGAGTATCTTGAGATCTTTCAAAGTTTAATAAACGAACGATATTCTTCTGAATAAAACAATGGTATTTTTTGGATAGGGCTGGTGTCGTTTTTTCTTTTCTGAAGAAAAAATATAATTATTTATGTAGACCACGAGTATTTCTTTGGATTACCCGCAAAGGTTTGGGAGGATTGATGTTTTAGAAACAATTGTATTAAGAAGCTTGGAACAAAAGGCTACAATAAAAAGCCTCACGCTCGAAGAATTGTGGATATGTTCAGGTGTTGCAGGAAAAGGTTTTTTATACCTTGTGTATGCTAAATCGCCCCCCCCCCTTCTTTTATTTGAAATGCTAGTTGTTTTAGCTTTATAAATCAATGCAATATAGATGCTGTGACTCGAAATGTGATGCTTCATATAATGCACATGATCCAGAAATCATTGGACAGCTCCCTCTTGAATTTAAGTTGAGTTTATGTTGTTCTTCTTTACTGAGGAAGAGTGTCAAAAGTATTTGCAGACCTTCTGAAACTTGGTCCAGAGAGAGTTCAAAAGATACTTCGCGAGCTTCACGTACTTCATCATGATACAATTGAACCTGAATATCTGCTTTCTGAATACAAGAAGAGAAACGAAAATTTTCAGTATTAGAAACACTCCTACCAGAAATTTAGATAGCCAAAAGATGATTATGGATATGAAATGACAATTGCGCTTTATTCGGATCACGTAAAAGGTGGTGAAGCGTTTTTTGGAAGTGTTGTATTCGAGTCATTAAATGAAGGTGTCTAGCCAGTAGCTTTGATTGATGAAATGATTCGCATAATATATAGTTGTTATATTTACCCTTGGCTGCCTAATGATGCCAATGACATATAGTCCTCATCTACCCGGGTTGCTCTTTTACAGTGAAACCCTAAATTACTGACCGTATTTTAGCAGTTTCCTATGGGCTTGATAATAGTTATATGCGGTTATCAACTATATCGAGATATGAATTTGTTTTTTGTATCTAATCCATATGCGATTTACCACACATACGTTTTCCCGTATTTTTATACATGTGTATATCTGGTAATTTGTACAAAGGCATCGTAATAATATAAAAAATATAACATTTTACGATTGGCTATGATACTGATACTGATGGAAAGATTCATTCGTATGAACCAATAAAATGAATAATGGAGACTGGTTTTTTTTAATGAAAAAACCCTAAGTTGCCAATGTATTGTTTCTCTTTCGTGCTCTTCTCGTTAATGAAGCGTAAACATTCACCATCCGACAATAGCACAGGAGAACGTAAGTAGATACTAGCTCCTAGTAAAGCAATAGATGACTGACCTAAAACAATTAAAGCATCCTCCGTAACAAAGCGGTTGGACAAGAGAAAGGGTAGAGAAGGTACATAAAATTTTCATTTACCTATAATTTTCTGTTTTTCATAATGCGTCTATGATTAGGGCAACTAGATGAGCAGCTGCTTCGTTTTTCTTGCCAAGATGTTGACATAAACATTACTTCTCCTACCATACCTATTGATAACAGTTTTCGTGATATAATTCTTAATGCAATGAACAACTATACGCATAGTTTTAATGAAAGTATTAAGAGCACTGTCAAGTTTCTGAAGAAACATAAAATACATGTAGTTCGTAAAAAAATGGACGAAAATATCAACATAATGATGGTTACTTCACCCATACAATACTTGGTTGGGGTTCTTAATGGAAAATTGGAGAATAAGTTTGTGTTGCATTCAGATAGGCATCCAAATCTCACTGTTATTCCAAAAGACATGCTATTGCTTTACGCTTTTAGTCAAGTCTATGGGTATACAATCTACTGCTTTTCAAGTAGGTCCAAACCAGCAATAATTCATCCCAACAACAAGCACCGTCAAGACCGCTCTTTACCGTACTTAGGTGTATTAAAATCAATTAATTCGTATACTGGTACTATTGAATGGTTTGGATTGGAACTCAAAAACAGACCCAAAGACATGTCAGATGATACCACCCCCACCAATGAAATTCCCAAGAATATCGTAGCTAAAAAACGAGCCTCAGACGACAAAAAACCTAGAGCAAAGAGACAAAGCGTCTCCTCTGTTATAGATGATGAAATAATTAGGCTGCTTGTTGAAGAAACGAACACATTATATCAAAAGAAATGGTCCAAGTTCAAAATTGACAAGCACAAAACCTTATCTGAAAATATACAAAGATTTTCATCAACTTTATCAACCAAACAGTTTCCAACAGGCTCTGCTGGTATTGTAAAAACAAAGGTTGAGCAGTTGATCAGGCAAAATCACTTCCCGACCGTTAAGCTCGAAGATATACCAACGTCAGCATTGTGGGTGCAACAAAAAATTAATCGACTCAAACAAAATGGCAAAATCAGCATCGATAAATGTATCAGTGACTTTATAATGGGTTTAAACTCAGAATCATCAATACAAGATAGTGCGCCTGAGGATACAGATACGGTAATCGATGAGAATGACGACCAAGATTTAGAAGATATTGATTACAGAACAGTCAGTAGAAGCCTAAAACGAGTAATTAATAAAGACTTGGACTATGGTATCTTTTTGAAAAAGCTCGAAGATCTGCAAGAGATCTGTGATAAATGCTGTTCGGGCCTTTCGAAAGCAACGGAAATTTTGGTTGACGGTATTACATCAGGTGATATCTTTCCTTCTAGAGAGCGCACCTTTTTTGATTTTCAATTCATTGATTTGCCCTCACTCAAAATTGAAACTGGCGAAGAGAAAATCGCGATTATAGATGACAGTGATGAAACATTTTTAAAACAAAGTGATATATTTACGTTTAAAGGCTTTTGGAAATTGCTTTCCAGTTCAGTAGGTAGAAAAAAACCACACGAGTATAAACACCCGTAAGTAGATATGCTTAATTATTATATTGAGAGCAGTGATTCCTAACTTATTTTACTCGTCATATAGGGTGATTGACTACGTATCAAGAAAAATATCAAGCGAAAACTATTGTGACTTTACAACCACACCAACTTTAGTTTCTGCGTGTAAACAGTTCTTTACCAATTTTTCAAACATGTGGACCTATCAAAGATTTGTTTCTGATTTGAGAGTCACACTTACCCTTATTTTACGCTTGCATCTTTGTCCGAAGAAATCCCATCGTCTGAACCATCCACATGCATCAAAGAAGCAGAAACAAAATTCACAAAAATCCCTCAAAACAGTTAAAAAGCGACACCAAAAAAGGGTCATGATAGATTTGTTTGACGCGATTGCAAAATATAACGCAGGAAAGCTGAACAAAATACATGTTGTGGAGAAACTTATCGACGGTGTTTTCAATTCTTGTGAGAGGGGCCGTTCAGATTTGGAACCACCTGTAAATAAAGATGATAATTCCAACGAATTTGAAGGTAATAATTAATGGGACACAGTCATACGTATTGTTTTTAAAAATCTTCGTTTTTATAATTTTTACACAAAGAAGACGCCGAAGATTTTAATGAGAATGACGAAGATTTAGTAATAATTGATAATGTTACTGAGTTAGATACCAATGATAACGATGTCAAAGACCTGTCAGCCAAAGAGATTAAAGCTTTGTGTGCAGTATGCACAATGTTGATTACGTCCCCTTCCATCGAAGAAAATGTAGACGCAGCCTATATCAAAAAGCAACTTTATTACGATAAGCAAGAATCTATACCCGCCCATGCATTAGACACTTCTGCTAGAATAGTCAACGAGTTACGACTAATAAGTTGTAAAAAAGATGAGAAAAACGCTTTCAGATTTTTTCAGATGCGCAAAATCAGAAACTCACTGGTCAAGTTTGTTGGTCCGACGGGTACAAGATTTAAGGAGAATCGAATGTTTCCAAAGAAGGTCGAAGAAAAGCAAAAGATGTCTATCAATGTTGATGCCAGGACCTTATATCTTTTATTTGCTAAAGAGTACAACATTTTTAAGCTCGATGGTGTAAATATGTTTACGAGTTCGGCAACAATCAAGTCCATAGAGGACAAGAGGGCGGTTTTTTCAAACTTTTTCAATTTAAACATGATTGAAAGAATTATCCAGGAACAAAAACTAACCCCAATGTATTCATTTAAGTTTTGTCATAAGTACAGCCTAAACTTTCTTGGGTATAAAAACTTGCAAAAGGAAGAAGTGCCGCACGTTATTTCTACAAGTAGTTTCACCTCCATGGACAGTAATACAGAAAATAGGAAACTGAAGGTCGAACGTCTTCACAAAGAAATTAAAGAAGAAAAAGCATTGCAAGTCCGTCTGAGTAAAAACGTTCGTGAAATAGAAAATACTAGAATGGATCTTGGCCAGACCTTTAGAAAAAACCAAAAGCTACGTACAATGACTTGTGATTCAAACCTCTATCGAAACTTGAAGACCATCCGCAAGGAATGTAACGCAGTATACAGTCAACTTCTTTCTCTGAATAAATCAATCAAGACCAAGAGCTCAGAAATGTATTACTTAAACAAAGGGATACATAATCAGAATGAACCAACCCCAACAGCTGGTATATGTCTTTCTGAAAAATCACAAAATAGCATCATATCAGGCCAAGCAATTATTCAAGGCTTAGATCCAGGTGTTGTAACAACTGCTTCAATCAGTGCAACCAAATCTTCTTCTATGTTTCAAAGTATTAATAGGTATAGCGCACTGGAAAGTCTGGAAAATTGTGACCACGATGTCGAAAATGAAGTGACCTTTGAACTGACGGCAAAGCGAGTAAATAGCGCTATACTAGACACCAAGCACATGATACAGAGACAAAGAAAAATTAAAAACAAAAAGGAGCTTACACCGTCGTATCTAAACCAGCGTCAAGTCACTAGGAGTATTCGTCTGAAAAGATATTACCAGCATCTGCATTCCTCATATAGGCAGAAACTGTTCCGACTTTTAGGTAACTCTGGTAAAAACCGTAGCGTCATATCATTTCTGGGAAACTGGTCTGGTGTTTCGACTTACATAAAGGGTCATACTAGAAGAAGCTTAGACCCTTTTATAACACAACTAAAAAGTGTAGAATTGGACAGTTTTGCGGTGGTTGATGAGTACAAGTCAACAGTGACATGCAGCTCATGTTTTTCTTGCACAAGTAAGCAACTTGTCAGGAGAAACGGCAAAATCAAAAGGCTCAAAGGGGCAGTAGTTTGCAACAACTCGAAGTGCCCAAGAAGAATCTCTTCAAAATCAACAACCATTAACCGTGATCAAAACGGTGCAAAAAACATTGGGTTAATTGGTTTTTCTTCCATAGTCTCGATCGATGCTCAGCCGCTTCCGCCATTTAGGCGTACCTTTTATAATACACATAAGTATGGCGACGGCAAACACATATAATTGTACAGATACTAACATCATTTCGTTTAAAAGGTATGACTTATCAAATAAATACCAACAAGCCAGTCTGGCTACGTCGGTTGGTCCGGTTGATCCGGTGACTCAATTTTCCGAGTGATTGTCCCCCCAGACATGTCTCTCGCGCCAAAATTTATGGATCGTGATAATTTTGGGTTTTGCTCTGTCTCGCTTTATCAATAAATGTTTTTTGTTTTTCCACTCATTTATGAATTGAATGACTTCAGCAATCGTCTTTACTTTTTTTTTTCTTTTGTGGCAACATTGTGGAATCTGTACAATTTCAAGAAACTCTATTTTTTTTTTTTTTTTTTTTTTTTTTTTTTTTCATTGCAAACAATTTAGTCTCGGTTAATGCTTTCGGGATCAAAGATGATCTTACTAGAATAAACACGAAGTCAATGTACAGCTATGCTCGGCAGCTTTCTAGAGCGGGGAGTTATGCTCAAATACCACGGGACATAAATTACGTTTCTGGTAAGCGCGATTACATTTTGGGACCTTAAAGCAAGCTTTTAGCTTCAGGTAACACTTCAAATTAATCAAGGACGAAGATTCGGCAATGGCACACTAACATTTGCTTCGAAAAAACTCCTGCTACTAGTGGCGAGTACACTGTATGTACGCCACTGGGTTTTTATTTCCTATGAGGTGACACTGTGCAAGCCAGTTAATTGTCATCGGTCGGAAAAAGCCAATTATCGAAGGAGAATTTGCCATCTACTGGTTACAAGCTGCAAAATGTATCGTTACTTATAAAAAAAAGATGATTTAAGAATAAAAAGTATTTTTTATGGGATTATGCCGAAAAAAAAATGTGGGGGCGTTTGGGGTGCTACGATCCATGACTACAAAAAATCGTGTATTCAATCGATTGCTCAATGGATGTCAATTGCTTTATAGTCAGCATGGAAATGTCAAGGGTTTATACACACAGTATCACGGCTAAACAATAGTCAGTTTTATAGACCATACTTCAACTTTTAGATTGGAAACTTTTTGGCCCCTTTTTTTTCGGATGAACTACATGATTTGGTATTCCATCATGCTGAATATAATTGCCTTTTGCCCAATTCTTAACGCCTATTACCTCCACGATCAAAAAATACTCGGCAATTGAAACTAAATATATAAATCCGGCACTTCCATCCTTGTCATTATAACTTAGCCAAATTGCTGTATTTCACAAGAATGACTGTCCTTATTTCTATATGATATTAAACGGCATTGTACATATATTGGGGGAAAAACTGGAAAACCTAATTAAATCATGGATTGGGGCTCGTTAAAGGCGGTGCCCCTCCAAATACTCTCGCAACTGAAAGAGAATAAAACATGATGAGACTTATATAAATAAATAAATAGCGGTAATAAAAGATATATTTCCGACAAACTCAACAATTGAAAAGAAAATTGTTGATGAATCGCCTACATGGAACAAGCAATATTTTAAGGTCTTTCTAAAAAAAGAATATGTGCTGCAGTAATTGATTGGAGGTGTTTCATGTAACACAAATGTCGTCCGTGCAAAAGCTCGCAAATCTATTTTCATCAAAGATCAATTCAGTTTAAAAACTTGAACCTTTTAATTATCTAACAAGTCTGGGGATTCAGAGCCTCTCTCACATTGGATACCAATACTTTCCTTTCCTTTTTTTAGCACGGGTGATATACTATTGCTATCCTGATGATATTAAGTATTTTAGCTATATTGGTGCTTAATCCGTAAGGTGTGTAACAGAAAGTATCTCTTATGAAGTATGTCTAGACTAACACTGTACTGTTGCAAGTAATTCCACATTGCTCTTATCAACATATATACATGTCGAAAATCTCGCTCGCTTTCACTTTTGGCTTTCCCGTAATTCCCTTCAGTGTAATGTCTGACTGGTAGTCAATTTGGTGTAATACTTTAATTTTTTGCATTCAATCGAAAACCGTTAGAACCCCATTTATAGCTAAAGCCTAAAAAAAAACGGTTTTAGTTCAGGGTCTATAGAAAAATTAGTTTATTGTTATAATAAATCTACGCAAAGTGCATTGATCTTATAACAAAAATATACCAAACGTAATTTGTAAATATATGAAAAATTAATTTTCATGGGAACGCAGCGTTATTTTGTCCTACAATACACAATCCAAAAAATCGATTGGATAATGTTAGAGTTTGAGGGTTACTGGTCAGTCAGATTATGTGCAATTGCCATAAACAAACAAAAGAAGTTACATGTAACAAATGATAATCACCCGAGTTTTTCTTTATTGTCAGTGGGAATAAAAAGGATCTATAAACACTTGTGTACCTTAACAAAGTTCTGAGTTTAACATTGTAAACTTGAACTCAGCAATCTTGCGTAACTTTGATCTTAAAAGAGCCATGCAGAGCTACCCAGCTAGAAGCAGTTACACTTCAAAAATTATTCACAAACATCCAAATTAAGCAAAATACCAGCAACTTTTATAACGCTCCAGTTAAACACTGGTAAAACGATTCAGATTTTCTGTTGGAAGGACCAGGAAAAAAAAAATTACTGTCTCCGCATTTTCGGTAAAAGCACTTTATTAAAAAATAAGAAACTTCTTTCTTTTTGTTCTTGTGTATTTTTTTTTTCTTTTTAGTTCGAAATTTATACCCAAATAAACTTTAGCAGTAATGACTCATTTGAGGTACGATGAAATACTTTAAAGCAAATAAACAATGTAAACTAATGTACCTCATAGTGATTTTTCGTATATCCGTATGTCGTCGAACAAATATCATACAAAGACAAATTCTAATTTCCTTAATAGAAAGATGTGCTATCGAAGTATATATTGGTCTTTTCCTTTTTTATAGAATATACTCCAATGACAGGATGAAATGTCTTCAACCAAAGAGAGTTTTTAAGGGCGAATTAAGAAGTGTCATTACAGTGCTATATATAATGATGCTAATAATGCAAATGGCGTGGGGTAATAACGTGTAACAACGCTGCAACAATCACAGTACTTTAACCGATTAATATAATAGATATGATATCTACATGGATCAAATACGAAGAGAAATTTTACGTTATCCCATCGACAGGGCATATCATCAATAAACCTTTCGCAGCTTGGACTTCACAACATCAACAAATCGCTCAGGTACAATCATTCAATTTATTTGAGCAACCATTGTATTCAACTTTTATTATTATCATTGCAGGCTATGGATTATGTCGAATGTGTCAACTTATCGATGCAAGTCAGTGTATTCTTTTTGCTTCAATGTTTCTGGAATTATCTTTCAAACTCTGTTGCTAAGAAATCCTTCATGAGTTCTCGCGAATTCAAGTTTTATATTTTCTGGTATTGTGTCTCTTTTTTTTTTTTCTTTTGCGCACAGACATTTTAACAGTAATTTATTTTTTTAAATTTGTAACAGGGCCCTTGGCAGTGTAGCCATTTTTCCTGTCTTACAATGGTATTTCCGAGAGGATCCTGGATTGAGAGAAACTGTACCCCAATTAGCATTTGCTGTTGAAAGTATGTACACTCTTATGAAACTGGCTATTTGTTTTTTTAATTTATCTATTAACCCACATGCTTTTTACAGTGATTATCACCTCTGCTTTAGGCATCCGTTCTGATTTAAGATTCAAGCGAATTTTAAAATTATCCGGCAACTTGAAAAACAGTGGTGTCGTTATTGAGAAGCTTACATATTTCAAAGACATGAACATTTACCTTACATTTGTTTTGTTCATGTACGGTGTATGCTTATCTATCCTTTGTGTTGATGGCCTAACTGTAGCCAAGACAATTAATTCCAACAAGTTTGCAGCTGATTTGTTAATTGCAAACTGTAACACTGCCGCTATTTTAATGTGGCTTGTCGGTGTAAGTGTGATTTTAAGAGGATTATCATATGCAAGCAATTAACCTTAAAAAATCGTCCATCTAGTTTTCAATTTTCCATCCTCGTCGTTCCAACGATGACGAAACTACAAGCGCTAATTCAAACGGGATGAGTCGCACTGCAGTTACAATGTCTCGTGGAAACATGGATATTGAATCGAGTCATTCTAACAAGTTTAAACATGGTTCGTCATTTACAGAGGGTAATAAAGTAAATGATCAGCGACTAAGCCAACGTATCACAAATTTCATAGAAAACAAGAATGCTGCAGCAGCAACAGCAGCTCGGTTTAATGATAAATACAATCCCTCCAGCGAAGAGCTTCAAAACAGTAGATCTGGTAGTTTCTTACGCCCTATGGGACCTGTGGAGGTAGACTATCCCACCGGAACATCCGGTACATCGAGAACATTCACTCCCACGCATCAATTTTCTCCAAGTTCTCCAACCGCAGAAAAGACCAATTTCTCACGCAGTATTGCAGTTGATGATCCTTATACCAATTCACCCATCAACTTCACCATGATGGATCCCAAGAGTGTCTCGGGTAAACGATACAATCAACCAGCAAGTGTTGCTGGTAGAGAGTCTTACGAAAGATCGGTGTCGCCCATGTCTGGAACAAGCGGTGCTCGAACACAAGATTATCCCATGCAAACAATGAGTGGTGCCATTAGCAATCCCAATGATTTTAGGTTCGATCCTTTATTAGAAGAAAATACCTATGATTATTTAGCTACTCCCACAAGAGCTAGAACAAACGATCATCCACAAGAATGGTTGGGCCAAACACCTAACAGTGGAAGAATTTAAATTTTCTCTTTTTTATTATTGTTATTACATTTTCCCTATAGCTCTCACTTTCTCTGTTTTTTAATATATAATCATAATAAATAATTTCTCTAATCATTAATAAGGTGGATAAGGGGCTCCATTGTAACCACCGTTGGGAGGGAAGCCTTGTTGATACTGTGGACGAGGAGGATAATTCTGGTTAGGGGGATAGCCAGAATGCTGAGGAGTTCCATATTGAGGTTGAGGTGGTCCAGTATTGAAGCTACCTTGATGAGCAGCAAAAGGTGTACCTAAAGGATCGGCATGAGGATTATATCCGCCTGCGAATTGTTGAGGCTCAGGGAACCCTCCGCCACCACTATGTTGTGGGTATGGACTAGCACCATAATTGCTAGGAAAGCTGTTTCTATTAGGATTAGGGTTGGTTTGAGGATAGCCACCACCGCCACCATAGTTGTTAGGACGAGGATTGTAGGAAGAGGATAAAAGGGAAGCGGAGTTATTGCTGCCATAACTTCCTGGACCGGGTGGTGAAGTAGGTCTGCTAGTAGAATCTGGTGTTCCATATCTGATAGGGATACCCTCATTAGTAGGACGGGGATGCTCTTTATTCCACATGACACGGTTGGGATCATACGAGTTTGAAGGTGGAGGAGCAGTGGGAGGGTAAGGGAAAGAATTGGGGGCACCATATTGCGGTTGAGTTGGGCGATACATTGGTGTAGAATGTGATTCACTAGGCGTAGGTGCAATTGGAGTTCCAGCGTAGGAAGGTTGAGGAGGATATTGAGGGGAGGTAGGATAAGGTCTTTGTTGTTGCGGTGTTTGTTGAGGTGCATAACCAGTTGGTTTAGGATGTTTACCACCGTATCTCGTAGGTTGGCGCTTTGGTGGAGGTTGCTATAGAAAAGAAAAGAAAAAATTTTATTAAGGTATTCGGGCGTAAATTGATATGCACTTACGGCTGCATAAAATGTCAACTCCAAGTAAATTTGGCCTGCTTCTCTGCCCTTATAATGCAACTGATACCAATCTAAAATAAAACCGTAAACAACACACTCTATTGAAAAAAAAAAAGATTTCCAAGATTTACCATCATCTTCTCCTTCTTCCAAAGCCTTTGTAATGTCCAATTCACACTCAGAAATCAATTCTTGTCTTTTCGCGTCTTCATCAAATAATTGAACGATCACAACTTTTTTCTTTTCAGGCACGGGCAAGTTGACCTGATTTTTTTTAGATCAATAAAATTAGACTTTTTTTTTTTCGCTCTCTCTCTCTTTATCGGGTTTAAACGGTACCTGATCATCCCAAGTTGGATGCTGTCCACCTCTAAGATCGGTTTTAGTCTTTTTGGTAACTTCGCCCAAGCGGAACACAACAAATGGGTCTTGTTTACCGACAAGCTGTTTCAGCAATGAGAAAATTGTTTAGAGATGAGAGAATAAATATAAACTTTGCTTCATTACCTCGCGTTCAGGAAGATGTCTCTAAAGAAAAGAAACCCGTTAACACTGTTCTCTTTAGTACAAGCACAATAAGTATGACTTACAGCTTTATAAGCGACAATAACTAATTCACCAATAATTCTCGGCTTCGACATTGTTTAAGAAGAAGAGAAAAAAAAAATATGAGAGAGAGAAAAAAGTTAAAAATAAATTAATTTTTGAGGCTGATAGGTGCAACGACCTGGGCTTCAAATATTATCGCTAAAATGATGTGCGTTTATTACGCTACTGTGCATTTTGGACATATAAACATAGACTAGCAAATATGCGCCGTTGGATATGGAAGGAATACAAGTTGAACGATGTTTTTTAAAGTGCCGTTTACGGTATGCGTGGCGATTTAAAAACAAACAATTTTTTCAGCTGTTGTCATTAAAACTACAGTTTTATTTCATACCACATGTAGAATATTATGGGAACTCCTTTATTGAATGATGTAATATACAAAAAAGAAAAAATTCCCAGCTATTACTTAATTAAAAAGAAAGCATATGGTCACATTATAATGAAAAAGAGTTAAACAACAAACACACGCTATTTCGATAGGTTACTCAAATAAAATAGACGCACACCTCCCTTCTCACTTTCTTATGCAAAATAGTTCGAACCAATTAGAAGCAATGAAGCGTGACGCAAACTATTTCTATATTTTTTTTTTCTTGTCGCTTTGGCCTTATTTTTTGATTATTATTTTTTTTATTTTATGTACTTCTTTCTTTCTTTCTTTCAATGAAAAGATGGAACCAGTAACATCCTCTCGGACCGACGACGTCACCATGATAGAAAGTAGTTTTGTCAAACCTTTTTCCAAATCAACTCATAACCGTTCTAACCCCGCGTTTGTTACTGTCAGTCCTATTACCACTTGTGCCGAAATAACTAAAATAGAAAGAGCACAGCAAAAGAGACCCCAAAGTCGCTCCTCCATGTCGTCGATCGAGGATACTATTCCTTCACAATTACCTCCATCAAATGACAAGAAAAAAATGATTTTTCAAAATAATAGCAGTGACGAATATGCTTCCAGTCCTGGTAGTGAATCCGACGTCTTTTCAAGAAACCCTTTACGCTATCATAGTCCACCCGCTGGAAGTGGTGGTAAATTCATGAAAAAAACAAACAGAACAAGTTGGACTCCATCTGAGTCGACTCCCTCAACACCTATTAGTTTACCGGAGACCATCAAATTGACAAGAAGCAGAAAGAGTTCCGTTATCGCCATCGATAAAAGGCTGGACGATAAGTCTGGCTCCATATTCAAATTACGTGAAAATAGATTGCCTTCCTCGCCCAAAATATTCGATGAAGATACCAGAATTCATCATCGAAACTCTTCCATATCTTCCATTTTGACTGATAACATTAGCATCCTTTCTTCTGAAGATTACGATTCGTCCAATGATAATGATTCAATCAAATGTAACAAAAAAAACATCTGTTTATCTCTATGCATTCAGCATACTCACATATATATATATTTTTGTTATCTAGTCAATCATAAGCAGCAGAGACGCAAGTCTACATCTGGAAGTATTTTAAAAAATACCTCTACAGATGCTTTACCCGAATACTTGTATAAGCAATCCATTCAGAATTTCACAAAGCGTCAGTTATCAACCACAACAGCGGCGATTGACGCAGATAAAGACGTGATAGCGATGACACTTGACGAAGAAAGAAATACTGCTCATTTCCCTTTATCCGATGATATCAGCCAAAGTTATCAATCTCCAGTGTACCCAGCCGTATTCTTGAACGATATGGATAACAATGATCTAGAGGAAGACGATCATCATTTTCATACAAACACTTCAGTCTATGAAGCTGAAGAAACGGACTATTTCAGTTTATGTCGATATCCTTGTCAAGGTAAGACACTAAAATACATGTTTATAAAAACGTGTTTTAATCATCTTTTTATAGAATCGAAAAGTGTGCCTATTAGACGTAAGCCATTATCTCTGCCTATAGACAACTCGTACGCCAGCCGATTAAAAGAATCACGTTCAACCAAAATGAGAAAATGGTCACTTTACCATGACTCTGTTCCAAAATGGATAAATTGGATGGATGAATCAGACGTGGTTGATCCTAAAATTACTCATTGGTGGAACTCTATCCAACCACCACAAGAAGACTGCTTTAATGCACAACGTCTGTCGCTTGATTTACATGATTCTCAATACCAGTTCCCTCTTCATAAACAGGACTATCAGTCTGATGAGGAATCACTATCGGATTGCGTTACACCAGCTGCAGTGCTTCCAGTGTTAAAATCAACCCCTACTAGATCAACATTCCGTTCCTCTTTTCCGCCAGCTAATGCTCCTTCAGTTGCTGTTACAGGCAATATTGGTTATAGATTCAATAATCCTAACAAAAATCCATTTTCCCATTTCGGCGATAATTACGACTCATTTACTTCCCCTCGTGAAAAACCTAAAAACAATGGTGCGAATTGCCCACGACACACAATCAAATCAAGATTACAATGGGCTAAAGATGCGTGTAATTTAGAGCTACGCGAAATCATTGATGGATTAAATGAATATGTTGAAAAAGATTTGCTTTATTTTGAAACGCCAGATGATATATTGAATCACGAGTCTGAGGAGGATCAATATAAACAAGACTTTCCTGTATACGACTTACAACATGATACTAGTTTATTGGATTGGGATGACAAGGACTTAAAACCCATCCAAGATATTGTTACAATGATATCCGAAGATGATGATATAACCACACCTTTTATACTCACACTACAAAACCTGATCTGTTTAGCACAGAGTGTTCTAGATACAGATCTAGAAGTATTTTTAGAAAACCCAGGTATTGGTGCTGATACAGTTTCAAATATCCAATCTGTGGGCGGTAATTGGGAGTATTATAAGGAATGGCCATGCAAAAAATGGTATGTCCGACTTGTGCTTGGCGTTGCGGCGTTTAATCGAGTTGTAGAATGGTGGCAAGCCGAACGAAAATATTGGGCTACCCCTTCTTCCATCATTACCCCAACCACAAATTCAGCCAGTACAACTACCACTGTTACTCCCTTATTTAAACCTCTCAAAGTAACTTCTGACTTACCTGATCAATTTAACTTGGGCGCTATGATGATGAATGATCCTATTGATGAGTCTCGTACTACACGAGTGCCACGAACACGAGATAACAGTGTCATGTCAACTTTTATGCAAAATGACAATGAAGAAGCATGCCAGTTTCAAGAGGAAGCGGAAATCGGTCAAAGCAGCACCATTGTCATGGAATTATCTCTCAAACCATCCCTTGTTCAGTACTTAAGTCCTGTTTGGCACGATGTGATAGGGTATGCATCACTAGCTAAATTCTTCAGCTTTTTTTTTTTTTTTTTTTTTTTTTTTTTCATTAATATCATTTACACATGTCTTACCTCTTCTTGTTTACATTATATAATATAGTACTAGACCTCAATCCATGATCGGTCTTAATATATCTGAATTGCTTGTACATGAAAATAAACAAGTATTTTCTCAGGCAACCGACGAAATGCTTGCAGATAATTTAAAAACTATCGAAGTGACTTTTGGTGTAATTACAGATGATGTCAAGACACCTTTTGAATTGGAAGGCAAGGGCATGCTAATGTACAACAGAGTCACAGGATATCCCAGTCATACCATGTGGGTGTTGAAACCGTCCGTAAGAAGGTGGCCCATTAGCACTACAGAAATCGCAAGTGATACAATCATCATTGATGATACTGCACCGAACACAGAAACACATCCTTTGTTTAATAGTCCTAATTTGCCAATATCTTCAACTATTAGAAATATTCAGGCCTCTGCCATGCGAAGAGCTGTTTCACAAGGTGGTGTTCCGGTTGCTAACAGCCTAGATGCTACCACACATTTACTTACCATCGCTCCTGCACTTTGTAATATATGTGAAAGATGGGTTGTTGCTGCCTTCTTTGAGCAACATTCTGAATTATGCGTCGAAATTCATCGTGCTGAAATGGATGTGAGTACTTGCAATGATAGTCTATCAGAATTGAAGCATTATGTACAAGGCTTGTACGATATTACCACGTATGAAGTCCAAAAATTGGAAACTAATCCACAAGCTACAATTCTTGAAGAGGAAGATGATCTCACCAGTATCAATAGTGATGATGACTCAATTTTTGGAGAAGGTTTGCCTTTGGAAAAAGATCACGTACTCCCTTTGGAGAAAAGAAGATCTGAACTCGAAAAATATACAACCATGTTGGATATTATGAATGTAGCATTGTCTATCGCTACACCAGGCAGTCCAGATGATGAAGCTGATTTAAAAGAGACACCCGATCGACTCAATTGCTCTCATACGAAGCAGTCAGCCGTCTCTAAATCTAAAATTGTTCAAATTCTCTACTGGAGAGCCCCATTGGCAGACGATGCAGATACTGAATCACTGATCAATAACATCGAATTCATTACTAAAGCTAAGGTTGATGCTGTCAATCGAATGCAGGATTGTTTGGATTACAATGAGCGTATTCGAAACAACTTTCAACATAACGTCATTGGTGACAATGAATGGTCTGAATTTGTACCAGAAAAAGTCGAGGCTGCTGTTGTTCCTACCGATGTTAAGGCCACTAGCAACTCAGTTGAGGTAGAAAAAGTGAAAACTCCCATGTTAGAGTCCGAGAAAAGCTCCTTGGAAGAAAATAGTGAGATCAAAAAACAGAACCTCTTTGAAAAGATCAAGGACTGGAAAATCAGTGCAAGACGCAGTGGTAATGGTTCACGTTCCAAACGTGCGAGACGTAAAAATGGAGCTTCAATTCCTCCACCTGTTTCTACCGTACCTACTGTGTCTACAACACCTTCTACTGCACCTCGTATTATTGAAATGGAAACTATTGATACACCTGCAGCATCACCAAGATTTCCAGCAAATACGAACCCGCAGCCACCACAGCCAAGAAAAAGTAGTCTCACTGGAAGAATACAATCATCTGGTAGTAGCACGCCTTCTCTTGGCAAATCTCCATTATCTCCATTACCTGCACCCATCATGTCAGCACGGCCTGTTCCGCCTAGTATCAAAGACTTTGATATTATTAAGCCAATCAGTAAAGGTGCATTTGGTTCTGTTTTCCTTGCCAAAAAAAGAGTGACAGGCGATTATTATGCCATTAAGTTTTTAAAGAAGTCAGACATGATTGCCAAGAACCAAGTGACAAATGTCAAGGCTGAAAGAATGATTTTAATGACTCAGACGGATAGTCCTTATGTAACAAAACTATATTACACTTTTCAGTCCAAGGATTATCTATATTTAGTACTAGAGTATTTAAATGGCGGTGATTGTTCTTCCTTGATCAAAGCGCTTGGCAATTTGCCCTGTGATTGGGCTCGTAATTATCTTGCAGAAGTTACTTTAGGCTTATCTTATCTTCATAATAAGCACATTATCCACCGGTAAGACGAAAGGAGATATTTATACAACAGGTTATGATTTTTGGAACTAAAATTTTTTTTTAAATATATGGTAGAGATCTTAAGCCTGATAATTTATTAATTGATCAAAATGGTCATTTAAAATTGACCGATTTTGGATTATCAAGAATTGGATTTTTAGACCGTAGAGTCCGTGACGAGCTCAGCAGTGATCCATTTTCATTGTTACCTACATCACCTGCACCTTCTCGATCTGGCACGCCACCTCAATCCCCGTTAGTACCTGCAGCCTTATCCAACGGAAAGTTCTATAAACATTCATATTTTAGTCTACTCTTTGACCGAGACAGAAATAGACGAGGGTCTATGACTAGTTCTACATCGGGTGGTGATATACCTATTAATGAACCTTTGGTGGGTGGTAGCAGCAGTAGTGTGCCAGCTTTACCATCTCACATTCATGAAGAGCTTAATACCAGCGCTACGACAAAGCCTCATAGACAACGCACGAGTTCGGGTTTATTACCTTCGGGATTAACAACGCCTGCTTTTGTTCATGCATCTGTACCCGAAAGTAATGAGGACAGCGGGATGATGCGACAGGAACAAGCGGTAGGTACACCGGATTACCTTGCTCCTGAAAGTATTTTAGGCACAGGCCAGGACTCGATGGTAGATTGGTGGGCTCTAGGCGTCATTTGTTATGAATTCTTGTACGGATATCCACCGTTTCATGCAGAGACACCTGATAAGGTCTTTGAGAATATTTTATCCAGAAATATTGACTGGCATAAAGATGAAATGAATTTACCAGATGAAGCCTATGATTTTATGGAAAGACTATTGACCTTGGATCCCGAGAAACGTCTTGGTCGCAATGGGCCTGAAGAAGTGCGACAACATGCTTTCTTTAAAGATTTAGATTGGGATAAGTTATTAACAGAATCCCCTTCTTTTGTCCCACAACCCATGGGTAAAGAAGATACAGATTATTTTGATACACGTGGTGCAACCATGATGGAAGAAGATAGTATTCAAAACCTGGTGATGGAAGAGATCAAGCGTGCAAAAGCCATTATTAACGAGCAAAATCCGGATAAAATTTCACTTATTGATTCAGAAGATTTTCAAACCTCGGATGATGCAGATTTTGGAACGTTTGTTTACAAGAATTTGCCTGTTTTAGAAAAAGCCAATGAAGATGCCATCAAGAAAATCCGTCATGAACGTATTGTAGCCAATACCTCCTCCTCGTCTGTAATTTCGTCCTCCACTTCATCAGACAGAGCTTCTTTGCATCGCTCACTGCCTGCAATTTCCAGAAGAAAAAGAAGTTCTATTGCGGATACTTTTAGTTCAAGGAGTTCCGTGACCAATATTATCCCATCACATGCCTCTTCGCCTCCTCCTCCTCTTCCTCCTGTTTCTACGTCTTTACCCTGTACTCCACCGCGTGCATTATCGCCCTCTTGTTCAACCACACCTACTGCGTCTACTCAATACCGTCGCTCTATCGATGCAATCAATCACCCTTTGAGCCATATTGATAGGCTTCGGAAAGAAGATGATGCACCTCAACGTGTTCGGTCTGTTTCCTCGCCCGGTAATCGTGTAGCAGTTTTATCCACATCAGTAGGATCTTCTTCTGCCTTTTCTAATTATACCAGTAGTAGCAGCAATAGTAGCAGTAGTTCAAGTGCACAGAATCCAGGATTAATCCCTCTTCCACTTCAAATGCATGCACATCCTCTTGATATTGAAAGAGCGGATGATTTAAGCTCTTCTTCCCGATCCGGTGTTGACAGAGTGCTGAATTGTTTAATTGCAGATGATAACCCGATCAGTTGCAAAATATTGGAAACCATTTTGAATTTGTTACAGTGTCGGTGTGTGATTGTTCGAAATGGTGCCCAAGCACTTCGGTGCGCTATCAGTGATAAAGTCCAATTCGATTTAATCTTTATGGATATTCGCATGCCTATTAGTAAGTCATTTCTTTTTTTTTTAAAAAAAATAATAATAATCATACTTATAAAAATTGTAGTTGATGGACAAGCAGCAGCACGCATGATTCGGTCCACTAATAATATCAATAAGAATACAACCATGGTAGCAGTAACAGCGTACGAATGCAATAATCAATCTGAAGGTATTTTTGACATGACATTGAGCAAACCAGTGACAAAAGAAGTTGTGCTGCAATGTATTCGAAAACTAGGCGATTGCAATTTACCCACTAGTCTTTGGACATCCTCATCTGTGTCTCCGCAGATTATATCCCCTTCATTAAACATCAAACCGCATCCAGAATCTCTATTGTAATATTTCATTTCCCTCCCTCCCTCCTCCCCCCCCCCTCCCACCGCCACTTACGCTTATAATTTTTTTACAGCTAAAAATATAAACATCCATTTATATCCCCCATAATACTATACAAATTCTATTTTTTTTATTAATGTCAAAATTATTATTGGCGTCTCTTGTTGCCTCCTTTATTATTGTTGTTGGTATTTCCACCTTTCTTGTTATCTCCCTTATATTTTCTCTTTGCTTGAGCACCAGTTCTTTCTTCCTTATCGAGATCATCGTCATCGTCATCGTCCTTGCGAGATCCACGCTTGGACTTTTTACCGTTATCAGTCTCTCTTAATTCGATTGTGGCGATACGTTGAGCTTCATCAACACGTTCCTGTAACATCATCACTTCATCCTTTTCAACGGGGAACACATCTAACTTGTGATCCAAATCCTTTTCGATACGTTGAATTAATTCGACATCATACTGGGTGACAAAGGTAACGGACTTTCCGGATCGACCTGCTCTTGCAGTACGGCCGACACGATGGATATAATCTTTGGATGATTGAGGCACATCGTAATTAATTACGACATCGACCATGGGAATATCGATACCTCTACTTGCAACATCGGTGGCAACCAAGATATTACGTGTACCGGCCTTAAATTTATTAAGGGCACCCAAACGCTTAGCTTGAGGCAATTGACCATGAAGAGGCACAGCTCCAAAACCAAGATTTCTCAACATGATGGCAATCTTTTGAGTATCGTGACATGTACGTGTGAAAATAATTGTAGAATTGCCGGCAAGCTCATTCAAAAGATAGACCATGTAACAATCCTTATGCTTGAGAGGGAAGAAGAGATAGTATTGTAAAAGTGTCTTGACAGTAGAATATTTGCTGGCAACTTCCACCTTGACAGGCTTGTTTAAACTGGCTCTTTGAAGCTTTGCAACCTTGGTCGTCATAGTAGCAGAGAACAAGAATGTGTTACGCTCACGAGGAATCACCTTGAGAATCTGATCAATCTTGGGTCCAAAATCCATATCTAATAAACGATCTGCTTCATCCATAACAAGGTACTTCAAACTCTTTAAACTGAAACCTTTGGTGTTTTCTAAATGATCTTGAAGACGACCGGGTGTACACACAAGGATATGAGGACGCTTGGAAAGTGCAATGGATTGAGACATCATATCCATGCCACCCACAATAACTGCTGAACGAACGCCAATCACTGTACCGAGGGACTCAAAAGTTTCTGCGATTTGGTAAGCCAATTCTCTAAAGATACCTTGTTTTAATAATCCAGTTTCAATTAGTTCATATTAGTTTATCTATTTTACCTGGTAGGAGCCAAGACACAAGCATAGAATGCTTGAGGGTTATCCCAAAGTCTTTGAATAATGGGGATAGCAAAAGCTGCGGTTTTACCAGAACCTGTCTGGGCAAGACCAATAATATCACGACCTTCAATAGCCCAAGGAATGGACTCCTTTTGAATCTCGGTAGGATGTGTGAACTTCATTTTTTCAATAGCTTCACATAATTGAGGAGAGACACCCTACATGTTAATGGTTAGATCTAAATTATATGGACCTCACTTTTTCTTTTTCTTTTTATTCAATAAAAAATGCTTACAAGATCAGCAAAGGTAGTCTCTTCCAATGTCTTCTTGGAAAGTAATTCCATGTCAACAGCGGGCTTCGCTTCTTTATCTACAGTGGTGGACATTGCTCTAAAAATAAGTTACAAGGGAAAAGAAACTGTTGGAAATATGCCTTTTTTCTATTCTCTACATGAATTAAATGCCAGTTACCAGACATGAACGCCACTTTTTACTCTAGGATTCACAGTCACTGTGACTTCTCTCTTATTACCTAATGTTCAAACAGGCAAAAGATAGATTTGTTCTTGTCAGTAAGGAAAAATAACCTCAAAGCATTAATTGGTAGCTAATTAAAATCAAAAAGGTGATCTAAGAACCTCTCCAGTAGTTTAAATTAAGGGTTTTATTAAGAGGGCTTTTAAATCAATAATTAAAGATATTCTTAGGAAACAGCCTAGTCGGAAGGCTTGATGAATGATGTATTAGGCTTAAGATAATCGAGATATTGATATTGCGCTAGATTAAAAAGGGGCAATTATCATTATATAACAATTGTGATAATGAGCATCAGACTTTTAGTTTTCAACTTGGTTTTATTATATATTAAGAATATTTCTGAAGTGATTTTAGACGATATAATATGTAAATAAGACGGATAAATGTAAATCGATAAGAATACAGTGAGAGATGAGAAGGTAATATAGTTTTAAGATCCAAAACAGTAAAGGGTTTACGACGGGTTTATGTAAGAAGGTGTAGTGATTGTACATATAATTACAATGGACAACAAACAGAAATAAAAAGCGGAGAAAATACTAATTAATAAGTATCAATTACAAGATAAATCCCAAATCTAGGTGAGGTCTAGACATTTCCAATTATTAATGGCCAGTTTCCGTTGATACTTAGCTCTTTTGTATGTGATAAATTGTCCAAAGTCGATACTTGGAATAGATGTATTCATTCGTAGCGTTCCTATTTGTTTTGATAAAATGATTTCTATAGAATACTCGATCACCTTTAAATAATTGCTGTGTACTTTTCATCATACACCAGGCCCGACTATTTATAGCTTCGTAAGTCAATGTCTAATATACTTCAAGAAAGACCGAAAAAAAAAATGCTGTTCATTCATTGCAAAGTTTGATACATTGAAAAAAAAAAAGTCCTAGAAAGGAGTGCATATCTAGCTCTTTATTCAATAACTGATTTCCATGACCTTCTGCCATCACCATTCACCATGGGAACGTGAAGAATGAGAATAATCTTCCTATGACCAAAGACGATACCGCTGCATCGACAATAAGAATATCGATATAAAGTAATAGAAGAAGAAAAAAAAAGCCGTTGATTTTAGGACCGAATGTTCAAAATTGGTGTCCTAAATGTTTTCTGAAATGGATCAATTTTTTTTTTTTTTTTGTGGCAACCTATTTTCTTCAGCTGTAAAATTTTGAATTAAAACATATAAGTATACGTTATTTAAGTCTCTTTATATGTCTAATGAAAAGACACTCATTTTACCTGCTTCTTCAATGTCTCAAAGCATTATTTGCTAGTCTCTTTAGTTTTATCTACAGTCCGACACAAAGCATGCAATCCATTCTTTTTTCTGTCACTGACATCGCTTGCACCACTAGCACCGGTGAAAAGATAAACGTAAAAGCAATTGCTATGTATGCAGCATCCAACATAAGAACCTCAAGGCATCTCTTTACATTTTGTGTATTCAAGGTCGTTTGTAAGACACAGAAAGAAGAAAAAACTGGCCAAACGTACTGTGATCATGACGAGCGATGACTATATATCCTCTTGATTCCTTTTGTACTAATAGAATTTACATTCTCTTGGTTTTTTGTCTTTGTCTAGAGTCCTTCACAAGCAAGTACGCCTATTTTTGAAATCCTAGACCATGTCGTTTTGAGGGAATTCCGCTATATTTACAGTGACAGTAGCTGCTGCATTTATATTAAAAGTTATCCAGATCAAAGGAAATGTACAACGATTTTTTCACGATTTCTAGCCTTCAAGCTTCTGCCGAAAATCCCTCATTATAATTGTAGTGAAATGTGTATTCTTCAAATAGATAAAAAGCAAGCAGGTCATGTTTGCATATATGTCATTTTTTAAAAAAAAAGCACAGACCTCAAAGCAAAAACCGGCGGGGAATGCCACTGAGAGTTGCAATATGAATTGCAATGCAAATTGACGTCATGGACCATTTTTAGCTTAATGCCTGAGAATGAATTATGTTACTGACAAAAATGATACGTGTGGCATACGCAATTGAGCATTGTTTAAATCATTGAGAACTAAGTCATAATCAGCTAGAACCTTTCTACAAACATCTTGTGTATCGATTTCATTGTGCATATTATGAAATCGCTTGAAAGGTTATTCTTTTAAGAAACCCCGCTTTGATCATGCACATATTACATAAGCAACAGTGCACTTTTTTTTACTGTGGCTTATCAAAAGTTTTTTCTAAATCTGACATATGCCAGAATTTTCAACTAATTTTTCTCTCTCTCTTTATTTTTGCATAGTTTTTATTATTATTATTTATAAAACAACATGGCTGAAGTTGAAACGAAAAAGAAGCAAGTCTCTGCTGATGACTTTGAAGATGATTTCCAAGAGGAGGAAGCCGTTTTCTCTGATAACGAACCTGCGATCGAGGATGAGGAAACACCTGCTGTAAAGCGTAAAGCACCGGAATCTGAGGAACCTGTCAAAAAGAAGAAGAAGCAACAAAAGAAGAAGAAGATCTCGAACAATCCTTTCGATACGATTAATATTTGGGACGAAACACCTGAAATTCAAGCTGCTTATTTAGAGGATCGCCAAAAGATTGCTTTACCCAAGTTGTCTGCTGTTGAATTAGAAGAACAACAGTTACCTGAATCAGCTCTTGTCAATAACGAAAACTTTAAACAAGAACACGTCTTAGATGCTTTACCCAATTTCATCAAGTTTGGTGTTGCAGGTCACAAGAAATTAGGAAAGAAACCTACTGTGCTTGCAAGCCCTGTTGCTTTAATCATTACACACTCCGCTGTTCGTGCAGTTGATCTTGGCCGGTAAGCAGTTGCGATAGAAGAAGAAAAGGGAAAGGCAATGGGAACTAAATTGTGTTTTTATAGTGCATTGAAAGAATTCAGTGAAACTGCCAAGGTTGCCAAGTTATTCGCTAAACATTTCAAGATTGAAGATCAAGTTTACTTTTTAGAGCATGAAGCTATTCATATGGGTATCGGAACACCCAACCGTCTTCAAGCACTTGTTGAAGGAGGACATTTGAAGTTGGATCAATTGGAATTGGTGGTGATTGATACCGAGAGAAACCCCAAAAAGTTTAATATCTTTGATATCCAAGAGGTTCGAACTGATCTTTTCAAATTTCTCGGCACTTATATCTCTCCTTTGATGAAGGAAGGTAAAGCAAAGATTGGCTTATTCTAGAAAAGCAACCCTTGCATTCTCTCTCTTTCTCTCTTAAATATTATCACACTTGTACACAGTTTATCCCCATTTTATTATTAAAGCAAAAAGCATTTATCCTTTCTCTTTTAAAGTCGCGGTAGATGAATGTGTTGATGGGAGAGGCTGTGTGACGGGAATTTTATTTAACCAAGTACCGTGGCATTGTATCATTGACACGTTTTTTCTTTCTGTTTATTTCCTTACATCATGACGGGCAAACAACCCAGAATTTTAAAATCTTGTGTGTTACCATAGAAAAGTCAATTCAAAAAATGACAATACGAAATAATGGGAGTGTATTTACTCGCATGCTCCCACACACATGCCTCCTCTAAATAATGCACGGTAAGGAAAACATAAAGTAAACACGCATAAGATTAAATTAACTTTTTTGAACTGTAAACAAAATCAAAATATTCGGATATTCAAAATAGCCTTTTAGAAATTATATAAAATGAAAAACACTTGAAAGCTTTTTTAGTATCTCTTTTTTTTTTTTTAATTTTTTTTTCTCTATATCTCACCACTACGTCATAAAGACTCAAACTTTATACTACAATAAAAAAAAAAAAAAAAAAAAAAAATGTCGGACAAAAATTCAACGTTTTCTTCTCATTTCTTCCATCGACCAAGAAGTAATTCCAATAGTGATTCCTTCTACTCTAGCACCTTACTCAAACGAAGATTTTCAGCCACTAAAATGTTAGCGAAAGCAAAGGATTCTACAAAATCTTTAGTTCATGATGTTTTGGAAAAGAGACATAGTCTTGACTCCAAACGCTCGATAGGGGACACCCACAACAATAATGTACCCTCCTTGGATAGTTCAGCCTCTCTCAACTCGGTTGAAAAACTAAGAATGCCATCAAGCGTATCCCACCACCATGATCAATTCATTGACGACTCACACAGTGACACTCTATCTTCTCGAAAAAAGCATTACAGTCTACCTATCCGAAGACCCTTCACAATCAAAAAGGGAAACAATAGCATAGATTCCTCTCTATCCTCATTTTCTTCCTCATCTACTAAATCACCTACGAACGCCGATGAATCGGAGTGCGCAAGTGAACAACCTCCTTTGAACGCAGCTGCGGCTGCTGAAGCTGATGTGCTTTCTGGAACTGGCAGGCCCGGGAGTTTTGCCACTGCCTGCGATCTCCGATTGGCCAACGAAAAGAAAAATGAAGAATTTCACGCGCTTTTCAAGAGCGTACAAGAAAACGACATGTTAATTCAAGGTAAACAACACCAACAAAAAAGTTTATATCATGAAAAACAAGCAATTCATCAATCAATTTTATCTTTATTATCATAGATTACAAGTGTGCACTTCAGAAAGATATTCTTTTACAAGGACACCTCTTTATATCTGAACATCATGTTTGTTTCAAATCAAATATCTTTGGTTGGGTCACCAATGTAAATATTTCTACTTGTCACTTTTTTTTTTTTAGTCTGATAACTTAACTCGTCTTATATTTTAGTTGGTAATTAACTTTGAAGAAATCATTGGTGTTGAAAAGAAAATGACGGCAAGAATTATTCCCAACGGAATTACTATATCCACAAGCACTTCCAGGGTAAGCAGATTGATTTATACATAAACAGAGAAAATATCGCTAAACGGCTCCTAACACAATAAATCTAGCACACATTTGCCTCCTTTCTTTCGCGTGATCTAGCGTATGACCAAATTGTGAAAATCTGGGACCTTCGTAAAAAAATCAATTCTGTGATACCAATACCTCTACCTATTGACGACGACGACGACAACGGAACGGAGGATGATGATTCATTGTACGAGGAAGGAGATACCGAAGAAGATGAGGAGGATATATCATCTGCCGATTCTGCTGTCGTTCTAAAGACACCAAAAGCGGAATCAAATAAGCCGCCTTCCGCCTCACCCTCTCCTTCCCCTCCCGCTGCCTCTTCATCAAATTCAGCCGCTGCTGCTGCTGCTGCTGACGCTAATCAAACACCGGAGAAATCGGCTAGACTTTCTCCTACGATCGCCAAACAACGTCCCAGATCAGTTTCAGATTCCAATTATAAGCCAAGATCAACAGCATCAGCAACATCAACAACTGCTGTCACGATACCCGAACCAAAAGTCTCTCCCTTACGTCAACAGACGGTGATGACACCCACCATTAAAAAGACAAGGGTTTGTCCTTGTACTGTCAATGGAGAACAGTATCCTCATATTGCCCTCAATGAAACTTATAAGGGATCTGTTCAAGCCATGTTTCGTTTATTGTTTGATAGTAATTTCTTTCCAGGATTTCTTGAACGGTATGAGAATTTCGAACATGTTCAATCAAGTGCATGGAAGCATGGAAAACGCCAGGTTATTGGTCAACGACGTATCAAGAGTTCTACCACAGGTAATATACATTGTCTTTACTAAATATTTGGTTCTCATGTTATTTTTTTTTTTTTTTGAATTAGGCACACGCGTTGTGAAAACATTATTCGAAGAACGTAGAATTCATCGAAAAATACCTTACTATACTTGTATCACTGCTAAAAAATCAATGCCAGATATGCCGATGGGTGCTGTGTACTCGATTCAATCACGAACCTGTATCACTCGCGTGAGTAAAGACAAGGTCCATGTCCTGGTTACATTTCAAGTCGTCTTTTCCAAAACCGGCCTTGTCAGTTGTAAGTCTTTCCATCTTCTATTCCTCTATCACATTCAACTAAACAATTTTTTTTATATATATATATATATATCAGCTATCATTGAAAAAAACGCAGCCGATGATCAATTAAGACTCTACAGTCATTTAAATTCAATTTTAAACAAACCTGAATTAATCAAGGAATTGGTCAATGATCAACAACTTTTACAAGATTTAAATTTGGCCAATCGTCCCAACAGCAACAGCAACAGCAGCAAGAGCAGGTCATCGACGAAAAAGTATGCAGGTCAAGGATGGATTTCGTATGCTATGGATTGGGTCGGATCCACTCGTTTAATCGGGTTTGTTTATTTTGGTTTCTTTCTGGTGTTAGTGACCCATTGTTTATTAGCTTTACGTTTGAAGCGTATCACCAATACACTCGATTTAGTACAGCAACAGAAACATCTTACAACCCACACTGACTCTCAATGGATTGATAATAAAATGAACCGCGTCAATCAACACTTGAATCAGTTAAAGGAAGAAGTACAGGATTATCATCAAAGAATTCAAAAGCTTCACAATGTACAATAAAATATCCCCACCATACCTCAGCTTTATATAATAACTTGTACATACAAAACATCCTTTTCATACATTTGCAATAATAATAATAAAAAACTATCACTATCTATGACTTGCTTTCATTTTATGTGTGTATAAACAAAAAAAAAGGTTTATTAAGTGACAACAAAGGAAAAATAGGAAATTATAAATAAATAATAAAGAAACGAGGGTTTGGGTAAATAACTATTGACAAGGGAAGGGTGGGGGTAAGGGGGGGTTATACATTTTGGTTATGAAATACCACGAAGGATTTCAAGTGCTTTTTCTGAACGACGCAATAATACATGATTATCATCTGGATCATCAGAATCATATTGTTCGTCTTCAGAACAATCACAAGCAGAATCAATTTCATCAATCTGACTCGATACAAAGGCACCCAATCGACTTAGACGCTCTACGATAGCTTGATTTGTTCGAAGACCATCCAGTGAATGACGTTTTATCATACGACGTAAATTCAGACTGGCATGACGCACCTGTTCCGTCATACTGTTTTCCCATGCATCACGTTGTGCATCGGCCAACACAGGTGCTAATCGCCATGCAGAGATCCAAGCCTCTAAACCAGTAACGGCAGTAACGAATTCTGCTAGAGCCAGCACAGAACTTTCAAGATCCTCTTGGTCGTCGTGTTGAAGGCATTTGGATCCATTCTTGGTCATTAATTTCTTGATGGAAGTTTTTATCTGTTCTGCTTTCCAAAGTTCTTGCACACCTTGACGTTGTTGTTCAGCACCTTTTTTCAGCAAGGTAGCACCAACAAGGGTATGTATCATGCTTTTCTTGGTTAATTCGTCTAACCTGTTCATGCGATCCTTATGGCCAACCAAATCCCGACTATCGCCACCACCAATAAATTCGCGTGAAACCAATGAACGTGGCACTTTTTGAACAAGTGTCTTGATCAATTTGTTGGCTGTTTCTGTATCACTCTTCCATAAGGCTTCGACCGTACCGCCCACGGCTGCTAACCAATGAGCTAATCGATGGTAATCATCCACCTTTTCATTTACATCTTGTGGGTCTGTGATGTCTAGTAACTGAGCAAACGCCGTCTCATTGAAATCAGATTCGACCTGACTTGTTGTCAAGGGTTTAGCAGTAACAGATATAATCAGTCGACCAAACTGGGTTTGTAAATTATCCAACAAATGTAACGTAGACAAGATACCGACAGGTAATAAAACAGGCGCTGTCATAGAGAGCGAAAGACCAGATGTTTCTGCTTTACCAAAATGTTCCAGCTGTTGATTCATTACCTCCAAGGTTTCGTTCCATGCACGCGACTTTAACATGACTTCCATACGATCTTCACCGTTATCTTCATGACAATCGAAAATAAGGGCACGCATCAAGGGATCATCTTCCAGTCCGGATTCATACATGGAGAGTCGCCAAAAGTAACGTGAGAGCATCTCAGAAAGTCCGTGATGAGGAATCACAAGCGCCATTTGCATAGCAGCTGTAGCATAGACACGAGAACGGGATTGTTCCACGTATTCATTTTCATCATCTTCCATTAGTTCAATCAAGTTGAGCATGTGAAGGCAAGAGTAGAGCATAGAACACCGAGTCACTTGAGGGTTTCCACCAAGACATTCGACTTCATTCAACTTTATCCATTTACATACTTGTACCCATTGTTCTTGTGGGGTCAAATTTTGGTCGTCGTACAGAATTTCATAACCAAGCCAATGCCGAGATACAAAACGTACGATTTCTTTACCCAACACATAAAAGAAACCAAAGGCGTTATAGTGTTTTTGGGGAAGAATGGTGTTTGAATAGGTATGTTGTTCATTCTCTAATGATTTGACAAGAATGGTATAGATTTGCATGCATTTTTGATCGCCCGGAGTAAGTGGAGTCAGATGAGACGCAATATTGCCGTTCAAGGAAGATCGAGAGTCCGCTCTCGTACGTGATTTCTTATTGACTTTCTTCACCTTGATAAAACTGAACGAAAACCAGAATTTTAACATGGGAAACATCAATTGGACAAGGCAGATGGCAAACACAGTGGTTCTGAATGCAGACCTAAATGGATGAGTGATTAATACAAAAAAAAAGTAATAATTAAAATATGCTTTGTAAGACTTACCATCCATCGGAGAGAGGAAAGAGAGAGCCGAGGTAGGAAGTGGGTGAGCTGCTATTGGAATAACCTAATTCTTCTGCTGTACGAGAGATATGATTATGACTTTCAAATTGTTCTTTGGATGTAGGACCTGCAGACAGAGGCGATGCTGAAAAAAAACTGATGGCCATAAATAAGGCCATAAAAACACGATTTGTCATGGATGTACCAGCAGCAGCAGGAGGAGGAGGAGTAGGAATAACGATTTTTGGAGAGTGATAAAGTTTTTGTCGAATGGGTACGGGTGTAGATAATTCACAAGAACCTGAAGAAGTACCAGATTCATCTGCATCATGTCTTGACCGTTTTTTACTATTCGCTTGTTCTTTTCTTTGTCGGTGTTTTTCCACAGCTTGATCTTGAAGTTCTTGTCGCTTGATTTCTTGTTCTCGGTGTGTCTTTTGCACTCGGTATCTACCAAGAATATCATGTCCGCCAGGTAATTGACTTAATAAATGCTGCAAATTCTCATTTTCAAGACGTAAATCATCACTCGTGCGTTTCAAATGTAAGATATATTCAGTGGCTTTACGCAAGATGGTAGCCTTGTTTAATTTGGTAGCAATGGCAACACCATCAATGTAGTCTTCACAATCTTCTTCATCATCCTCGTCGTCTTCTTGATGATGATGGGATCGTTTGGTGTTTGATTTTACTCTGGCATGTAAAAGCGCAGGTACCGCATTCTTTAATTCGGTGATACGATCATTGATATTATTACGATAGCGACGTTCAATGGCATTATGGGCCTTCTTCTTTTTTTGTTGGGGTACAAAAGGTGGTGGGTTTGTTGTGATCGACGGTGATTTTTGGTGCGCGGGTTTATCAGTACCTAAAAATGGGGAAGGAGGGGATTCAATTTATAAAGTGATCAATAATATAAAAAAAAAGAAATGTAATTTACCTGTATAGGGTTGTATGGGTAAAAGCTTATTTGGAGGTTGTTGAACACGAAAATTGTTAGGCGCAGTAAATAAATCAATTTTGGGTGAATGTGTTGGGGTTTCAGAAGGTGTTTGATAAGCAGATATGGGAGATGAATGTTGTTGATAGAGACTAGGTGAATGATCCAATGTATCTGAATCATGAAACATGGAGTCTGGGCTTCCAAATGGTGATGGGTGATGAAGCGATGGACTCACACTAGCTGTAGTCTCAGCGGACAATGTTGTCTGTTTCGAATTGGGCTCCTGAGTTGGCCAAAGATAAGTGCTATTTTGACGCATTTGAGTAGACGGTAAGCCGGTATTGGAAACCAAATCAACAAGCTCTGTATTTATCATGGGTGATTGTGCATTGGTGTATCGCGGATCATTATTAAGTTGTCTATTGTTATTATAAAAAAAGTTGGGATCAGGAGGCATGTAGTTTTCAAAGTCTTTCCAGGCTTCGATTTCTTGTTCCATGGCTATTAACGCTTGTTGCTGTAACTCTTCATCAAATTGAGATAATGATTGGTATGATTCAGACTGTTCTTCATTCTTTGCTGTGTTCGTATTGGGTGGAGGTCTTGAAAATGCCTCCATCGTATAAATTGTGTTATCTATTAGTTTGTTATTTAAAGAAAAAACAAGAAGAAAAAAAAAGAAAGTTTTTTTTTTTTTTTACACAAAAGATCTTTACCACTTCGGGGTGGAATCTTTGTGGGCTGATTTTATTTCAGAAATCAACAAAAAAAAAAAAAAGGCAGGTCTTGCTGAGTTGAAATTAAAAGAGTGGGTTGAATTATCAGTCTATTTCACAGTGAGCTATTTATTATTTATTTGTAATGTAAATATAATGACCTTTTTCAGTAAAAATGAAATAAAACTCATAGAACAGTTCTAAGTCTATTTATACCCTTTGGATTTTAAAAGAGATTTTTTTTTTTTTATTCTACGAAAAAAGCTTATTTTTATGAACCGACAATTTAATTTAACTTTTTCAATGAAACAAAAACCACCTTGTTCTTTTACATGCCTATAAAAACCGGATTTTTTTTTTTTTTTTTTTCTGTTTGTTTGTATTTTCAGATTAAATCGCACGTTTTCTTTTCCCAGATTTTCAGGAACCCTTCTCTGTTCCCCCCACTCTACTATTTATTACTAACTGTGGTCATAAAAGTGGTTAATAATAGGGGTTATTCTTTCCGGCTAATTTTAGGCTTTCGGTTTATCCATGGGCCAAATATTACGGAAGGCCAATTTTTTTTTTTTTAGCATTTGTCCGCATTGGTGTTTCTCCCCTTTAGTTCACTACACTGCCTACAATATTTAATTAGCCTACAGACTACTGGTGAATAAGAACCCTCGTGACGCTTAGTTTTTTTTTTTAGTTGTCACCATTGTTTAACTAGCACCGCTCCCTCGTCAAAATGTATACAACAAGGACGTACACTGACTTTAGCTTAGGTAACAACTTCTTTCTTGTTACTGTCCGTCGTCTTTCTTGTCCATGACAATGACCTTGAGAGATGTTGTTATTCTTGATGCAGGAACTTGCTAACGTCTACATTCAAAGACCCAAGACAGAAGCGACTCCACAAGTATAACAAAGACACAATACTGGACTGTGAATCCATCGAGCTCTACCCTTCTCATGAAGGGGGTAATGTCTTTGAAAAATAAAAAGGCCCTCACACAAAAAAAGCAGGTTCATTTCTTTGTGTCACCAACCAAAATATTGAATTCTGCCGATCTCACCTCGTCTTTTATCATCCATGGCATTTGTATAATATTGATGTCTGTATCAGTAAAATCTACAAGCAAATACCTATTAATACAAAACAGTTGGATCTTTTGCTATACAATAGTAAAATGTCTAGTGCATTTCGACCTCCATCTTTTTATTTTTTTAAAAAAAAATGGAACGTTCCACACGTGTCTTCCGTTTGGTTTAACACCAGCTGCATGATTGAATATGAGTTTCTAAAATTTGATATTGGCACCACCATAGTTAGCGTATATGACAACTTTTTTTGTTTTTGGATTTATTGACGAAAAGGTTAAAAATGCCACTACTTCCATTGATGTTCCAAGTATTTCCAGTTGACGATCCCTTATTTATTTATTTTTTAAAAAATAATCGTCATATGGATCCATATCGTCTTCTGATATTGTTGTCGTTATTCCAAAGTAACAAGAGCTTGTGTTTAATAAAACTACTACATATTAGGGAAGTTTTTTTTTATTATTATTTGAAAAGACGGTACCTTATTTAAAAATAGATAAGTGCTAATTGTTACGAAGCTTTGTTTGGTTACTTTTTTTTTTTTTTTTTTTTTTTTTTTTCGTATAAATGCTTAAGGAATTGAGCACGAGTCAGGATTCTTTATCTGTTTCCTTACTTATAATTATGTTAGATTTTCTGCAACCCTTATAAGTCTTACCTTTCAATTGATTGATTATTGAGGATATAACGCTATATCCCCGCAACACAAATATTGAATCACACCTATAAACATTCCCTTAACAACGGTTGATTTACTATGATTCATAACCATTTATTAAATCTTTTCTTAGGGAGAATTCTAAATATTTCTCTGAATCTCGTAAATCATCTATTTCAATCAATAACAAAATGCTATGAGTATTCTCAATATCTAAATATTAGGTTAGTTTAAGATATGAGTGGCCATGTCACAGACAGCTCCAGAATCAGTTTATTTTATCAATTATACGTGTAAAAGTTTATCATCATCATTGGATAAACTATGATTGCTACCTGAGATCATCATGAGTTCACATAAAACTTGCTATTATAAGGATTTTCAAGGATTAAATAGGCCGCATATATGAATCTGTCGACGCATACCCTTTACAAATTGCAGAAGAATAGTCGCACATAATCTTGGTCGTCTACTAATGAATTACTATGTCACACCGTATTAAAAATTATGGAGAGGCATCATGTGCCTGTCTTCTAAGTCAAATAAAACTGTCAAGTTTCCTAACTGTTATGGATATGAGCTTTGTTCCTGACATTAATGTTTATTGAACAGCGCCGTTTTAATATCTCGGGTATCTCTATTTTGTTTTTTCATGCAAATCAATAATATGTGTAAGATTTAAAGTGAACAATAGGAAAGTCTTTTCAATGTTAAGCTCTAAATTTTTTGACAATACCCATTACTGCTTGTCTTTGACATTTAAAACTAGTTCCTGACATCGTGTTAATTTTTTTTTTTTTTTTTTTTGACTCAAAAATCTTCAAGCTGACTTCTGAGCAAGTAGGACAATGCAATCAACCGAATTTGATTTTAACCGGAGCGTATTAAAATGAAATGAACAAAAGTATATTCATAGCATACACGGCAACGACTGACATACAAGCAACACTGGTTTTGAATGATTGGTAGGGGACACCTGATTTTTCTTGAGAAATACGTGCAACATATTAATTCTTTATGCCTTTTTTCAGCATTGATCAGTAAAGAAGTTTTGCAATTAAGAATTTGTCTATTACCTTTTAGATTATTGGTGACTTCCAATATAAGCATATGATTATGGTCTCAAAATAAAATTAGCTACTGCTACTTGCATCAGAATGATAGCTGTTGAGCGTTAATTTGATACAGAATGATTAGTACACCAATATTTTATGTTGGACGATAGGGTATTAACTTATGTGGCGCTACGAATCTATCTATACTAATTTTCGAAATGTATTTTTAAATGATGTATGATAGACAATATTAAGCGATATACGGGGAGGTATGATCCATCCATAAAAGTAAACAAATGTTTAATTACTATTACATATCTCGTGCCATGCGCTTTTAAAAAAAAACGCCTAGTACAAACACTACACTAATCTTCTCCGCTGTTTTTTCATCAGTTTTTTTAAAAAACAACTTATACTGTTGTGACTCATGTAGCATTTTATTTCATGGAACGATTTACTGCTATTCACCCCCGCCCAACTCGGTACATTTGAGGAATCCTTCCATTATAACACTACCCCGTTATCTTAATCTGTTAGACTTTTAATTTTCATGTCATCAAGCAGCCAATATCGGTTCTTTACTCAACGAGAAATACCCTTTCTAGCCTCGTGGGGGTAGGATTAAGCCTCGATCTAGTCATTTTTGTTTTCGATCATAGTTTTGGGATATAAGCATACAAGGACCAATCCAATAACCAATGAATAGACATATCAGCTTGATCAATTATCTCAGCTTTTATTACGGTTGTTTACAAAATAGAGTCATTTCATTTCCGTTCAATTCTTCCAACTATAATAATAATCAGCTGTAGTCACTCTTTTCGTTTAAATCTTGTGCGTTTAAGAGAACATCAAAAGCGAAATATGCCTTACCTGGAAAATCCACTAATACACAACCGTTTGGCTGATATGTAATTTCTTCTTCTTGACCACTCGCCATTGCTGAACTTACACCCGCTTTTTATCAAAATCATCATTTGGTCTGTCTTACTGGTTTTTGCGAATAAAGTGGTCTGGCGATGTCGTCCTAATGTTTGAGAGTACCTCCTCCTAGAAATGTATGGTCCACTTTTGTATCAGTGAATGAGCGTTTTTGTCAGATGAGGTTCAGATTCAAGGGTCAAGGACGATGTTAGATTCCAGTCTTGGATCTTTGTTAAAGGATCCTTCTTTTCGTGAGATGCACCGCCTTGTTCAGTACGAAGTAATTACTCCTGAACTTGGTTATGTTAGTCGTTCATGCAAAGAGGTCTCTGTTTTGTTATTCGGCTCCCTTTAAAATTGCAATAGTCCTGAAGTCTTTTGTCAAGGCTTAATCAGTACCCTTTAAAAAATAGTAAGACTAGAGCCAATTTTACCTTACATCGGGTTTTCTACTTGGAACCTTTTATTGTAAATACTGAAAGTAACCGATGCGTCAACTCAAGACTCGAGCAAAAAAAAAAGAAAAAGAAAAGAAGCAGAAGTAAGGTACTAAATAACCAAATGGCGCAAGGCTTTCTTTTACAGCATTCAGCATAAACCTGTCACATTTGTTTGTTTAAGGTCTGCAAGTGTACTCAGCTTTATACCCAATTTAATTGCGTTAACCCACGCCATAGAAACAAGATCACTTTCAAGAAGTGATTAGCGATTACTCAGGTTGTCTGCCGGCTTGAACGTTCAGCTGGGATACAAATCAACTAAAATGTAGCATCAGAACGAAAGAAAAATGGGGTTGCTGATCCCATTTTTTTGCAGGCTTAACAGGACCTCCGACCGCATAGTTTTTGACCTACGCTAGTTACGTTTCGGTAAAACTGCGTGGTTCCCGGAGGACCCATCAGTCAATAGCTATGGTATCGCTATGGTAGCATTCCATTTGATTTATGCAAATAACCATAACGGCTTGTGATAAATAGTGAAAGAAATACATGTCCCCTAAATGATGATTTCTCTGTCAGTAAATATATTCTATCGATAAATGTCATTCACTTGATTGCAGGAGTAACTGCACAACATTTCGTTTTAATAAATTCAAAACGACTCATGTTCTGGAATTTTCGTTAAATTGAACCTTAAAGGTATCATTGATAACAGCATAAGCATAATTTTGATCTCCTCCATTTTATTTGGGGTTGTGATTTGTGGTGACTTCTTTTTTGGCATTTTTTCTTGTTTGTTGTCTTCTCTCATGTACCTTCTTGTACCACTTGCCATACCAGAAATATATATACAGTAAATCATTACTTATCCCCTTTTATTTTGCCCATCATTATTCTCTTTTTTTCTTATTATTTTACTTTTCAACTTAACTCAAATCAAGAAGCTACTATTATTTCATCCCATTTTTACCAACATACATTTCACCGCAAAATCCCAGAGACGGCCAATTTTTGGCAAATAGTTGTCGTGAAACGTCGATGTCATCGGTTCACTCATCGGTGTTATAATATTCACACAACCATTATGACTAACATTATACAATGTGATAATATGACTAACAATTCTTCACCATGACATTCAGACTGTAACAACTAGAAAACTCAATTACTATAAATATAACCCACTATTTTCTCTTAATAAACATTATCTTATTCTTATCTCAAAAAGTCTAGTTCCTGTTTATTGTAATAAATATAATTCCCTTATATTTATTATATCTCTTAAACTCTAAGCCTCACTTCCGGCACTCTATTCGACTACCGACTTCATACTTATTTTATGGTGGAGTAGCTGCTCTCTTCCTGCGCCGCTGCCTATATCTAACTATCTAACTATCTCTGATCTCTAACTCTCTGTATTTACCTTATACATCGCTCTCTCAGTCCCCATATGACTACTCCTATTCCTACTCCTACTCCTGTTCCTGCAGATCCGCTTGCAGCCAATCAAGACGTCCATGCATTCGCATCCATGATGGCCGAACAACGTGTCAATAATACTGCACTTGTTCCTCCTTTCCAACCCGGCCAAGATATTACTGCTTGGATCAAACAATTCCATCTGGCTGCTAAAGCTCTTGGTATGAACAATGAAGGAAGCCGCAACATGCAATTGTTGAAATATTTACCTCAAGAAGCCACCGACTGGTTGTTACGCGTTGCCAACTTGACTAGCGCTAAGGATGTTCGTTCTAAGCTTGAAAGTGTCTATGGTATCGACCCTCTGCTACAAAAGACATTGTGCCGTCGAAAACTTGAAGCTCTTAAACAAGGTACCCGCCGCGTAGCTGAATACCGCATGAACTTTGAAACCATTGTTGAGGACTTCCCTGAATCTCACACTTTACCGGATGATGTCTTAAGACATATTTTTTTTGCCAATCTTCGAGTTGAACTCCGTAACGCGTTGATGTCTATAATTGCTCCGGAAGATACTTGGAAGACTCTGGCTACTGCAGCTGCTATTCGTGAATCTGTCCTACATCTTGGTAACGATCATTTTCTCGGAGCTCCACATTTCACCGCTCCTGCTGAAACTGGCCCTTCGGAACCCACGCCTATGGATATCGATGCCATCCAACATCAACGCAGTACCAACCAGGGTAAAGATCAAGACCCAATGCGTCGTTGGGCTGAAGATGGTCAACCTATTTGTGGCCATTGCAACGCTATTGGTCATTTAACCAAGAAATGCCGATCCCAAAGTAACAATCGCGGTAGTAACTCTGGTCGTAATCAATGGAAGCCTAAACAAGTTCATGGCATTGACTCATCGTCTCCATCCACTCCTGCTCCACTACCCACTGACAGTACGTGTTCGACAGTACGCTATGTAAGCTCCATTGACATGCCCAACTACGCTGTTATACCCATTGATGATGATCCGGTATACACCTTCCCTGGTGTCCATAGTATTTCGATTGCTACATCGTCCTCAGCTGCTACACCTCGAGTTACAGTTCGTTTCGGTAGCATTACTGCAGCCGCCCTGATTGACACTGGTGCATCTGTAACGGTAATGCGTTTATCTCTTGCTGAATCACTTAACTTACAATATGATGAACGGTACAAGATTTCTTTTACCACGGCCAACAACCAGCCGAATCAATCCCTCGGTGTCGCTAAGGTTTCCTGTCTGATAGGTGAACTGGCGGTTGTGCTCACTTGTCATATTGTACATGAGTTAGCTCATGAAGTAATTATCGGATACCCGGATTTGAAGGCTCTTCGTGCTGTGATCGATACCGCTTCCAACGAAGTCCGTATCCCCAAGGCTATCTCTGGTGACTCCCCTGGTGTTCCTCCGTCTGGTGTCCCCGTGGTTGCTAAGGTGTGTTCAATGGCTACTACTCTCCGTCTGCCAGGGTTCCATCACGCATATGTTGATATCAAGGGTCCTGCAAACCGACTCGCGTTCGTATCTACCCCACAAGACGTGACCTTGGAAAAACTCTTGTCTGTTGCTGCTGGCGTTGTCCAATTTGATTCTTCTGGCATGGCCACAGTAAAAATAGCTAATTTAAACACCACCGATGTTATTATAAATAAAGGTCAGCATATCGCTTCTTATGAGTATTTACCTTCGTCTTTTGAACTACATTCTATTTCTTCTAAAAATCTTTCTCAGTCTAGTCCTCCTTCAGATCCTAAGTCTTCACCTAGTACGTCTACTGCACCTCTTGATTTCACACCTTCCATAGGTGAAGGTCTGTCTGGCTCTGAGGCTGGTGCTTTGAAAGATCTTTTGGGTGAATATTCAGATTGTTTTGCTTCAAAAGCCTCATCGGTGACTCCCTTGGTGCAACACCACATCGACACTGGTGACCATCGGCCACTATCGTTAGCCCCTTATCGTGTATCTGCTGCCGAAAACGATACTATTGCTGGTCTACTCGAGGACATGTTGGAACAAGGTATCATTCGCGAGAGTAATTCGCCCTGGGCTTCAGGTGTTGTGTTGGTTACCAAACATGATGGCTCTCCAAGATTTTGTGTTGACTACCGCCGCATTAATGCTATTACCACCCGGGATGTATATCCTTTACCTCGAATTGATGATACGCTCCATAGTCTCGGTAATGCTCGTATATTCTCCACGCTGGATCTCACTTCATCATACTGGCAAATCGAACTTGACGAGGAAAGTATCCCTAAATCCGCATTCATCTGTCGTAATGGTCTCTATGAATTCGTTCGTATGCCATTTGGCCTCTGTAACGCACCTGCCACCATGCAGCGTTTGATGGATTCTATACTGGCCGGTTTAAAATGGCAATGTTGTTTGGTATACTTAGATGATATTGTAATTTTCTCACCCTCTTTTGATCAACATATTCAGGATCTTCGTTCGGTTTTCTCTCGTCTTCGTGCAGCACATTTATCTATCAACTTGCGCAAATGTAAGTTTGGAACCGATCGTATCTCCTTCCTTGGATATGTTATCTCGCCTACTGGGTTACACACCGATCCTGAAAAGATTCGAGCTGTGTCTTCTTTTCCTACGCCTTCTAATGTCGAAACTCTACGCTCGTTCCTCGGTCTCGCTGGTTATTATCGAAGTTTTATTGGGAAATTCTCGGTGATATCTGCTCCTCTGAATAGTTTACTGAAGAAAGACGCTCTGTGGGAATGGCTACCTGTCCATCAACAAGCCTACGAGACTCTTAAGGCCAAACTGATCTCTGCTCCTGTCCTACGCTTTCCGGATTTTTCAGCTCCTTTCGAGTTGTATACCGATGGTGCTTGCACTGCCGGCATTGGGGTGATCTTATGCCAACGTGATCCTGTTAGCAACCGTGCTTTCGCCGTCTCTTTTGCTTCCCGGTCTTTATCACCTGCTGAAAAGAACTATGGTGTTTCTGAAGTTGAGGCTCTAGCAATCATTTGGGGTATAAAAAAGTTTGCTCACTACTTGACTTCTACCAAGTTTACTGTCGTAACCGATCACCAAGCCCTTCAGGCTCTTCAAAACAAACGTACAGACTTACGGGGTCGTCTTGGTCGTTGGGCTCTCGAATTACAAGCACACGAGTTCAAGATCGTGTATCGTCCTGGTTCCAAAAACGCTGGTCCTGATGCTTTGAGTCGCTACCCGGTTGACTCTGACCCATCTACTAGTCAAGCAATCATTTGCAGTTTATCCACTTCGGACCTCGCAGCAGCTCAAGCCAGTGACTCCTTCTGTCAAGACCTTCGTGCGTCGACTCCGTTACCCTTGCCCTTTTCTGACGAGTCTGGTATCCTCTTCTTTCGTACCCGGCCGGTGCTACCACAATCACTATGGCTTGACACATTTGAGTTGTTACATTCCAATCCAACGACAGGACATCTTGGTGCTGGACGTACACTACAACGGTTCTCTCGACTCTACTACTTTCCTAAACAAAGTGAATGGGTCAAAAACAAAGTTAACGCTTGCTCAGTCTGTCAAAAGGTAAAGAAATCCCATGTTACCCTCGGTTCTACAAGCCTTGTACACTCAACACCTGCACTAAATCCCTTCGATACAATTGCTATTGACTCCTTCGGTCCTCTCCCCACCTCGCGGTCTGGCAACAAATACATCATAGTTATACAGTGCATGTTCTCTCGGTATGTGGTGATAACGGCTGTACCTGAAAACACGGATCGTCAGGTAGTCAAGTGCCTCAGTAAGGTCATCGCTGAACATGGTATCTTCAAATCGATGATGAGTGACAATGGCAACCCTTATGCAGGTACTCTCTTGAAATCGTTGTGCATCCACCTCTCAATCAAACAGAAGTTTGCACCAGCTTACCACGCTAGCTCCAACGGGTTGGTAGAACGGTTTATGGCCACTCTGAGGAATCTAATTGTCTCATTCATGGATTTAGACTATCAGCAAGTTACTTGGGACGAACACTTGAATGAATTCCAGCTGGCGTATAACTCTAGTATCCACGATGCCACTAAGTTCTCTCCATTTTCTCTGGTCCATGGTCACGAAGCTCGTACTCTTGCCACACCTAATTTCCCTATCACTACGATACCAGCACAAGAATACAAACAACAGGTCAAGGAATTTCTCGGTCGCGCTTTAGCTATAGTACAATTAGAAAATGATAGAACACGCGCTCACAATGCTGCTACTTACAACGAACACCGTACCAGTCCAAATCTCTTGCTGGGTGATCTGGTGTTAATCGACTTTCCGGTTCAATCAAGCGCAGCTGGTAAACGTTCGGCTAAGTTGGTTCGTTCTTTCCGTGGTCCCTTCAAGATTAGCAAGATCCTCTCTCCCGATCGGTTTGATGTCCTCGAGATCGACAATAACAACAAGAAGTGGTCCAACATACATGCAAGCCGAATGAAGAAGTACTTTCAAGAAGACAACGGTGTTGCTCCTTCTTAATCCCCCGGATGTCGTGAAACGTCGATGTCATCGGTTCACTCATCGGTGTTATAATATTCACACAACCATTATGACTAACATTATACAATGTGATAATATGACTAACAATTCTTCACCATGACATTCAGACTGTAACAACTAGAAAACTCAATTACTATAAATATAACCCACTATTTTCTCTTAATAAACATTATCTTATTCTTATCTCAAAAAGTCTAGTTCCTGTTTATTGTAATAAATATAATTCCCTTATATTTATTATATCTCTTAAACTCTAAGCCTCACTTCCGGCACTCTATTCGACTACCGACTTCATACTTATTTTATAGTTATGTGACGTTGTTAAAAGTCACGTCCTCTGAATAATTCCAAATCCAGCCATCCAATTCTTCTTGTCAACTATGCCCGTTAATTATTAACTGCATGCAACCAAACTCTTTAGTATCTTTCCAACTCCATCACCTTATCCATAATCACCTTTTTATATATGTTATATCCGAAATCATTTAGTATAAATATCCCATACTTTTATATTCAATAAAGACCAGTTCAAGTTTTAAATAAGAAATTTTTTTGTTTATATGGAGACGGAGTCTCTGTGATTTATTAGTGATATTAAAGGGAAATAGTCACAATTGTGTTTTTGGGTTTTCTATTTTAGAGTTTTTTTTTTTTTTTTTTTTTTTTTTGTTATAGTTAAAGTATGTACAAGTTTGAATTTAGAAAAAATAAATAAATCAAAGCAGTTTTAGCGGAAACCTGAGCGACGGAAGGTCTTACCAATGGAGGGAGTATAAGCTGTCCTCAGAGAAAATGGGAGGGGGAGAATGAGGGGTGCCAGATTGAAGAAGTGCTTCATGTTGAGATTTTAAAATCTTTTTGGACGCGAGGGAGATAGTGGAAGCAGTAGTAAAAGGAGTGTCGTTAAAGACAAAAGCCCAATGGCACAACCAAATGGATTCGAGAGTAGCAGAGAGAGCGAGAAGGCTAGAATCAGGAAGAAGTGGCATATTGGGCAGGAGGGCACAAAAAGTATGAAGACTAACACGCAGGATATCGGTCGACAAAGTGATAGAGGATGGGGAGATATGTTGATCCCAGATTTGTTGCCAAACGGGCAGTTTTAGAGGACACTCGAATAGAAAATGATCAAGAGTTTCTGATGGATGTGAGCATAATTGACAAACTGGTGTTGGAAAGTACGCTGGCATAAATCTATATAGCATAGATCTATGAGGAATTTTCTTATGAATATATCGATACCAGACATTGCGGCAAGAATGTGACAAGGGGAGATTCCAAAATTTAGACCAATCCGTGGATAGAGTGGGTGCAAATGGAGGAGGAAGAGAAAGATGGGTAGGTGAGGGAGAACACCATTGACGGAAAATCTTCGTGGTTAACGGGTCATGTGGAGAGCCGGGAGGAGAAACAAACTGTAATGCAATTAGGAATGGCGTGATATCCACTACCGAGTGATCGGGAACTGGAGTATAACCGGAGGCACGGGAAGGAGGGATGAAAGAGCGAACAAAGAAGGGCAGAAGTGCAAGCTCATCATTGGTCACTAAACGAAGGATTTGTCGAGATAAGGACGGGTAGATGGTGAATTCTGTGGAACGTTTAGGGCGTAAACAGTTTTCGTTGGCTGAGTCAAGAGTATAAGATACGGAACTAGGCAATGATGCCATAGATCGACGCAAAGTAGACAGCTGCGAGTCAATGATAATGGAAGCCATTGGAATTTCTAAACAAGTAGCAGCGCTGATAACAACATCCGTGAATGATTTAGGTAGTCGATCAATGGCTTGGAAAAGAAGATATAGTGACCCGTTAATGTTTTTGGTAGCAGGCGGACGACGTGTAGGAAATAGAAAATAAAACCGGTGGTCAAGGTCTTGAGGAGCAGTTGGAAAGTGATTACCAGATACGGATGTGGAGACTTGAGAGTACAAGAAGGCAATTAATCGAGGCAATACAAAAGATTTAACATGCGGGGTAACAGAAATAAATATATCAGTTGGTGTAGACATGAGAGGTTGTAGCCAACGCAGTTGTAATGCCGATTGTTGTAATACCGGATCAAGTACACCTAATCCACCAGAAGAACGGCTTGAACAGGCTGTTGCAAAGCTGATCTTAGGAAATATACGAGAATTAATAAATTTCGAGATCACGGATTGCATAGATTTGAAAAAGGACATCGGGACCGAGACCACGCGGAGGACATGCCAGAGTTTACTGAGTACCAGAGAGTTTAAGACAGTGGCTCTCCCTCGAACAGATAAACCACGCTGTTGGTGAATTTGGCAGGCTTTAGAAACCTTATCCAAAATACCGTCAAGAAACAAGTTACGCTGAGAAGTTGAAGTGTATAATGGAAAACCCAAATACACAACCGGAGCAGGGGATTGACAATCATGCCAGCTGGTGATGTTATAAGACAGTAATGCTGACCGCCAAACCGAATTGTAGATGGAAGAAGCTCCAGATAGTGAGACAGCTTCAGTTTTATGGAAGTTGACTTTGGCGTTGGAAGCACGTGAATAAAGAGACAAATGGGCTTGTAGGTGTGTCAGTTCACTAGGATCATTCAAAAGGCAGATGATGTCGTCAGCATACGCAAGTAGTTTGACAGGATCCACTGATGGATTGGTAACAGGACAAGGTAATCTATACCCCATTATTCTGGAATCAAGTTGAATTTTGCGAAGAAGAGGTTCAAAGGCTAAATTGAACAAAATAGGACTAATAGGGTCACCTTGCTTTAAACCACGTCTTTGAGGAATACATTGTGACAAGAAACCATTTACGTTAATTTGTAAGTCCGTACTAAAGAAGAGACGATCAATACAATCTACCAAAGTGAGAGGGTATCCAAATCGGATAAGTACGGCACGAAGGTAATCCGGATGGACACGATCATAAGCTTTTTCTTGATCCAAAAGTAAACCTATGCCAGAAGATGAGGATATGTGAGCTTGTTCCATAACAAGCTTCATGAGGAGACCATTATCTGCGATGAAGCGACCTCTAACAAAACCCGTTTGGTAAGGATTGATAAGTTTGGAGGCCGTGCTAATCATTCGGCTGCTAAGAATACGAGTGAAGACTTTAGCATCCGTATTGATCAAGGAGATTGGACGCCAATTTTTTAAAGTATCAAAAGGCGGTTTCTTGGGTAACAGAGTAACGCAAGAGCGTAGCCACGAGGGCGGTATGTCAGCGAAACATAGGGCATTGTTGAACACCTCTACAGCTATTTGACTGCAACTCGGATGTATGACAATGAGTCGTAGTATAGCGTACGGAAGACCGTCGATACCCGGGGAAGATTTTTTGGGAGTCCTTGAAAACGCATCCAAAAGAGTGTCAAGGGTAATAGGACTAATCATGAATGAAGATGCCGAGGGTGATAGATGTAGCGAGTCGGGTAAATCCGCTAATAAACTATCTATAGCAGCAGGGTCGATAGGGTCGGGAGAATACAGATCGCTATAAAAGGTAGCTGCAGCATCAAGCATTTCATCTTTGGAAGAACACAAGGATAAAGAGCTTGGATGTAGAAGAGGAGGGATGGTTTGACGAGATTGCCGTGTAGAGATAGTACGTTTTAAATAGCCAGCGGATAACTCACCCATTTCACGCCATCTTATACCAGACCGCAAAGCGAGGTCATCGACATGGTATTGTTGCAGAGAAGTCAGTTGTTGCTCAACTACAGTCAACTGAGGCGACAAGACCGGGAGCAAGGAAGGATCGAGAGATAACTTCTTGGTTATACCAGCACGTTTTTTGTGGAGCAAATCTTCAGCACAAGAAAGAGTATATGCCTTTCGTCTACTGTAGGACTTACAAAATGTTGCAGTGGATGCCTTGAGTGATTCCCATTTTTCGGCGGCGGACATGGGCGTAGTGAATTGATGGACACATTTAGATAGTATCCTATTGAGTTGCTTGACAAAATGTGGATTGGATGCTAGTCGAGGATGAGCTCGCCAAAGACCCTTACCTACTGAAAGAACAGAGTTGGAATCACTAATGGGAGGAAACAATCGAAATTGAGCTTTTAGCAAAAGATGGTCAGACCACTGTGGTTGAATATAAGTGGTAGTGCAATCATCATACTGAGTGGAAGAGGCAAGATCATTAGACACAAAAACGTAATCAATACAGGACTGTGAAACACCACGATGAAATGTAGCAGAGGCTAATTGATCAGGAGGAGTGATACTATCAGTAAACGAGGAATCAATATAATGAAGCCAAGTGGATGGTGCTTGACGAATTCGAGAAGAAAATTGTCGTGAGTAGGAATAATTAAAATCACCGGCCAAAATAGTACGTAAAGGGCATGTGGGAAAGATAGCAGGATATTGTTGTGTAATATCGTTAAGAAAAACATATCTTTCAACACGTGATGCCGGGAAGTAGACAACTGTGACAATCACCGGATCAAAAGCATTGGAAGTATGCGAAACGGTAGTAGAAATAATACGTTCACAAGGGCTAATAAAGGAATTAGAAAATTCAAGTTTATCTGAGAAAGAGACCAAACCACAATGACTAGACCAGAGACTAGCTTTGGCTTGGAATTGGGAATGAAATATATCTTGGAGAGAGGATGAAGCGTGAGTTTCTTGAAGTGCCAGCAGATCAAGAGAACGAGTGCGAAGATATCGAATAAAGCTGTTACGGATGGAAATATCAGCTGTCTTGGCAAGACCGCGACAGTTGAGAGAACCAACAGCGAGAGAAGAGAAAGAGGTAACCGGGGAGATAGGAGCAGTAAAAGTAGTAGGCATAGCAGTGGGGTCAATAATTGTGTTAATATTAGTATTGGGTAAATTCATGATTAATAAAATTATTGATTAAAGTCTCCATTTGGAGACGGGGAATCGACTATATGATGGATGACGGGTTCATTGGGAGCAGTATCGAGGTCCATATCGACATCTTCAATTTCTGGAAATTCAGGGTTATACAAATCAGAGTCTTGTGTACGTTGAGCAAGTTTATGAGGATTTTTTAAACAGTCTTTATGGATAGTACGTTTATGACCCATCAATCCACAATGCTTACATGGTGTGACTGTAACTGGTTTAGGAGGTTCGTCAGCCAAAGTAGAAGTTGTTCGAGTGGCCCGAGCTGGTGAATCCACACGGTGACGTTTCTCTTCGATTGGTGGGGCGATAGGAATATCATTGGTTGCATTCGCCTGGCTCGCAACAGGAAGTGAAGCGGGAGCGATATGGTCGCTAGAACCGCTTTGTGTGATAGGTGCAACAGGAGCGGAAGGAGAGGGTGGGCTTAGAACGGCGATATCCGTATTAGGCAATTTTCGACGTTTACCGGTAGAATCTCCAGCATTATTCTTTCTAGGGCAAAATTTGGCAATATGACCAGGAACATGGCACAAATGACAAATGGTGGCCTTTTTGCGTAATTGACAGTAAAGCAAGGCGTGTGATTCTGAGTGACAGTAACGGCAGAAAGGGGGCATAGATGCCCAGGTAGCTAAAATATTAACCGCTTCTAATGTGGATGAAACCTCACCAGTGGAAGAAGCGTAGTCTAAAGGAGCGTAGAACCATGGAACAGAATGGGTCAGGGGCTTAACAGTACTAGTAGAACTGGTAGGGACAGCGATAACGGCGTAACCACCACCAGCATATAAGCCACTGCTTCCAGTAACAAAACCACAGTCAATAAGATCCCCATAAGGGGCAAGATTGATTTTCATATCTTCGGTGAGTTGAGATACACCACCGTCTCTGCGGCCATATTGGTGAGGAAGACCAGTGAATGTAATCTTTCGGATATCAGCCGAAGATGACAACGAAGGATAAGCTGAAAAGGATTCAGTGAAGGAAGGGAGAACAAAATTGGGGTTCTCCACAAATTGTTTATGCAAGAAGGGAGAGACAGTAACTTCTGCGTAAATACGACCATACTCCCTGAGGAGTTGGTCAGCAACTGCCCAAAGATGCAAGTTGCCCTCACAATATGCTTGAAATTCATTCAAGAAAAGTTTCTTTTGGTCACTGACATTCGTAATGTCAATGAGAATAGAGTTTGTCACTGTGCCCTTAAGAAATGGGCGAGTGACTTTGCTCAAAACAAGGTCGGTTGGAGACGAATTCTCGGCACTAAAAGGACGCTGTCCAGGCTGCCCTTCAGGCGGTTGATTGGGACTTGATGTAGGTCCTGCCATGTAGCTGGAGACCTTGGTAGATCCACCCGAGACTGCATGTACCCATGATTTCTTTGTTTGTGTAAAGTCTAGCGGACCTTGAAAGGTGCTATTCTGATTATTAGCGGAAAGAGCCATGTTTAAATAAGAAATAAAAGTGTTCTTTTATTTTTTATTATACATTTTTAAGTCCGTTCTATTACAAGTCACAGCCGTTACAAGTTACCCGTCACGGATACGGTAAAATAAGTTAGAGAAGTCGGTCTTTAGAAGTTGATCAGACAGAGATAAATTAGAGTTCGAGTAGCTTAAGCCACAGATTATTTATTCAAGTAAAATATAATTGTTTATTGATTAAATCTAGAAGAGTATTTATACTAAATATTCTGGATAAACTATTTGTATAATATATCTTGCAAAGGTACGAAGGTAGTAATTGGTGTTTGTCTTAAACTAATAATGTTGATGAAAGAAGTTGTTTTCTATTGAGGTTATACTTTGAATGTCCGAAGCTGGACTCACAACATCCGGGTGGTTTGGTTGAGCAATGTCCTCATTGCGATGGTAGACCTTAAGACGAGCAGCATGTACATTCTTTAGGAGCTTTTGGTTTGAAACTTCAAGCACATTATAACTATCTTGAGAAAGCACTTCTTGTACTTGGAAAGGACCACGATATTTCTTCACGAGCTTCTTAGCGCGACCTTTAGAGGCGTCAGAGAGGACAGGACAGTCGACAAGAACCAAATCGTTTTCTTCGAACGTCGGAGCAGTTCTTTGTGAGTTGTACGCGATAGCATTGGAGGCTTGAACACGACGATTTTCCATTTGGACCACAGCAAGTGCACGAGCGAGAAAATCTTTGGTTTGTACTTGGTAGTCTTGGATAGGAACCGTTTGAACGCCAAAGTCCGGGGTAGCTAAGGTCCGTGCTTCACGACCGTGAACGAGACTGAACGGAGAATATTTTGTTGCTTGGTGAGGTCCAGAATTGTGGTGATCCACCTACTGTTGTTACTAATCACACCATAAAACAATATTAAATCACTATGGCGGAAATAATGGCAACTATCTGCCATTTACTTCACAAAACTGCCATTTTTTTGGCGTGCAAAAGTGGCAGATATGATATTCTATAATAACAAAAGAGGCACAGCTGCCATATTTTTGGCTGGCAAAAATGGCACCTTTAACAGTTGAATGAAGCCAAGATGTTCACTGCTGCTGTTTTTTGGTTTTAAAAAATGGCATCTATTTTAGTTTGTTGAAGACAAATCATTCACAGCTTCCATTTTCCTGGCTTGTAAAAGTGGCAGTTATGATATTCTATAATAACAAAACGTTCACAGCTGTCACTTTTTTTAAACGGACAAACCCTTAACCTTTCTTTTAGACCCATTCTTTTATATTTGGTAGGCTCACATTTTCTTATTCATTGTTATTATTGGCAGTAAAGCACGTTTTATTGGCTTGTTTATTTAAATTTCAGTGGTGTATAGGAGGGTTTGATATAACTTTAACCTCTTTATTTACGTTTGTGGTTGTATACATGGCAATAAGATATACCATTATAATGCTTGGATGTTACTTTAGCTTACCTTTGATTCTCTTAACACTCTATAAAGGTATTGTAAGAAAATAGTAATATTGTTATTAATTCTGTATTTTATTACCAGCCTTAAGTTCTGATGTCGATGATTATTTGACCGGTGGTGTTCCTAAAATGTCGTCGTTTGAGTGAAAGGTACACAGAATAAATAGTCTATATGTAAGCAGTATCATATCAATAAGAATAAAACATAAGTTTTTAAAGGCTATTTACCTGTAAAGATAGAACCGTTTATTGATGAGGACCATTATCTATGGAAAATGGTTATATTATACAGGCGTAATTCAGTTTGATCAAAATAAAAAAAAATACGCTAAATTTTTATCTAAAAAAAAACCCTTTAGTTTTTTATACAGATTACAAGTCATTGCTTCAGTCATTGCAAACATACTCAATTCCAACATATTTGTTCACACTTTCCGTTATTTTGAAGGGGCTCTATACCCTTACCATCATTATTTGAAGGCTATTTATTTTAAAAGATAAATAAAAGTAAAAGAAAGAGAGAAAAAACTGTAAGCTAAAAGAACGCTAAAATACACACTAATAAAGAAGCTAAAAACCAGAATGGACCAATCATGTCGACCAGACACGACTATTATCTTCTTCTGGTTCTTTTACGTGAAGGTTTATTCGCTACCTCTGGTGGAGGAGAACTGTATAAAAAATATTTATCGCATATGAGTATACATATATCATGCATGAAAAACAATAAAAAAACTTACAGCACGTCCGCTATGATGGGGGACTCATCGCGACTCATATTTTCGAAAGCGTCATTGATAGAGTCTGAACTATCGGGAACTTGTTGATTCTACATTTTTATACTTTGTTATTGATAGTTATGTAACAAACCGCTAAAGAACCTTTTACTGTTATCCTTCTTCTGTGTGTTTGGTTGTCACTTTTAAAGCTCTCCCTTAACAAGCTTTTAGCACACCACATTCTCTTACACTGGTGAATTTTGAATCCCTTGTCATTCCCAAGTTTTTCCAGGCGCAATATCTTTTTTTTTTAAACAAAAATAAGTAAAAAAATGGCAACTTGTTACTATTTGCTTCACAAGCGCAAAAAATCATTTTTTATACCGTAACCCATCAAATTCGGATCAATATTGCATCGATTTTTTGGCATATAGCAATCTAATTTTAACTTTCAGATAGTTTCTATAACATCTAAACTACATATTGACGGTTCCAGAAATGATTTTGAAGCATTTTTGTTTTTTTATGATATTATGATCATTTGTATCAATCTTTTGCTCGAATCTTATTGGCTGGGGATATCGAGCAAATAAAAAAAATGGCAGTTATGTTGCCATTTAATTCACAGCTGCTGGTATGTCCGCCATAGTGAAAATTAAATCTCACTTCATCACCCCATACGTTATTACATCACAACACGAACTAATTTCTTATACATTATATCATATCCAACTACAAGCACTATTTTAGTGCTGTGTAACTTATCCATCAAACTAAATTCATAATCCGATTTCTCTTAACATATATAAATATGCAAACTGATAGTTAGAATAGAACCCTCTCAATCTTTGAATCTACTTTTTACTCTTAATAAAACTTATAAGCAGTCTCAAAGTACTTTATTGTTTTTCTCTTTTAAAATCTATTCTCAACTACCACAAGAATTATAAGCCAGTTGAAATTCAGACAAATGAGAATCCCAAGTGTTTTGGTGATTATCTGTATCCAGGTAGGAACTGATCATGTTCTTAAGTGTTTCCATGAAGCGTTCAACTAACCCGTTCGATTGTGGATGATAGGCTGGTGCAAATTTTTGATCGATTTGAAGGTGTGTTGCGAGGGCCTTGAGCATGATGCCAGAGTATGCGGGGCCATTATCACTGAGAATTGCACGAAAAATTCCATGTTCACCAATAACTTGACTAAGGCAGCGAATTAGGTATTGATCGGTGGTAGTTGGGACCGCAAAAAGCATCACATATCGAGAGAACATGCATTGGACGACAATGATGTACCGATTTCCAGAGAGGGTCAAGGGTAGTGGACCGAAAGCATCAATAGCAATAGTGTCGAAAGGGTGCACCGGAGGATTCGTATGAACCAAGTTGGTATGGCCCAGCGTTTGATTGGTTCGTTTGACTTTTTGACAGACGATACAAGATTTGACTTTGGAAGCAATCCAGGCAGACTGATCAGGAAAATAATACAGACGTCGAAATCGTTGTAGAGTTCGGCCTATCCCCATATGGCCGGCGGTAGGGTTGGCATGTAGAAGGTCAAACGTAACATCACGAAGTGAAAGAGGTAAAACTGGATGTGGACCAAAGAATAAGATACCAGACTCATCAGAAAAACCATTAGGAAGAGGGGATTCTTGACGAATTTCTTGGCAAAATGGATCCTCAGTTTGAGCAGAGGACAGATCTGAACCATGAAGGGAAGCGATAAGAGCTTGAGGTGGATGTCGTTCTACGGGTAGCGACTAAGAGCATCAGGACCAGCGTTTTGTGAACCAGGACGGTAGACGATGTCAAAATCGTGTTGCTGTAAGCCCAAGGTCCATCGAGCTAGTCGACCACGAAGATCAGTAGACTTATGATTGTTCAAGAATTGTAAGGCATGGCGGTCGGTGATGACAGTGAATTTGGTACCAGTTGTGATAATTGAGAAATAAAAAGGGAAAAGTAATTGGGAAAATAAAGCAAGTAAAGAAATGAGACTCTATAATCCTTTATTATAAGTTGGAGAGTTTGTCATGATAAAAATAGAGGTCCTTTTTATATTCAATTATTACTTCAAGATTTTTCCTGCGCAGATCGAATTGACTATTTACCCGCAAACTGGGAAATGGTAGAATTAGATTTAGAAATCAGATACATATGAAACATAGCTTATTGTTATATACAAGGAGCTAGTTGACCCATATCCGGCACTTCTAGAGCATTATAGTTTATCCATTTAATGACAGGGTCCTTGATTGGATTACTAAAATAAATTTATGAGAAACTAGAAGATTCGGCAGCTACTCGACCAATCCAGGAACGATTATGAAATCTGATCTCAGTTTGACATATGAGGGAGCTGGTACTGTGTCGTACCAATAGGAATGTATTCGCAATATGGTACTTATAATACATAGGTTGTATGTATTATAGTTGAGTGACAAGATAAGAGTAATTATATTCGTGGAATTAGACGTCAAATACGACACCAGTGAGGTAATGTGCGAATTTCTTAATACCCCATACGATCGCAAGGGCTTCGACTTCTGATACACCATAGTTCTTCTCAGCAGGGGCCAACGAACGAGACGCATAGGCAACGGCATAGGCACGTTTATCGGTAGGGTCACGTTGACACAGGATTACACCAATACCGGCAGTACAAGCACCGTCCGTGTGAAGCTCGAAGGATCTTGAAAAATCTGGGAATCGGAGGATCGGTGCAGAAACCAGCGCATTACGGAGTGTGACAAAGGCGGTTTCGTGAGGTGTATTCCAAACCCATGAGGCATCTTTCTTCAAAAGGTCGTTGAGTGGGGCGGAAATGACCAAAAATTTACTGATGAAATTACGGTAATATCCAGCCAATCCAAGGAAAGAGCGCAAAGTGGTAATATCAGATGGCTTTGGAAAGTGGGACACAGCACGGATTTTCTCAGGATCAGTATGTAAACCATCAGGAGTGATAGCATAACCGAGAAAGGAGATACGATCGCTGACAAACTTACACTTCTTCAGGTTAGCCGTAAGAGATGCCGAACGGAGGCGAGATAAGACCGCGTGGAGATCCTGTAGGTGTTGTTCAAAAGTGGGACTGAAACAAATTATATCATCCAAGTAGACCAAACAGATTTGCCACCGTAAGCCAGCCAGAACGGATTCCATAAGTCGTTGCATGGTGGCAGGGACGTTGGTGAGACCAAACGGCATACGGACGAATTCGTATAGTCTACTTCGACAGATAAAAGCGGATTTGGCCTTAGATTCTTCGTCAAGTTCGATTTGCCAGTAACTCGAGGTTAGATCTAGAGTGGAAAATACTTTCGAGTTACCTAAACTGTGGACGGTGTCATCGATGCGCGGCAAAGGATAGACGTCCTTTCGGGTCACAGCATTGATCCGGCGGTAATCGACACAGAATCGAGGAGAGCCATCATGTTTCTTGACCAGTACAACAGGAGATGCCCAAGGAGAGTTGCTAGGTCGAACAATACCTTGTTGTAGCATTTCGTCCAACAGAGAGTCAATAGTTTCATTTTCACCAGCAGACGCACGAGGAGGTGGTGTGGTATTTGACAAAAATATTACAAAGAAAAAGTAATGAGAAAAAAGTATATCTTTATTCGAGGTAAAAATAGACTAAAAGACTCTGCTGCGATGAAATAATTGATCCTTTTTATATTGAACAACTTCCCCTGGTAGTTGTGTCGAGTCAACCTTTCTGGTCTTGTAATAAATCTATACTCAGTATCCCGCCTTACATTAAATGAATTCTACTCGTTAGAATTGATTTCAAATAACGTCGCCCTGAATCAACCGATCTGGGACACTCTTATTGTTCTGTTTAAAATACAGAATTCCAGTAAGGTATTGTGTAACGGTGGCTAGTTAAAAGATGCATAAGGTTTTTGTGTTTAATTGGCTGTGGTAGAACATGTAGTTATGTCTGATCATTTATCCATTCTGTTGATTATTTTTATCTAAGACATGGGTAAATATGTGATCCTAAATATAGAACATCTTATCGATGTTTGTATATTTAGTTGTAGAAAATAGGCATCCAAATATTCCATGCACTACTTCTCTTATACACTTACAGTCGTATAAGTTGGGTTTATCAATATATAAGTAAATGAACCATTTATATAAATAGCTGTTCTATTCTCTCTATGGGTAGCTAATCCATTTAGAGAACTATTAATATTAAGTTTCTCTTTCTTATATTTCTTGATTTGATCGGAGAAGCTTCTCTTCCCGACCGGTGATATCGTAACTCAGTGGTATAGAATTCTATATCCAACTGTCATTCGTATATCGATTTTAAGCCAATCATGCAATCTTTTTATATAGAAATATGTACTCATAGTAGGAGTCGTTGTGTAGCAGTATACAGGTGTATGCTGTTACTCAATATTAAAGGATGTTTTTATTCCATGTTTTTATTTTATTCGATTTATTTGTTTATTCTCAAATAAATCATACCCAAATACGACAGGTGGCTGAGATAGGGGTCTGGTGTTGCCGGTGTCAATGGAATGTTGGACTCTTGGTGTCACAGAAGATGGTTTGGAACTAAAACAATCAGGAAATTCTTGTAGTAAAATTGTCATCGACGCATGTTCAGAAGGACTCAGGTGTTGACCAATAAAAGGCGAAAAATCAGGCATGGCTACAGATGCTTGAGGATTAGATTGGTTGGACACATTGTTAATGGATAGATCGTTCTGAGAATACAATCTAAGGGTCGGTGACAAATATTCGAAATTAGCAATATGCTGTCCTTTATTAACATGTTTAAAATCCTTATCTAAATTAGCCAACTTGACTGTAGCAACACCATCGGCATTAAACTTCACAACACCCGCAGCGACGGAAAGCATCTTCTTCATGACAGTGTCATTAGGAGTCGAGATAAAGGCGAATGCCATTGGAGGACCAGAGATGTCAACGTAGGCATGTGAATGACGGGGTAAGCGGAGGGAAGAGACCATTGCACATACGCCGGGTGCTGAAGGTGACAACGTTGAGATAGACTTGGGCAGGCGGATCTCATCAGTATTGGTGTCGATGAGAATCTTGTGGCGCTTAAGATTTGGATAGCCAAAAATAACTTCATGTGCCAAGTTAGGAGCAACATGACAAGCAAGTGATACCCGAGTATTACCCAGCATGGCTTTGACATAGGTAACACCGAGAGAGGAAACGTTCTTGTTGTCGGCGGTTGTAAAAGCGGCAGCTTTCGACGTATCGTATTGGAGACCAAGACCAGAAGCGATAGTAGCACGAACAGCTGAAATGCTGGCACCAGTATATACGAGAGCTTGAACCAAATTGCCTTTGATAGTCAGACGGACCCGAGGTGTGGAGCAAGAACCACTGCTGAGATCGACATTGTTGCATTGCTGGACTGGGTCGATGCTCTGGATAGCGGCGGCATGTTGAATCCCAATAGGGTCATATTCTAAAGGAATGGCAGCATATTCGATAGTCTTGGCAGCGGACATACTATGCACCTGTCTGAAGTGGGTGGATTCAGGGTTTTGGGAGCATTTCTTGGTGAGGTGTCCAACTTTCTTGCAGATACCACAGATAGGTTGACCATCGGAGGCCCAAAGACGCATCGGATCGGACTTCTCACGGGTTTTCTTGTGTTGAAATTTACCCGAGCGGGAGGACGAATGAGAGTGGGAGCTGGTGTTAAGAGCATTGATTTCCATTGGATCGACGTTCTCATAGGTGGTATTGCTTGTGACAGAAGTGGGTTGAATGGCTGGACTAGAATCAATTGACAAATTGGCAAAGGCGGATTCCAATAGTGTTTCATCCAAAGACAGAGATTCTTCAATAGCGATTGCTGATTTGGCAATGGATTCCCAAGAAAGCTTGTTAGCGATGTTCGGCAAAATCATGTTACGGATCTTTGACGATGTACTAAAATCGCACTATTTAACATATAAAATCGCATATAAAATCATTCCATCGATCCTTGATCGACAGGTACATAATATCATAACACTCATAAAAAAATAATAGCATAAAAAATATCCTGAGTTATACATTTACAACTCAGGGTTACTAGATATTCCAATAGAAGATCCCATTTCGAATAATAGATTGGCTACACTGATAAGGCTCATCAGTCATTAGTAAATACAGCCAATAATACCAAGTGAACACAAACGAGCCATAATTTTACCCACGCTTTAAATAACTATAAATACCCCCCTTTCTTTCAGAGATGAAAGAGGGATTCACTTTTAATAAGAATAAAAAAGCCTACAAGCAATATTAATCTTATTCTTCCTGTTTTTTTATCTTTTATTTTTCCGTGTCAAACAAACCGTTTTTCCACATTTTTTAAGATTACCTCCTTGTAAACTTTTTACTTCCAACTACTATCCACTACTATGACTACTTCTGGTTCTCCTTCCGGCCCTAGTGCCTATGACCAACTCGCTTCTGGTTCATCCAACAAGGAAATGTCTGCTGGTACTCCTGACGCTACTTTAAACACTCCCTTGAATGAGCAAGCCTCTGCTGAATGGCAAGCTGCACAAGATGAACGTGTACATAGGGAAATAGATGAAGACATCGCCCGTATTCCATTTGAGCAGGATAATCAGGAAGTCGATTTAGACACTGACATGCCTTTAGCTGATCCTATTACGGCTGTAACTTTACAAAGCCCCACTAGTATCATTAATAATTTACTTAAGCAACGTGAAGCTACTACGGAAGCCATGGTAGCTATTCTTTCTAGCGGTTATGTATCTAAAGAGGATCATGATCGTGCCTATGAAATGTCCCTTGAGATTGAGAAAAAGAATTCCATCATCCAATCTTTAGCCTCTACTTCTAAGCCTGTACCATCCATCGGGATTAAAGGTACCGAAGCATCAAAGTACGCTACTAACCCAGCCTCAAATGAAGGTTTATCATTGAATCGTACAGATCTGCCTCGTCTCCAAATTACTGGAAAGACTTATGCACAATTTCGTGGTGAGAGAGTTTTTAAGTCCATTGATGATTTCATCAAGACTTTTGAGGAAGTCGTATTGTCCGCGAATCAAAACGTGAAGACTACGTGGAAAAAGTTAATTACTGTTTCACTCGCCGACGTCTTGAAAGCTTGGATGAGAAAAGAACTCCTTGTCTGTGACTCTTGGGCCGAAGCCAAGAAAGTCCTTGAAAAGAAATTTGGCAATCGTCAGATGCGTGTCCTTGCTACCAAGGAATTAATCTCCATGTGTATGCACTCAGATGAAAATATCTCGGACTTTGATAACAGATTCATTCAAATGGTCGAAGAATCTGAGTACCAAGTTTCGGACCGAATCATGGCCGACTTGTACTTCCTTGCCTTGCCTGCTCATTGGCAAACTAACGTAATGACAGTTGTAAATTCACACCAAGTGGAAAATGTCCCCTGGACAGCCGAAGATGTGTATAAGGCTGCAACTAATGTATTTGGGGATAAAACGCCTAATAATGATGGCAGTTCCTCTGGACACAAGCGTAAGTCGTACGACACGCCTGATGCCAATCGTACGCCTAAAAAACGTACGAACCACGATGCTAAATTTTACTGTAAGTATCACGGAGATAACAACTCCCATGATGAATCCACTTGCAAGTATGCAGGTAAGTCTACCGATGACACCTCTCGCACCTTCGATGGCCCCAGTCATCAACGAAAATTCCTTGGAAGTCAGAACCGACCCAAGCCTGCTACCTCTTTTGTCCCCTGCACCCACTGTGGTAAGAAATGGTCTCACGGACATCGTTGTCAAGAATATCTTGATAAATTTGGTGATAAGAAAATCCTCTCTGTCAACAAAGATCGTAAGGGAAAGAAGCCCGATCGTGGCGGCCCATCCAACAACTTTGAAAATGACAGTTATGAATGTAAGAAAGCAAATGAAAATGTATTCAATCCTTACAAATCATTAATCACTCCTCTCATTCTTAATAATAGAAAACTGAAAGGAAAAGTAGACACAGGAAGTGACACCACATGTATCAATAAATACATTTTAAATAATCTCTTTCCTCAAATAAAAATAAATATTACAAAAGGCAATTTAAATTTCCTCTCTAACTCTGCTAAAAGAATCGGTCAAACTGAACCTATGAAAGTTAGATATCTTAATGATATAAGTTTTGAATTTTGTTTTGAAGTGGTTGAATTTTTAGATCCACTTGATACAGAATATGACATATTGTTAGGCACAGATATCCTAACTCATTTAAATATTGGTTTAACTAATGTAGCACATAAATATCCAGATGATGAAGAATCTGAAGATATTCAATTCGAAAACGCTAACTATGATCCTTCGGATAAATATGATCCTGAAAATGCTGAATTTGGCACAGCGATTGAAAGAGAACAATTTATGAATTTTATTGAACCTTCTGTAAAAAGAAACGCTGAAATTAAACCGGGTCAGTTTTGCAATATTCCTGAAAGTATCGTTAGAATACCTATAAAGAAGGATGCCACAAACTGTTACATCCGTCAGTACCCGTTACCTTATCATGCTCGACCTGAAATAAAGAAACAATTAGCCGAATGGTTAAGTTCAGGGGTTGTAGTAGAGAGTAAGCCAAGTAACAAATTTAATTCACCATTATTAGCCATTGGAAAAAAGGATGAAAATAACAATCTTACCAATACAAGAATCTGTCTTGATCTCAGAAGACAAAACATGAACATAGATGATTCGTTGGTAGAAGATTTTGCTGTCCCTAATATCCAAGATATTTTTGACAAGGTATCTACTGGAGTTGTATTTAGTCGGCTTGATTTAAAGTCTGCATACAATAGCTTCAAAGTGGATGAAGCCAGTCAAGAAGTACTATCTTTTATGTTTGATGATAAAACCTATAAATGGGTAGGAACTTGTTTCGGTCTCAAATTTGTCACTAGTCAATTTTGCCGCGTTATGAATATCATTTTTAATGGTGAAGCACAAATAGCCACGTACGTTGATGATTGTTGTATATTCTCTGATGCTAAGAATCATGCCAGCATTGTAAAGAGAGCAATCGATAAATTAACTGCTGCTAATCTAAAAATTAATTACGCTAAATGCACATTCTTTAAAACCAGTATCTACATGCTCGGGTTCGTTATTGGACCTGGCATCACAAAAATTGATCAACGTAGACTGTCTAATATCCACGAATGGCCTATTCCTAAATCAGCTGAACAAGTCAGAAAAATCATGGGTGTCGTCTCATATCTGAGAAATTACGTACCAAAGATATCTGACATAGCTGCTCCTTTAGATAAGTTGCGAAATGATAAAGATGTGAAAAACAAATGGACACAATTTCATACTGATCGTCTAAATAATATCAAGCAAATACTATTGTCTAAAGCTGTGTTACACACACCTCGTATGGAAAATAAAATGTACCTTGAAACAGATGCCTCGCAATATGCTGCATCTGCCGTTTTAACTCAACGTGATGATAAGAATAGAACCATCATCATCGCTATGGCAAGTACATCTTTACCTACATCGGCTCAAAACTGGTCAGTCAATCGACGAGAACTATTTGCCATTTATTACGGATTCCAAAGATTTCGATCCTTATTACTGGGTCATCCAAAAATAGAAGTCTGGACCGATCACCGTGCTATTACATTTTATTATACCACGCACGTTCCAAATCGAACAATTCAATCTTATATGGATGTTTTAAATCAATTTTCATTCACGGTCACCTACATCAAAGGAATTGATAACGTCTTGCCTGACCTGCTCAGCAGACTATATCCACCTTTAGATGATGATAAAGAACTTGAAGAAGAAGATAAAAAGATCAAACAATTGAATCGAATTATTTTGGAAAGAAGAAAACGAAATCCCGTTGAAAGTTTTAAATCTACCGATAAAATCACATCGACAGATAAGTTTATTTACAAACGAAGCATTAAGAGCACAGACGCAAACCTTAATGTATTAGCCGTGAAAATAGACTCTCCACAGTACAAAACAAATCCTACCGACTATATCGCTCCACCGATTGAAAACAGACATAAACTATTACGTGATGCACATAATCTGGGACATTTCGGTACAGAAAGTATCGTCCAAAGATTGCACGAAGAAGGATTACACTGGACTGGAATATTCACCGAAGCTAAACAAGTGGTCAGCAGTTGTATTGATTGCGCACGACACAATATAGCTCGAAAAGGGTATCATCCATTAAAGTCTATAGTAGCTGCCGAACCTTTTGCACACATTGCATCAGATATGGCTGGACCCTTCAGTGTAACTGCTAATCAAAATGTCTACATCCTCATTGTCGTTGATATCTGTACTCGCTATATCGTAGCAAAGGCTCTCCCGAACAAACAAAGTGATACTGTTGCAAATGCTCTCTGTCAGATCTTTGGCGACTATGGTTTACCTAGTACCGCAATTTTAACAGATAATGGGTGTGAGTATCGGAATGGGTTGATGGCGTCGATTACAAAGACCCTCGGCATACCTCATCGCTTCTCCACACCTTATTACCCTCAATCCAACGGTTGCGCAGAAAATGCTGTGAAAAATATCGTAAATACGGTTAGGAAAATGTGTGGCAATGATACAAGCAAATGGGACACGATCTTACCAGCAGCACAATTGTGTTGTAATTTAAAAATACGCAATAGAACAGGCAGTAGTCCTTTCTCACTTATGTTTGCTCGACAGTTCCCTACTATACAGGATCGTAACGACCCTTCAACACAATCTTCTCTTCCAAATAAGGTTTCTACAGTGGATGACTTGATAAAAAAGGCTGAATACATGGCTGACATCGTCTTTCCCGCTATACACCAAAGAACGAACGAATTAATGAAATTACAGAGAAAAAGATTTGATGATAATCACTACCTTATTGATATTCCCATTGGATCAACTGTCATGGTGAAATTACCGTCCCGAGCAAGCAAACTCTCTCCTCTATATGAAGGACCATTTACCGTCGTCACTAAAACCAAAGCTGGTACATATGTGTTAAAAGATGAAATGAATGAGATGCTCCACAGAGACTACGTACCATCAGAACTGAAAGTTGTTACCATCGACGAAAGTGCCATTGAAGATAAATTATATGAAGTGAAAGAAATTCGCACGCATAAAGGGCCAGTCAACGATAGACAATATCTCGTAAATTGGGTAGGCTATGGTGAACGAGAAAATTCCTGGCTTGACGCAGCTGCATTCTCGGATCCCGAAACAATTCGCAAATACTGGGTTAAAGTAAATGAACAAAAGAAATTAGACCAAGAAAGAAATGCTAAACTGGTCGCGGATTCTAATAAACAACAACGGAAATCGGTTAGCAATGCATCGTCAACAGACAATGAAGTTGTAAACATACCATCTAGTAAAAAAAGAAAGCACAACAGTAAAAATAGTTCCAGTCAACTACGTGAACGTGTCTTAAGAAGTAAAACAAGAAAGAACTGATAAGAGGAAACCCCTTGTACAAATAATAGGCGTATAAAAAAAAAAAAATTTGTATAAGCCCCAATTTTGTATCTCAGTCCCACTTTCTGGATTTTGACATTCATGCATAATAATTATGGTTACTACAAAGTATAAAAAAAAAAAAATGGTACTTAAAAAGTAGTAGTTGTATTTTGTTGTACATCAATTAATAATTCCTTATTTCGCGAGCTGCGCTAACGCTGGTGGGGGAGCATGTACTAAAATCGCACTATTTAACATATAAAATCGCATATAAAATCATTCCATCGATCCTTGATCGACAGGTACATAATATCATAACACTCATAAAAAAATAATAGCATAAAAAATATCCTGAGTTATACATTTACAACTCAGGGTTACTAGATATTCCAATAGAAGATCCCATTTCGAATAATAGATTGGCTACACTGATAAGGCTCATCAGTCATTAGTAAATACAGCCAATAATACCAAGTGAACACAAACGAGCCATAATTTTACCCACGCTTTAAATAACTATAAATACCCCCCTTTCTTTCAGAGATGAAAGAGGGATTCACTTTTAATAAGAATAAAAAAGCCTACAAGCAATATTAATCTTATTCTTCCTGTTTTTTTATCTTTTATTTTTCCGTGTCAAACAAACCGTTTTTCCACAGACGACATGACTCGAAGGTAGATGATACGCAATGTAGGAGCATCGAGAGCATGTGTAGAATCAAATTCCAACACAATGGATTCGAACATAACCGAGAAGCGGCGAGAGGGTAAGTTACCTTGGCGAAGAGATTCCAAAGGACGACGAAGTAAGAGTTTGTACTTTTCGAGTGGAATACCGTAGGTGTTGATGAGGGCAACTTTGAGAGAACCCCAAGTGGCAGCAGATGGAGTACGAGATACCCAATTGGAAATTTCCGCAGGCAAGTACTTACCGATTTGTGTTAGTTTTTGGTCATCAGTAAGTGCCAGACGCTTGCAATTGAGATCATATTGATTGAGCCAGTTGTTGATGTTCTCCTGAGGATCGTAGACGGGAGAAATCACAGAGTTGGTGAGGCGGCTTTCAGACAAAAGTTGTCCGAGGAGCTGAGTTAAGAGAGTAGAGTTTGTAGCAGACATTATAGAGATAATCACAGAGATTCAGAGTGGTAGAGCGAAGAGAGGTAAACACAGAGTTTTGACAGAATAAAATATAGGGCGCAGGAAAAGAGCAGCTACTCCACCATAAAATAAGTTAGAGAAGTTGATCAGACAGAGATAAATTAGAGTTCGAGTAGCTTAAGCCACAGATTATTTATTCAAGTAAAAGATAATTGTTTATTGATTAAATCTAGAAGAGTATTTATACTAAATATTCTGGATAAACTATTTGTATAATATATCTTGCAAAGGTACGAAGGTAGTAATTGGTGTTTGTCTTAAACTAATAATGTTGAGGAAAGAAGTTATTTTCTATTGAGGTTATACTTTGAATGTCCGAAGCTGGACTCACAACAACGGTGACCGTATCCGTGACGGATATGGCCAATTTTTCCAATTTTTCACCGTAACCGTGACTGACGTGGATTTTAAATTCACTGTATCCGTGACGGATACGGCCATTATTTCATTATTTTCACCATATCCGTGACGTATACTGCCAGTATTTTATTATTTTGACCATATCCGTGACGGATACTGCCATTATTACACTTCGAGCTGGAACTTTGTGGTTTGCCAACTTTTCTTTATTAAAATTCGAAATCTGTACTACATTATACTACATACATACAATTTATTTTTAAGTCTATTACACTATCTTCTTTTCTTTCGAAAATTTTGTTACCACGCTCTTGGACTTACATCGTCGTTGTTTCTTATGGAAGATGAAAACACTAATCCTCCCGCTTGGGCAACTGCCCTCCTCCAACGTATTAACCATTTGGAGAGTCGATTGGCTACAGCAAATATCATTAACGATGATCCTAATGTGCAGCTTCGCTCTCCTGGCTCTGAATTTACACCAGATGTTCAGATGTTGGAACAGCACCCGTACTTGGAAGAGGATTTCCTCAGACGACCTCTATCAGATTCAGATAGACGAAAATATTTCTTCGAGTGTCCTAAGAATTCCATCCAACAATATGACCCTCCAAAACTTAACAAAGTTAATGTTTCAGCCGCACACAAACAATTTGATTCACATCTTCATCAAATTCAGTAACGACTTTCTGGCCTTACCCGACCTTTGGATAGGTTTACGTATCAACTCCAAAACAATCAATGGGAACCTGAAGTTCTTCACAATCAATCCCGCAATTTTGCTCATACCATGCAAGAGTTACTTTCTAATTTGGCCTCACACATCACCCAAATTCGTACAGATAATATGTTCAAGGGACTACCTGCGTCTCTCGAGCCCCCATCTCTTGATACATCTGAAACTTCTTTGTTGGATAATAAAGAAATGGTGGAACATATTAAGTTACAACAATCTGTTCAGAATGCCACACAAGCCAAAAAACACAGCCACAGGCCCCGACCTCACCGCTTTGCGCAACCTACTGGATCCTCTCACGCCAGTACCCACCCCAATTCTGGTAATCCGACACCCATTCCAAAATCAACCCAGCCCCAACAGGCCACCTCAAACACCAATGCCACCCAATCACAGGAGGGTTTTCAACGTCGCTCACCCCCTCGACGACCTCTTTGATAAGTGTTGGTGGAAGGCTGTCGTATTTGGGTACGATTCACTTAAAAATAATTAAGCAAATCGTTTAAATAAATAAACTATGAAATTAAAACATCCTTTGATGTTGCATATCAGCATACGCTTGTATACTGCTATACAACTTCTCCTACTTCGAGTACATACTTCTATATAAAAGATTGCACGATTGGCCTAAATACGATATACGAATGACAGTTGGATACAGACTGCTATACCACTGAGTTACGATATCACCGATCGAGAAGAGAAACTTCTCAGATCAATCAAGAATTATAAGAAAGAGAAACTTAATATTAATAGTTCTCTCAATGGATTAGCCACCCAGAGAGAGAATAGAACAGCTATTAATATAAATGGTTCATTTACTTATATATTGATATAGTTATACTGCTGATAAAGAGTATAAAGAAATAGTGTATGAATTAATGGATACCTAGCTTCTACAACCAAATATACAAATATCGATAAGACATTTTATATTTGGGATCGTAATTTATTCATTACAAAGATAATGAATAAATGATCAACTATTATGTTCTACTGCCAATTACACTTGACAAACAAGTGTGTATCTTTTAACAGTATCCGTTACACGATCTTACAAAGAAGTGTGCCACTGCACCAAGTATTTGTCAGAATACTCGTGTTCCCGTTTAACAAATCTGGCACAACGTTACCTTTAATCAATTCTAACGAGTAGAGTTTAGATAACACAAGATGGAAGACTAAAATATAGATTTATTCCAAAACCAGAAAGGTTGACTCATCATAAATCCAGGAGATGTTGGCAATATAAAAAGGATTGATTATTTCAGAGCAACAGAGTTCTTTAGTCTATTTTTACCCTAATAAAAATATTCGTTTTATCTCATTATTTTTTACGTGCATTTTATCAAATATCACAGTACATTCAAAAATTTATCGTGTTTGTACTTTTAAACCTCGCTTGTCATTGGCCTCCGCTAATCTGATTAGTACAATATATTAATAATGTCTTTTTATAATAATTGTATAATAAATGTATACTTTTGTACTTGTATTTAGCTTGATGAATATCGTGTTAGTTTGTTAAGTCGATTGTGAATATTTAATATGCAACATTAAAAGAAGTGTTTATAAAATTATCGTAATGGATAAAAATATGCTGTGTAGATCAAGCATACATGAATATATAAAGCTCGATCACAACAATGACCTTGTCTTCAAAGCAAGCTCTTTGAAGTTGTTCAACAAAGTCTCTATTGAAAGTATTTGCTTTTCCATCTTCTTCAGGCTTCATATTCCAAGTGTTTGATACTTGAGGGAAGTCTAAGTACCTTAATTGAGATGTCTTTGGCGTCTTTCTCTTGTACGTTTGCGGAACCAAATCCGAAGATGGCAAGACGTTGCGCTTGTTCAATGGTGTTGTCTTTCCTAGAGGTAAAGTGGGCTTTATCTCGTAAAAATTTAGGCTGTTCATAAAGTTCGGTACTAGCTCTGGCTTGGATTCTTGTAGTTTCAGTGATCTTATGAATGGCACACACGAGTTGGTATACATCCATCTTCCAGCTTTTAAGGTCTGGAATAAATTGTTTGTTGATTTGTTCTGGCTTTGTCCAGTTATCATTGTTGTATCGTTGGATCGAGCGTTTTATTACTTGAAATCATCTTTGAGTTGTGTTGTAGATGTATTGTACAATGCTTCCCAAATTTCTTCGGAGAGTTCAGTCCTGTTGGATAGGATTTCTCTTTCTCGAGCTCTCTGAATAATGCCTCCACTTCTGTGCGAGTGAGAGGTGTTTGTTGGCTAGATTCTTGGTCATTTGTGACATTGATATTATTCATAGTTGACCCCACAATGCGTGGCTTTGAAAGATATAGGGAAGAAAGAGAAATCATTTATTTATTACAAAAAAGAAAAATAAAGCGTGGCTCTGAGAGCATCTATCACATTAGACGACGGAATCGAACCAACTGAGATTGGTCTAGGAACGACAAGCAATTGGCCGTGGCCGCGATGGAGACGGAATCATCAAAAATTGATCATATCCGTGACGGAGACGGTCAATTTATAAACTTGCCCTGTCCAGGATACAAAATGACAAAAAATTGACCAGATCCGTGACGGAGACGGTCAATTTATAAACTTGCCCCGTCCAGGATACAGAATGATCGAAAATTGACCAGATCCGTCACGGATACGGTCATTTTTCAAGAATTCCTGTCCAGGATACAGAATTGTCAAAAATTGACCAGATCCGTCACGGATACGGCCAAAATCGTTGTTAACCTCTACCGTAATTTTGCGGTGTTTTGGTTAGTTTAATTATTAGATATTCTCTTATCTTTACTTCATTGCTAGTTCATTATCTAGCATTTCATCAGTTGGTATTAATAAAATATAGTTAAAAACACAGTCCACATAATATCTGGTGCCTTCTATCAGAAGGAAGTTCAAGACGTCTATTACATTATACAAACGGCTAGGACTCCTGCTGATCTCAATTATATTCTACTCTCTTACTGCTTATTACTAAACGTTTATGTTATAACAAATGTTCCAATTACCTAAATTCAGACGAAAAGATGATCCTGAACTTTGGTTATTCAGATACAACAAGATGGCTAATTTGAATCTATGGACGGTGGAAGTAAAATTAAACTACGTGGACAATTGTTTTGACACAACCATGCAAGTTTGGTCTATGCAACAAAATTTCAAGAACTGGAAACAATTTCAAACAGTGTTTCTAAACAAGTACGCAAAGAAAGTCAAAATCGATAAGGTTTTCGTTGATATAATCAATTTTAAAATGCTTAAAACTGAAACTATTGACGATTACATCGAACTTTTGAAACAAAACGCCTGTTGTAAAACCGAGAAATTATCGAACAAACACTAAACCTTAATGATAATGCACCCGTTAACACACCAAACAAACAGAAAAAGGCATCTCACAGTAGCGAACCAACTGAGGCTGAAACGTCAACATTGAACGAAAGTGAAACTTTGGTTGCCATTGTGCTAAAACCACATAATAAATGCTACTGTCTACAAAAGGAAAAATGTTTCACGGATAAAAGATCGTAGATAAGTAACCCAGCTTCATTATAACTCAACTCTAGGCTCCGACCAATGAGAGATCAGAGAATTTCAGGAACAATAATAAATCAAGGACAGCTATCTTACGATCTTCAATAAACCAAATGAATGGTCCATCATATAAAACTACGATGGATCTGAGCTGTCAAAAATACAAGCCACAATATCTGCAATCTTCTATAAATATCAGGGCAAACCTGCTCGTTTAGTTAGCTCTTAATTAATTTTTATACAAATAAATCGACAAGACTTACAATTGTTTTTCTTTGTCTTTTATCTATTTTTTTCTGTAAAACTATTCTCTCTTAAAGTCTACTTTTACTACAGCCATGTTTTTGCCTGAAGGTGCGGGATTATCTATCACGGATGCTGGATTTGTTAAATTCTTCTCTAAAGGAGTATACTCTAAGGGCTTGAGACGTTACTTAACGGTTGAGAAACCTCAAACACTTGAAAAGGCTTATGAGCTATTGCGGGACATCTGTGATAGTGATGATGAATCATCTTCCGATGAACCTGATGGTTCTGGTAACTTTAAGTGTTCTTACTCATCATCGGACAGTGAAGACGAAATTAATCAAGCATCTAAGAAACGATCTGGATATAACAATCGAAAGGGTAAAACAATCAACAAAACCAAAACTCAAGATGAACTTCCTGTCTCGGACCTCATCAAGGAATTCAAAAACATGTCACTTATGATTGGGAAATTAGTAGCAAATAATAAAAAATCGCCTAATGAGCCCAAGAAAAAGAAGATTACTTGTTGGAATTGTAATGATGCAGAACACTATTCGCGGGACTGTCCTAAACCATGCAAGTTGTGTAATGACCCATTCCATAAACATTATGAATGCAAGGAGTACAAGAGAAATAAGGTATCTTCTGAAGAAGCTGTTTTTATTGAAGAAAAATGTTGTTTATCGCAGAAGAATGTTGTTTATCGGAGAAAAGGAAACAAAAGGAAGTTACGCCAACGTCGACCCAGGGACAAGACGCCGGAGCTAACAATAAACGCCGTATCAACTCTAAATCTTCTTACACCAATAAGCCAATTGACAAAAACAAACAATTAAGCGACGTCCACCCAAATACGGTTGATATTAGTGATAATACCACTAAGGCTAATCGTAACAACAAACAATTACCTATCAAGAAACCCAAACATCCCCAATTACCTATTGCCCACTCTACCGCGTATCAAGAAAAACATAAGAATATTGATTCTATTGTTGATACCATTGTAAATGAACCTGTTATCTGCTTATCATTAAACCAAATAAATGAAATCTTTCCTGTTTGTCGTTCTAAGATAAAAGGAAAAATGACCAAGCCCCATTCTAACTCGGTCACCTTACCAGTCCAAAGTGTTCTTATTGGAGAATGTAATGTTGGTTTACCTAAAGGAAAGAGCGCCCCTAGAGCATTTGGTTCGGTAAACGGAGAGAATTGCAAGGTCATCTTGGATGGTGGTTGCACCTCATTTATTATTAGTCTTGACTATGCGAAACAACTGGGAATCAAGGAACTCGTGCATGCTGATACTTCACTCATGTTTGGCGATGGTAACCTGTATAAACCCGTTGGTATGGCCAAGAATTTACGAATCAAGGTTGGGACTTCTAAACTCGTATGTGTTGACGCGTTATGCTTTGACGTAAATAATGGTTACAATCTCATTATTGGAAGAGAAGGCATGCACAGCTTACGTATCGGTACCGATTGGGATACTCACTTTTGGTACGTCAAAAGCGACGATGGTGTCACACCCCTCGACGTTCATTATTCCAAGGATTCACAACGCTTGGAAGTCAATTCTAATGATTCTGATGTTTATGAAGATGAAGACGTCATTGAAGATGATGGTGACAATGAAGAAGGTTTCTTGGTGATGGAAGCGAGCGATTCAGACACTACTGATACTGAGGACGTTAACGACCCTCAAAATCATGACTCTCGTCTTGGAAAGCTATTGGATAGGAATACCAACCAGGAAAATATTGGAGATGAAGACAAGGAGCAAGTCATTGGTATCATATCACAATTCAAACACTGCTTTGGAACCTCTTACGAGCACCTATCACAAACAAATCTAGTGAAATTCCATGTTGACACGGGGAGTGCCAAGCCAATTTATAAGAGACTTTATGCCTTTCTTTCGAATTCGGAAAAGCAGATGTTGAAGAATGATCTCCAAGATATGGTCAATAGTGGGATTTTTATTCCAAGCACGCATGTACCCAGCAATTCTGCTCAAGGAGGTTGGTCTTTTCCGTGTCGTTACGTATCCAAAAAGACAGGCGATAAACGGTTGGTAACAAATTTCAAGGAACTAAACGCGGTAACTGTAAGAGATCCATGACCGTTGCCCAATCTCATTGACGTAATAGAAAGTCTTTCTGGCGCTAAGTGGTTTGCTGTACTTGATTTACTCAAGGCTTTTCAACAAATCGCAGTTGAAGAGGAGTCAATACCTAAACGTACCATTACTACGCCCTGGGGAAACTATTCATATCGCTGTGTACCTTTTGGTGTTCTCAATGGCCTTGGTGCTTTAGTAGATGCATTTTTCTGGCTATTCAACCTTTTTTGGATAAATTCGCAACCAGTTATTTGAATGATGTCACGTTGTATTCTTCTACTAAGGCCGATCACTTTCATCACATTACTCTGTTTCTCAAAAAAAAAATGGAAGAAGTAAATCTCAAATTACACGCTGACAAATGTGATTTTTTTCAAAATATGATCACGTTGTTAGGTTTTTTTGTGTCTGAACAAGGCGTCTCACCGTCTCCAAGTAAAATTTCGAAAATCATGCAATTTTCAAGACATGTAAATGAAACTGGTGTTCGCGCGTTTGTCAACCTACGCGGGTTCTACAGAAGACTTACTCCTAAATTTTCTGATATTGCTGCCCCCATGAACAAATTGTTGAAGAAACGTAACCCGTTCATCTGGAGTGAGACGTGTGAAAATTCATTTAATGCATTAAAGGAATCACTTGGTAAGGCTGCAACTCTGGTTATTTCTAATGCTGAAACCAAATAACTATTATATACCGATGCATCTGAAGTTGTTATTGGTGCTTGCTTGGCAACTATTACATATGATGGGGTTGAACGACCCGTACTATTTCTATCCCGGAAATTAAAACCTGCTGAGATCCGTTATCCTGTCATTGAAAAGGAACTGTTTAGCCGTGGTATATGCTTTGAAGAAGTTGCGAAGTACCTGTTGGATCGTAAATTTATAATCTTTTGTGATAATACTGCCGTATGTTACTTCTTTAAAAAAAACGAGCCCTCACAGCGTTTACAACGATGGATCATGTGTGTCGTATTTTGGTACGATTCACTTAAGAATAATTAAGCAGATCGTTTAAATAAATAAACTATGAAATTAAAACAACCTTTGATGTTGCATATAAGCATACGCTTGTATACTGCTATACAACTTCTCCTACTTCGAGTACATTTTTCTATATTAAAGATTTCATGATTGGCCTAAATACGATATACCAATGCTAGATGGATACAGAATGCTATACCACTGAGTTACGATATCACCGATCGAGAAGAGAATCTTCTCAGATCAAATCAAGGACTATAAGAAAGAGAAACGTAATATTAATAGTTCTCTCAATGGATTAGCTACCCAGAGAGAGAATAGAACAGCTATTACTATAAATGGTTCATTTACTTATATATTGTTATTTTTATACTGCTTATATAGAGTATAAAGTGTGGTGTTTTGGGATAATAAAAATTCAGACAGAAAGGAAATAAAACAAAAGTAGGAATACTTTGACACTGTTGATATGTTTTATTTAGTTAAAAGAGAATTAGGGATTATCAAGGTCAAAGAATAAAGGATATATATAAGATGTCTCAATTTAAATTATAAAATTATTGCATAATGGAAGTATATTATTTTAGTGCAGTGTCTTCTTGCACTATTTTAGTTAAAGACGTGTAGAGACTAAAGAAGTGTATTTTATTTATCAAGTATGGATGCTGAGATATTTGTATTTTAGTGTAGAATGTATAATGCAAGTGTATCTGATGTTATTTTTATGATGATGATTTTATTAGGAGTAAGCCAGATCATCACATAAAGAAGCAGTGTATGAATTAATGGATACCTATCCTCTACAACCAAATATACAAATAATGATAAGACATTTTATATTTGGGATCGTATTTTATTCATTACAAAGATAATAAATAAATGATCAACTATTATGTTTATTGCTAGTTACACTTGACAAACAAGTATACATTTTTTACAGTAACCATTGCATGATCTGATAAATAAGTGTCTCGTAATACTAAAGATTTATTAGAATAATCATGCTCCCGATCCACTGATATTGGACAACGTTAACTGGAAACAATTCTAACGAGTACTATTCATTTAACCCAAGGCGGGAAACAAAGTATAGATCTATTCCAAAACCAGAAAGGTTGACTCATCATTAAAACTCAGGAGAGTTGTGCAATATAAAAAGGATCAATTATCTTATAGCAGCAGAGTTCTTTAAGTCTATTTTTTACCTCCAATAACAGATATACTTTTATCTCATTACTTTTCTATTGTAATTATTTTGTCAAATACCACAGATACTAAACGTGAAAGAGCGACACATGCTGCAAGTCCCCGTTTTAAAATGATCAAAGAAAAATAATAGATGGAGAAAAGTATACCGCAGATGTCAACGTAATAAGTTCTGAGATTGGTCTTCTACAGCTACTTACCATATTAAAAATTCTTGGAACAAAAGAACAATGTTAGAGTGAAATTTTAGGGAAGGGGTCATGAAGTTACTCGCTCTGTTTGATATCTGCATAACTTAACCATGATTTTGAACCTCTTTTGTAATCTTGTCCCTGAAATTAGTATCTGTATATCTTGTCAGCTACCAAGCTCCCTATAAAACCTTGTATCGAAAATAACATCAGTATATCTTGGCGGCCACTGAAATCCTTGTAAGACATATCATTAATCTGTCTCTCAATATCACTCTAGCTTCCTGTCTGACTCAACCTTATAAAACCTTTTTCCAATTATCTACTACGTTTACTTCTAATCCAGTTTTTCCGCTTGTGTCAAATCATGAATATTCCCCGAGTTATCATATTATTCAATGTTAACTAATTCTAGCCTGTTACAACTCGTCAAATCTCAATTACTCGTCCTTATCAATGATCGGATCATGATACCTGTTCCGTAAAATCCCTTGTTAATCTCTAATTTAATCCCATCGTAGTTTTTTCCATGTATAAGAAATGGTACAAATAGATTTTAGTTATTTATTAGAAACACCGTGTTCTAGATCTTAGTCCTAACCCCCTCCACTCTTATTATTAAAACTTACTTTTTTTCACTAATTGGTCTCCTATTTCCGTCTGTGAGAATAGAAGAGACCAAGAAAAGAAAAAAAAAGCCCTCATGGGGAATATTACGTGTGCTGCATACCTCGCTACTGCAA